>NW_026705247.1:600000-940946 GCF_029867415.1 Vicia villosa | reverse complement strand
AGTTTTCTTCCACAGATTTAAGTACCAGAACTTGGAAGACAGTCCTTCTTCCCTTCAAGTGTTGAGACCAACTTGAGTCCAGGTGACATGTCATGTTGACTTTTATCTTCTTTGTCGCCAAGAGAATCTGCAAAAGAAATAGTCTTTTTCTTTGGTACCCACATCTTCTTGGGTCCTTTCTTGTTAGATTTTCTCAAGTTCTGATTGAACTTGGGTTTAACATTGTAAGCAATAGGAGGAACAGCATGATAATTTTTAATGTGAGTTTCATGATATTTCCTAGGTTGTGTCACATGCTTTTTGGTGTGTGTTATGTGAAAACTTTGAGCATGTGAAGTGTGCCTAATATCATGGGAGTGGCCATACTTGAACTGATCATACAATGGCTTGTATGTGAATTTCATTTCATCAACAGGTTCAAGTTTGTATGGGGTTTTCACCCTCAAAACCAATGCCGACTCTTTTGTTTCCAGACACAGCATATATCATAGAAGCTAACTGACTTCTGCCAATACTTCTAGATAAGAACTTCCTGAAACTTAAATCATATTCTTTCAGAATATGGTTTAGACTAGGAGTGGATTTTTCTGAATCAGAAGGAGATCCAACATTATTGGATAATTTTAAAAGTTTTTCTTTTAATTCAGAATTTTCCAACTCAAGCTTCTTTGTTTCAAATTCAAATAGCTTTTTCAGCTTTTTGTATTTGAGACTAATCTGAGACTTGAATTCCAGAAGTTCTGTTAGACCGGAAAACTAACTCATCTCTAGTAAGTTCAGAAAATACCTCTTCAGAATCTGATTCTGATGTAGATTCTGATCCGTCATCTTCTGTCGCCATCAGCGCACAGTTAGCCTGCTCATCTTCAGAGTCTGAATCATCTTCTGACTCATCCCAGGTTGCCATAAGACCTTTCTTCTTATGAAACTTCTTCTTGGGATTTTCCTTCTGAAGTTTTGGACATTCATTCTTGAAGTGTCCAGGCTCATTGCATTCATAGCACATGACCTTCTTCTTGTCAAATCTTCTGTCATCAGAAGATTCTCCACGTTCAAATTTCTTTGAACTTCTGACGCCTCTGAACTTCCTTTGCTTGTTCTTCCAGAGTTGATTTAGCCTTCTGGAGATCAAGGACAGTTCATCTTCTTCTTCAGATTCTGATTCTTCAGGATCTTCTTCTCTAGCCTGAAAAGCGTTAGTGCATTTTTTGATATTGGATTTTAATGCAATAGACTTACCTTTCTTTTGAGGCTCATTTGCGTCCAGCTCTATTTCATGGCTTCTCAAGGCACTGATAAGCTCTTCCAGAGAAACTTCATTCAGATTCTTTGCAATCTTGAATGCAGTCACCATAGGACCCCATCTTCTGGGTAAGCTTCTGATGATCTTCTTTACGTGATCAGCCTTGGTGTATCCCTTGTCAAGAACTCTCAATCCAGCAGTAAGAGTTTGAAATCTTGAAAACATCTTTTCAATGTCTTCATCATCCTCCATCTTGAAGGCTTCATACTTCTGAATTAAAGCGAGAGCTTTAGTCTCCTTGACTTGAGCATTTCCTTCATGAGTCATTTTCAAAGACTCATATATGTCATAGGCCGTTTCCCTGTTAGATATCTTCTCATACTCAGCATGAGAGATAGCATTCAGCAAAACAGTTCTGCATTTATGATGATTCCTGAAAAGCTTCGTCTGATCATCATTCATTTCTTGCCTTGTCAGCTTTACGCCACTGGCATTTACTGGATGTTTGTAACCATCCATCAGAAGATCCCATAGATCACCATCTAGACCAAGAAAGTAACTTTCCAGTTTATCTTTCCAGTATTCAAAGTTTTCACCATCAAATACCGGCGGTCTAGTGTAACCATTGTTACCGTTGTGTTGCTCAGCAGAGCCAGATGTAGATGCAGGTGTAGACTTTGCAGTTTCATCAACCATCTTTTACTGAAGCGTTTTTCTCTTCCTGAATCTTTTCTAAACACGGTTAAGTGCTTGCACCTTAGAACCGGCGCTCTGATACCAATTGAAGGATAGAAAAACACTTAGAAAGGGGGGGTTTGAATAAGTGTAGCTTTAAAAAACTTGACAGATAAAAATAAATTGCACAGTTATTTTTATCCTGGTTCGTTGTTAACTAAACTACTCCAGTCCACCCCCGCAGAGATGATTTACCTCAACTGAGGATTTAATCCACTAATCGCACGGATTACAATGGTTCTCCACTTAGTCAGCAACTAAGTCTTCCAGAGTCTTCTGATCACACACTGATCACTCCAGGAACAACTGCTTAGATACCCTCTAAGACTTTCTAGAGTATACTGATCCACACGATCACTCTAGTTACAACCTGCTTAGATAACCTCTAAGACTTCCTAGAGTATTCTGATCCACACGATCACTCTAGTTCCTTACAACTTAATGTAGTCAATTCTAAGAGTATTACAATTGCTTCTTAAAAGCTATAATCACAAACTGTGATATTTCTCTTAACGTTTAAGCTTAATCTCACTAATATATTACAACAGCAATGTAGTGAGCTTTGATGAAGATGAAGATTCTGAGCTTTGAATAGAACAGAGTTTCAGCAAGTTAATATGAGTTGTTTTGTTCAGGATCGTTAACCTTGCTTCTCATCAGAACTTCATATTTATAGGCGTTGGAGAAGATGACCGTTGAGTGTATTTAATGCTTTGCGTGTTCCGTACAGCATCGCATTTAATGTTATACGCTTTTGTCAACTACCTCGAGCCTTGTTCACGCTGTGTCTACTGACGTTGCCTATAATAGCTTTTAACGTTCCTTTTGTCAGTCAGCGTAGCTTGCCACTTGTACTTCCTTCTGATCTGATGTTTGTGAATACAACGTTTGAATATCATCAGAGTCAAACAGCTTGGTGCAAAGCATCTTCTGATCTTCTGACCTTGAAGTGCTTCTGTGCGTGATACCATCAGAACTTCAGTGCTTCTGATCTCATGTTCTTCTGATGCTTCCATAGACCCATGTTCTGATTCTGCTTCGACCATCTTCTGATGTCTTGCCAGACCATGTTCTGATGTTGCATGCTGAACCCTTGAGACAAAGCTTCTGAGCGCTGAATTATGCATACTCTTTATATATTTCCTGAAAAGGAAATTGCATTGGATTAGAGTACCATATTATCTTAAGCAAAATTCATATTATTGTTATCATCAAAACTAAGATAATTGATCAGAACAAATCTTGTTCTAACAACGCATATTTCTTTAGCTGTTTAGTAATTTAACACCCTAAAGAATTCGTCCATCCTTAAGAATGATGCTATAATGGTTTTGGCTTTTTTATCATATAGAAATTTTTTGTTATCCTCTTCATCCCATGTATCTTTATGTTTTGGCTGGTTTGCACCTCCAACAACTATACTAGGAATGGAAAGACTATTTTTCATGGATTTCCAAATTCCTATCCCTTGTGATTCCATGAATATTGGCATTCTAATCTTCCAAACATTGTAACACCCATCGGTGAAAATTTGTGGTATGTTGAAGGTAGAACCTTCTCCTAAGAAAGGTTTACCTAACTCTTCATCTGATGTCAAATGTAAGTATGAGATGCAATCTAAGAGAGGGAGTGAATTAGGATTGTTCAATTTATCCCGTTTTTGTGAATTTTTTTACTTCTTAAAGTATTGAAAGCAATGGTATGATGTCACTTTAAGATGAATGTAATGTTCATTGTTTTAAAGGCATAAAGTAAAGAATATAGAATTATACTAGTTATCCTTACAACCTTCTAATACATAAACAAAAAGAAAGAACTCTACCTTCTTCTTTATAACAACTTATCACCATAATCTTGATGACTAAGTTATAACCCACAATTTGCAAATGATTTTGAATAATATTTGTTCTTAGATTTCCACGTTGAATGACTAATCTTTACATTCTGTATATCACAATTCAAACTTATATACTTTAAGTGCTAAAAAGGTTTTAGTGAAACATTTGAATGATATAAAATTTATGCAAAGTTCCAAGATTTAAATTTAATGAACACTTTGATAAAAAACAATGTTGAATAGTACAAAGTTGGTTATTGAACGAGGTATTTTTCATTTTCATGCCTTATATATACATCCTTAGAAACCTTTTTTAATGATTACACATGTTAGAAAAAGTTCCATGAAGCTTTTGTAAGAACAAGATTTTGTTCTGCATTCGGCCTTATATTTTGATGATAACATTATATGATATCTTAGATAACACTTTAGTACTCTAATGGTTTCTGTCTAGTGTGTAGCTTTTGCTAACAGGTTTGGACTCTGAAGAAAAGACGTGTGACGTTATTAGGTTTTGAACTTAACACATTTCGACTTTGGAAGAAACCAGCGTGTTTACAGATTCAGTCAAGTTCTATAATGTTTCAATAACAACGGTTTTAATGAACGTTAGTGGCATAGCTTTTAATAGAGACTCTCATGAAATAGATTTTGGCGCCTCCTTTAACTCTAGCATTATGTTGTCCAAGTTCTGAAGATTTTGAAGATACGATTCTAGAAGAACAAGCTCTAAAGATTCTAAAGACAAAGCTTCAGAAGACCAAGTGTTAAAGTTGTGAAGACAGGGTTCTGGATGAACAAGTTCTTAAGACTTAGGCTCCGAAGATTTGAAGACCGAGTGCTGAAGTTCCGAAGACAAGGTTCAGTTTGAACAATTTCTGAAGATTCTGAGACTTAGGTTCTAAATTTTCAAAAGACCAAGTGCTAAAGACTCTGAAGACAAGGTTATGTTTGAAAATGTTCCGAAGACTTTGAAGACTTAGGTTTTAGAGACTCAATATTTTTGTCCTTCTAAACATGCTTCAACATCAAATATCTGAAGCCTCTGAAGATTATAAGATAAAGATCAAATTTGGATTCACGTGAGGAAACAATGCGTGGTATATACTCTTCCACTATCCGAATAGGGTGGCGTTAGGTCAGCACTACAAAACCATTTTTCTACCACTCCCCCACTGACCGTTGGAACAATACAGCTGGAATTGAATATTCCAATTCTACCCTTCAACAAACTTCTTTCTTGAGCTATAAATAAAGACTTGGAAGATTGACGAAGCAAGACGAAGTATAACATCAATCAACTCTACAAAACTTATGTTGAAACACTGATAAAATCACTCTGATCATTTCTTTAAATATTTTTGTAAACAAGTGAACTTTTGTTTGTTAACTTGTAGCAAATGAGCTTTTGTTTGATACTTGCTTAACACTTTTGTGTTATTTGATTCTATTTCAAATTTGTGTAATTTGCTTTCAAGAAACAACTTTGTAAACATAAACCTTTGTATTCAACGAGTGAAGTTGAAAGTTCCTTGAGAGATAGGGATTCAGTTAGAATTCTCAAGAAGACATTGATTGGTACTCTTTGTAGTTTGCAACAATTCAATTCTTCACTTGGTATACTATGCTCAACCCTCTTATTTAACTTCATCACTGACGTACTTGTCATCAAACTTTTAATCTTTTTCTTTATTAATAATTCTTGTCATCATCAAAACTAATTAGATAAAAGATATCTTCTTCATATTTATGATAGTCCGAAACACAATTTAGTGTTTTATGTTGTGTATTATTTATTTAATTTTTATCTAATAAATTCATTTTATATTATTAATATTATAAATTAAATTAGGTAGAATATTTACACTTTCAATTAGTCTATGTGGGATATTAGTAATTAGTGAAGGAATATAAACATTAGTAAGAAATTAAGAAGTTGAGAAGAATTTTATTTAATAATCAAGTTTTTTTTAAAAAAAATACTAAATAAACTAATATTTCAAAAAAAAAAAACAACTAATCATGTTTGGGTTTTCTTGCCACGTAGGCGCCGTCCCACATGGCGCATCCTATTTTTTTTTTTAAAAATTTCAGTTATCTACAGATTTACCTGCAGACTAAACATTAAATATTTCCGCAGGTAAATTTGCAGATAAATCTGTAAGTAATTGAAAAAATTAAAAAAAAAATATGAAGCATCATGTGGGATGGCGCCTACGTAGCAAAAAACTCAAACATAGTTAGTTGGGTAATCTTTATGAAATATTAGTTTTTTTAGTTTTTTTTTTTTAAAACCTTGGTTATTAAAAAAAAATTCAGAAGTTGAACTTAACAAGTTGATAAAACTTCTTTGAAAAAAATAACACTCCTTTCGATCTTTATTATAAAAAATATTTACTTTATAAATAACTTTAATTATTAATATATCTGTATCATTCAAATATATTCATTTTTAAATCTACTATCTACTACCTCCGTTTTTTATTATAAGTCGTTTTAGAGTTTTTACACAAATTAAGAAAAATAATAATTGTTGTATGAAAATGAGAAATTACGAAGGCTTTTACAAAATTATCATTCATTAATGACATGTGGAAGATAAATTTATATAATTGAAATGAGAGAGAATAATAAATATTTAAAGATATAATAGGAAAAATAGCATTAATTATTCATTGGAATTGTAAAGCGACTTATATTTAAATACAATTTTTTTGTCCAAAACGACTTATAATAAAAAACGGAGGGAGTATCATTTACTAGAAGATTGACCAAACTTTTATTATTGCCTTTTCCTAAAAAAATTTTGCACTACTAATTGGACAAAATGGAAACAAAATCACCCCACCACTTTTCTATTTTCCAATCAGTATCAAAGCTTCTACTATTCATTCTCATTTTTCCCTATTATCTCTCTTACTTCATTATATCTCCATCATTTCCCTATTCTCTCTCTTACTTTATCTACTATCTACTATCATTTATTAGAAAATTGACCAAACTTCAATATATTATTGTCATTTCCTAAAAAAAAAATTCACTACAAATTGGACAAAATGGTAACTAACAAAATCACCCTACCACTTTTCTCTTTTCCAATTAATATTGGACACTAGGCACAACCAAAGCTTCTACCATGTCACAATCAAATTATTTAATATTGGACACTAGGCACAAAAAATTGCAAGTCATTTTGGAAAAAAAATGTAATAATTTAATATTTTTATCATGTTTTTATTTACTATCATTAAAAATTTATTTTATCAAATGTAACTATTTAATTTCCCTTTCCCTATTCTCTTTCTTACTTTATTTAAAATTTAATTATTTAATTTCCCTTTCCCTATTCTCTCTCTCTTACTTTATTTAAAACATGATAGAGAATTTTATTTCAAATGTAATTATTTAATTTCCCTTTCCCTATTCTCTCTCTTACTTTATTTAAAATGTAATAATTTAATATTTTTATCATATTTTTATTTATTATCATTAAAAATTTATTTTATCAGATTGAATAATACTACATAGTTATTCAAACAACTAACTTTATATCTTACGGGTCACTATTAAATTATTATCTTTATTTGAAAATAAAATTCTTATTTTCAAATGTCAATTTTTTTCCATGTCACAAGTTTTTTATTATCATTTAATACAATTGAGTTTATATAGTAATTGTTTATTTTAAAATTACGTAATTCTATTTAAGTTAACATGTGTATCTAAATACATCATTTGTCAAGTTTATCATTATATTTTGTATAATTATATTATTTGTTGTAATATTTTGATTTCATAATTTTTCATTGTACACTACAACACGGAAGGGCTTTAAAAGCGCTTTTTTTGACCTTTAACAGCGCTTTAAAGCGCTGCCAAAGCCAGCGCTGGCGTAGGCTACGAAAGCGCTTTTAAAAGCGCTCTGGTAGACCCCCCTATAAGAGCGCTTTTTCTGGAAAAAGCGCTCTGGTAGACCCCCTATAAGAGCGCTTTTTCTAGAAAAAGCGCTCTGGTAGCCCCCCTACTAGAGCGCTTTTCCAGAAGCGCTTTGGTAGGTTGATTTTTTTTTCTTTTTATTTGATCTTTGGCAGCGCTTTTTGTAAAAAAGCGCTTTAGTAGGGGGACCTTTAAGAGCGCTTTTTAAAAGCGCTGTTGTTGCTAAATGAGATATTTTAAAGTGCAGCCTATAATTTCAGCCTCCCAGATCGACCTGTAATATTTTCGACCTGTAATATGTTTTCAACCTGTAATATTTTCGACCTGTAATATATTTTCGACGATATTATTTCAGCCATCAGTAAGACAATATATATACTATTATAATACCATTATAATATCCAAAATTATATATATATATATATATATATATATATATATATATACATCATTACAACATCAATAATATTATAGTTCAAATCGACACAAATCCTACATGAAAAATTGCTTAATATAAAATTGACACAAATCTTCTTTGATTTCTTCCAACTTAAGCTTCGGGTACGCAGCATCACGGAATTCGTCAAGGTACTACAAAACAAAAACATAATATGAATGATATATTTAGTTAAATGTAATAAATTATATGAAATTATCTTAAGTTATAAATTCATACCGTGAGCGGAATCTCTAATTGATTCGCATGAAGGATTTCTTTCATATACCTCAAAACAAAGTATCCGCAATCGTAATTGTTTCGCTGTTGCGGACACTACATAGAAAAACAAATAAGATTCTATAGTTGTCTTGTTTTATCAAGTAGCATAAATATTATAAGCAAAATTGTGAAAAATAATGTACCTGCACTTGGATCCATGTAATGTTGTTTGATTTAGTCCGGGATACCTGTGCGTCCCGTTGACTTCCGAACACTTGTATTGATCTAATTAACAAATATATAAAAGCATATGTTTAGATCAATCTCACAAATAAGTAAATATATATATATATATATATATATATATATATATACACGAATATATATTTAGAACGATCTCACTTACAAATCAACGATGTCCTTCATAGCCGGATAATTGGTCCATTCACCATTTACCGAATTCAGATAATACACGACTTCTCTTATAGGGTTGATAGCAAGCAGCAACCAGTGTGCTCAATAAATTAAAACAATAGGTTATATGAAAATTTTAATATACACAAAAGAAACAGAGATTAGATGAACAAAGAATGAGAAACTAACCCTACTGGTCGGGTATTATACGCCCAAAGATGCAGACTTTCTGTATTGCCGGTGGACATGAATCTATCGACTAAGCGCTGTCTAACTGATTCCGGTTCCGAAGAAATTGCCATTCCGCTGCAATGGGCGGAAGACACGAAACGGAATCTGTTAGACAATGGATTCCCGCGCAACACTCTGTCATACGACAACCTTAAATAAAAACATAATAAACATTAGATTATTTTCATTGAAATGTGTAAATAAATTATATTGTGGGACTAATTAAATAATATATCGGATGAGTGAATATTACCGGATGTATGAGTGCATATTACCGACGCCTAGTTAATCATGCCTAAAAATCTCTTCCAAGTCATCAATTGTAATATGTGACTTGAATTCAATACCGAAGACACTTTCATCCATATTGATTTCACGTAAAGCACCATCCTTCAAATCGGACATATCAACCATTGTTGCGAGTGTCGACCGGTATCGAGGCACAAAAGCACCGCCTTTTTTTGCCGCTTGCTTCGGAGAACCAGTGGGTGGTACGCTACGAACCTGCTGCGTCACTTGTTGTGACTCCCGAGGGGATGCCTAAAAATCATATAAGTTAGGTAAAATCATGCAGATTTAGATTCAGATTATATATTAACACTTTAAATGTACCTCTTTTAGTGATGCAACAGACTCATCCTCCTGTAAAATCCCTTTACCCTTAATTGCGGGTTTTATAGGAGCAGTCTAAAATTAAAATGTAAAAAATAATTAATAAACGGTTTAGAATTGACATTCGAAAACTAAATGATTCATAATCGTTTTCAATATACCTCATCACTAATGGTAATGAGCTCCGAGGGCCATGCAACAAATGATCCTATTGCATCTCGCAGCAATGTCGTCTCTGAGACCATGTCAGGTACCGGTAGCATCGCATCATTATCTAATACAACATCCACCGATACTTTCAGGTGTCCATCCGGGAGCGGTCTATGGTGAAGTAAATCTCCCAAAGTGTTGTGCACTTTTCCCTTGCCAACTAGTCGATAATTCGGTGACGATAAGTATAGTTGGCAAGATGAAATGCCCTAAACCAATAGTAAATATAAAGTCATTATCATTAATAAAATAGAACAGTTTGTAAGGAAAAAAATTATAATTACCTCGGGAAATTTCCTTTGATAGTTGATACTAGCCTTATCACTAGTTTCTTTCACCGATGAAGTGTTGCACTTATCTCTCATATACATATCTTTATTTCCTTGCAATTCTAAGACTTGTGCTTGCAATTCCTGCAACTTTTGCAACACTTCTTCATTGGTAAGATTTGATCTTCTCCTAGGACTCTTGTAAAAAGAGGTTGGAGTCACAACATGACCCTTACCCCTCACCCGACCGGGATACTCAGGAGCATCTAGTGCTCTACTAAGTACGCTCCCCTCACCGGTGGATGCCGATTGCGACAAGGTCTCCTGTAATTCATTTACATTAAAAAATCATTTATATATTAAAAAACATTTGATTTAATTAAAGACACAGTATTATACTTACACATTCAGTAAAAACTCTCTGAACTTCGGGATCGACACCTTGATTCTTGCCCACACGAGCTTCCCTCCACAACACATGTTCAGGAAGTGAGGTTTCCTCACTTTTAGTCTCCTCTAACTATGCATTGACACAAATGATAAAATCGTCAAATAAAACACATTTAGACAATTAATTAAAACGCATTTCTATTTACTTACAATTTTATCCTCCAAGCGTGCATATCCCAAACACCCTTTTTTGTATGGATATGCGGGTTTGGATGCTCTCGCACTATTCGTGGCACTCCTTCTCCGAAAATCTTCATCTCTTTGCTTTACAAACTCAGCCCAATCTTTTTCATCAATGAAGATCTCATACTTTTTTGGCCGTCCCGGTGCCTCTTCAAGAAAGTTTCCATCTTTATCCTTAAGATAAGTGTTTGTCAAAAAAGCTTTCCACCCTCTATATCTTTTTCCGGCCAAACCAAGTATGTAGCGTCTACGATCATCTGGTATCTCAAAAGTCCTCTGCAAAAAAACATACGCATAGTGTGTTAGTATAAGTAATTTAAACAATTTATCGTCAAGATAATAACAACAATTAACCATATATGATATATACCTGAAGCTCGTCCCAAATCGCTTTTTTTTCGCATCCAACTCTAAACTTTTCAGATTCCATTTAGCTACGGAGACCGGAATATGCATACGAACAAGTGTACCAATATAACTTGTCAACTTTGCAGAATTAGGACCAATTGCTTGTTTTTCAGAATTCCATTCCAATCGGTATACTAATCCTTGGTCTCTATGTCGAATGATTCCCTTCATAATGGTGATGCCTCGTGCAACTTCTTTTGCTTCAGTATCAGGTGGAGCATTTGTATCCGGAGCATCTCTTTCTTTTGAGTTTTCTTGTGAGTTTTCAGGTGGAGCATCTCTATCCGGTGCCAAGTATACGTCTATGTCATTCCCTGGTTGTTTAGGCCCAGAAATTAGCATAGATAACATCATGTACTTACGCTTCATACATAGCCACGGAGGTAGGTTATAAATCATAAGAATCACAAGCCATGTGCTATGCGAGATACTTTGAATACCATGCGGGTTCATTCCATCAGTAGACAATGACAACCGAAGGTTTCTTGCTTCTTTTCCAAATTCAGGATATTCAGTATCAACTTTCATCCATTGTAGTGAGTCTGCCGGATGTCGCAACTTTCCATCAATAATTCTTTCATCTGCATGCCAAGTCAAGTGTCTTGAATCGGTCTCACTACGATACATGCGTCTAAATCTCGGAATTATAGGAAAATACCATAAGACTTTAGCAGGAGACAACTTTTTCTTATATCGAGGGGCACCACATTTAGGACACTCATTCAACGCTGCATACTCGTTTCGAAACAAAACGCAATCGTTTGGACATGCATGTATCTTATCATAGCTCATGCCAATAGAGGACAACATCTTTTTGGCCTCATACGTTCGATTGGGAAGAACATTATCCTCTGGTAGCATATCTTTCATAAGGGCTAATAACTCTGTGAAACTTTTATCCGACCATCCGTTGTCCGCCTTTAAGTTGTACAACTTTAACACCGCAGACAATCTTGTGAATTTTGTACAACCATCATATAACGGTTTTTCTGCATCGCTTACCAACCTCTCGAACTTTTTGGGACAATCCTCAAGATCTTCTTCAAGCGCTTCTGCAATCTCTTCGACTCGATCGCAATCGTATGTGTCTGTGCAATCGTCGTTTGAAGCATACTTCCTATTACAACTCGACTCAGCATTCCCGTTACTTTTCTCACCATGCATTGTCCAACATGTATAACTTCTATCAATTCCAAACCGTAGTAAATGGGATGCCAACTTATTCCCGTCAACCTTACCCCCATAACAGCAACCCAAGCAAGGACACGACATTCGAAGCGGGTCTTTGGAGTGCGCAACCGCAAACTCAACGAATTCCCATACCCCTTTCTCTTACTCTTTCGACAATCGGTTTGAATTCATCCATGTCTTATCCATGTCTTAATTGAGCTAAACAAAAACTTCTTGGTTTCTCTATCAGGTACTAAGGAATTCTGTCAAGATAATAAATAGCTATCATCATAATAGAATACCTAATCAGAATACCCGATTTCTTAAAGAAGACATTACCTTATTTCAAGGTAATATAAGTCCACAAACCAAAAAACTGGTTGAGAGACACTAAATTGATATTAAATAGAACCATAAACAATAAACTATAAGCAGAAAATAACAAACTATAAGCAAGAAGAAAGGGATAGTAACCTGAGTTAGACTTTATGTGGGAGATGGGTAGGTTTGAATCGGCGTTGTACAAATAGAAACCAGAGACTTCAAAGTAACTGTAAAATTAAACACACACACACGATGCAGTTAAATACAAATATCATAAAAGTGAAGGAACTATATGCAAACTGTAGCACAAACTACAATGATTAAGAATAGATTAATATTATTTTGACATACATTTTTATATTAGCAAAAGAATAACTAATTACCTTTAGAGAAATTCAGAAACTTCTGGAACCACACACCGTAAGCTAATTTGATGTCTCTAGTGATATTCTTTTAGAAAATCTTTAATATCCCCTGAAAAATAATCATCACCCAGATGTTATAGCAATTCTAGATACATAGTACCGTAAGGTAAATCAAAGTTTAACAACTACTTAGAAACCAGGGCAGCAACTACGCATGTCAAAACAACGTCGTGAAAACGACCATAAATCATAGTCGAGTCATACAAATGGAGAAATCAAGGTGGAGCAATTATATATCATGAGAAAACAACAATTTAGCATGTATTTTCATAACGGGGCAACATTAATGTCTAACAAAATAAAGAGGAAAATACACTCAACTCCCTTTAGATTTAGCTAAATAACACAAACATCTTCTTTAACTTTCAAAATACAATAACCGTCCTCTATCGTGATATCATGTTATTTAGAGAAATCGGAAGAATTAACTTATGTGAGTGATAGAGAGTTGAGCCTGTATCCAGAAGAAGAAGCAAGCAATAGAAGCATAGTGACTTTTGAGGAACATGTAATTTATTTTTATGTACCCCACCTTGCCATAATTATAAGACATAATTTCTTTTCTAATTCGTGACTTGTCGGAATTCTCAAATTCGTAACACTTATGTAAATTCTTAGTTTGGCCTCTCTCTTATGACTCTATAACTATAGCTTCATACTAATTATGATTGACAATTAAACAACACTCCTTTCATCTAAAATCTTCATTAAATATTATATCTTCAACAGTTGACATTACTAGCTTTTCATTTAGATACTACGTTAAAATAATGCTTTAAGAACACTCCTTTAAGAGTGTTCTCTTTTACATTACCATCTTCTCATTCTAGATTAATAGATTTACGATTTGAATCTTTAGATGATGGACTAATGATGGTTTAAGCTTCTATTCAAATTTAATTTTACAAAACTACTATTTTGCAAAAACAAGAGTTAATATTACACAACATATCAGTGTAATATCAGTGTCAGCCTTAGAAGTTAGAACAAAATTATCCATACAATTAGTAGAAGTTATGAAATGAAGAAAAATATTCATACAATTATACAACATATCAGTGTCAGCCTTAGAATTTAGAACAAAAAACTACTTGGAAGACTAAATTCAGAAACTTATAATTATAACACTGCAATTCATATGGAAGACCAACCCAGAAACATTGATTACAGTTATACAATTTAGAATCGATGAAAGAAACTCATAGGTAGTGTGTATCGGAAAGCAAATAGTGAGCAACATAGTGGGAAGACTTTACCTGAACAGAAGCAGCAAGAAGATGTTGATTTTGACCAAGAAAACCCTAAAATCCCACAGAACGGCGTAGCAGCGGCGGCGGCTAGTTGGTTTGAGAGTGAGAGTGAGACGACGACGGAGGGACGGAGGAGTGGCTGAGACCACGGCGGAGGGAGTGAGAGCGAGGAAGCAGAGAGTGTGCGTGAGCGAGAGGAAGAAGAAGACGAGTACAGATGTTTTGTGTTTCTGAATGAAATAGCGTGTTTTAATTTTATGAAAATTTTAAAAAGGGCTACCAGAGCGCTTTCATATGCCCCTTTATACCAGCGCTTTATTACTAAAAGCGCTTTTGTACCCACCCCCTATAAGAGCGCTTTCAAAAGCGCTTTCATACCCACCCCCTATAAGAGCGCTTTTACAAAGCGCTTTCATACCCACCCCCTATAAGAGCGCTTTTAGAAAGCGCTTTCATACCCACCCCCTATAAGAGCGCTTTTAGAAAGCGCTTTCATTACCCCCACCTATAAGAGCACTTTTCTAGCGTGATTTTTAATTTTGTTTTTAGCCAAACCTACCAGAGCGCTTTTGGGCAAAAGCGCTTTCGTAGCTGCGCTTCTAAAACTTAAATTTGGCGTAGTGGTACTTTCGCAATACAAATGAGTTTTTCATATGTATATCTAAAATAATTATCACGTCAAAATTAAAATAAATTCACCTATGCAGACGCACGGGTATCTTCTCTGTTGAAAATAGTCTGAGAAAGGAGTGCACAATTGAATAATTTTTTTCACCACTGGTAAATAGATTATTTTTTGATTGAACAAAGTAGATTTTCATATCTTTCTGAAATGTTCACATGTGAAATTATTTTAACTTAGAATCTCATATTTAACTACTAATACCTTATTAGTAAAAAAAAAAAAATTGTGGATTCATTACTTTAACTGAAAATCGAATTTTTTTTGTGGATAATTATTTTAACTTAGAACTTAATTTTCATACTAGTAATATCTTATTAGTAAAAAAAATTTAAATGATTAATTTCCATTTTATAAATGTAATTTGGTCAAACTTCTTTATTTTACATTTTTCGTATCGTTCATGAAATGCTACACCACGAATAATAAAAATTTGAAGGATCTCTAATAAAAAAAGAAATGCTAATACTATTGCTTGAGAAAGAAGAAAGAGTTGAAAAAGGAAAGAAACATACTAGTATGTGATTTCCCAATAAAGAAAGAACAGCAGAAAAGACAAAAAAATATAGCGACATCATTAAGTTTCCGCCGCCTGAATCAGAAACGTGGGCAGGCATGCGGTTTCAGAATTGAGGTCATCTCTTGCCCTTGTCTGCCCTTGAAACACCAGTTGCCATTTTGTCACTGCTTTATCTTAACATTCTATGACATACTAACACTCTACGCTATACTTTTGTATGTATACAAAACTGTGCCCATTTTAGTTGATATTTTAACCAAAAATAAATAAGAATAAAAAACAAATGAAACTTGAGAATGAGACTTGACATTCCATTAATAATTCACACTTTCTATAACACACAAACAAACTCTGCAAACGCCATGCACGCTGCTTGCCTGTTTCATTTACACTGTCATAAGCCATAGCCTTAGGAAAACAGCTACTAGTATTCTTCAATCTTACTACTATCAACACTTTTCTTTATTATTAGAATTTTGATTGGATAAAGTGATAGTATAGTATGTTATTACTATTATTGTAGTAGCACTTTTAGGAACGATAATGATGATGATAGTGATTAAACCAAGTTGAATAAAGGAAGCATGCATCTTTGACTCTCAACATGTTGATTAATATTCACATTTTGGGAGTTTATACAGAAACATGAGGTGTAATACATGTCAGGTAAAAAAGAAGGAAAAAAAAAAATGTTTGGTTGGTCGTCACTCGACAACAAGGACACAAGTCTCCTGCAGCCTAGCTTCTTTGAAAATAGAGCACACTTCTCCAAGAATATCAAACATGCCAAGTACCCTAAGGTCTACAACATTCTTCCACACACACACACTTTTTATTTTCTAACACCCCCTTCATCCCCTTATAAAACCACACTTTCCCTTTCTTTATTTTCATCATCACAAACACACAAAACTGACCAAATATCTGAATTTCCTTACTTTGTTCAATTCCACTATTACAACACACGCCATGTTCAATCAAGAGAAACTCATGCATTTTCAAGTGGAGCAACCATCATGGAGCTACTACATAATGAGAAGAGAAAGAAGAACAATGGAAGAAGATCAAATGGAGAGAATAATGAGATTAGCTACACAAAGTGCTGTTGTCATATTCAGCATTAGTAGTACTAGTTGTATGTGTCATGCAATGAACAGTTTGTTCAGTGGAATGGGAGTGAACGCAATGGTTCATGAGCTTGATCAAGATTCAAAACCATTCATGAGGTTACTTGGAAATTCAACATCACTACCTGTTGTTTTCATTGGTGGCAAGTTAGTTGGTTCTATGGATACAGTTTTGGCTTTTCATATCAATGGCTCACTAGTTCCTCTTCTCAAACATGCCGGTGCTTTGTGGCTTTAATCACATTCTGAGTAATTAGTTTCTTAAGAGTTGAACTTAATTAGTGATAATGATTTCAAGCTCAATAGGAGAGATTTTCAGATATTTAAGCGCTGACTTAATGTGTTGTAACTTGTAAGGAACTGACAATGATATATATGAGATTTTTTATATTTGGAATTCTGTGGATTTTCTTTTGCTTTATTACCTGGATAGTAGTAGCTTCTATAATTTATGTTGCAATTGTAATTTGAAAATAAACAAGATTTACCAAATTGGTTTTATTCCGGTGAGGAAGCAAAATTGTTCAGTGAACAATGAAATAAAACTTTGATACACTAGAGTAAGTTTTGATAGGGCATAGAGGGGCTCACTTGAAAGGTTAGAACTCCACTTCTTAGATTAGTAAAAGACTGAAAAGTAATGTGAGAGTGAGGATGAATTTGAATGCTTGATAATGATGAATTCTCTCTTTTAAATGGGTGCGGTTTAAACCACAAAGTGGAAAGTGCGATGCGGTGTGATACTATCAAAGCATAAGCCCTCATCATATCATGCCAATACAGCCCATCTTAAGGAACACAAGTCCTGATCATGAATGCATGCGACACTGACATGCAACAATATAGATTGCATCGATACTCCGACTTACCAATGCCACGCCAATACAGGCCTTCGTCATCATCATCATCATACAATATATTATGCAATTCATTCATACATCGCTCGTACAACACCATCACGTTTAATCATAGCAATATGCATCACACTTCATAAAATACTAACACACAAGGCTTAAGCCTCCGACCAAAATAATCATTTTTGGTTATCAAAATTATTATCTTATTAAAGAGAATATCTTTAGCTTCCCGTAGGTTCAAACGCCGCTTCAAATGGATGCCGAGTCAAAAGTTATCAATTTTCAAAGTTTTAACAAAACTACAAACACCGACATAATACACCGATGCCACGACAACTCATTACACACCAACCAAATTTATTTCCAAAACTTTAAAACATTTTTATTTAAAATAATATCGCGTTAGCTTTCTAACGCTTCAAACGAGGACCCAAATGGAGTTACGGTTTGAAAGTTATGAATTTTTCAAGTTTTCGAAAATCTGTTTGCCCTCCCATTTTTAACTTAAAAGATGTTAAAATCATATTCATATGCACATTCCATTAGGTCATGACCAAATGCATGCATTTCATAGCATAGTTCCTTTTCCAAGAAGTTTACAAGATAGAAGATGTTCTTGAAAGTATCTACTTTAATATATAAAAGTTAATTACTAACAAACTTCCCTAATTACCCTAATCAAAGCCAATTTAACATAGTTTTACATACCCCTGAGAGTAATTACATAACTAAACTTAATTAATTCCAACAACTTAATTAATTCAAATATTATTTATTGGAATATGGAAAATCTGCACCACGTTCTATGCTACTCAATGCATTGGAACATTCATTGCTACAACCCTAAACCGTTTCATTTTTCTCCCTACAGCTATATAGTCGTACAATACAAGCAACCAACATTGCATGCCTAAACTCTTCCTCCTTCCAGTTGCCGTCTTCTTTATTTTCAATCAATACTTCTGAGATTTATTTGGTTTCTCCTTCCCCCTAGTTCCCTTCTTCCTCTCTTTAAATCAATACTGATATTTTTTTTGTCTTCTATGTTATTGCTAAACAGAAGATGAGCCGAAAATTTAGCTCCCTTAAGGACATTAACGATTCAAAGGAAACATGGAGATTGGCCGTTCGAGTTGTTCATCTATGGAGTGTTATTAACAGCAAGGGTAAGGAGCATCTGGAGATGGTTATAATGGACGCATTGGTAATACTCCGTATTCTCACTACGCCAAAAAGGCTATTAGACAGCACACATTAGACAAGACTTTTATACAAAAGCGCTGCTATAAGTGAAATAAAAAATAAAACACGGAAACAGTACACGAAAATAAGAAAAAGCGCTGGTAAAGGGGTTGCCTTAGACAGCGCTTCTTAAAAGCGCTGCTAAAGGGGTTTCTTTAGGAAACGCTTTACAAAAGCGCTGGTATAGGGCCTAATTAGCCAGCGCTGTCTCAATGAGCGCTGCCTAAAATTGTTTAAAATTAAAATTAAAAAAAATTCTTTTTTTCTTTTTATATTCTCAGATTTGTTTCCTCTTCTCCCTCACGCAAAAAAAAAAAACCCTAAACACCGAAAAAAACACCGTCGTCACCCATTGATTCTTCTCTCACGAATCTCAGGTTCAGTGCTCCCCCTCTCCCTCTCATCGTCGTCACCCATGGATTCTTCGTTGCATGTTCGTTTCATCGATTCTCCATCGTCACCCATGGATTCTCCCTGGTCAGCACTTCCTTCGTTTCGATTCACCACCGCCGACCCTTCCTTCACTTCATCGATTCACCACCGTCGGCCCCTTCCTTCCCTTCATCGATTCACCACCGTTTCACCGGAAAGAAAAAACGAAAAAAATCCATTTGTCAACCATTGATTATCCACTGGAAAGAGGAAATACAATCGATTCAGATTCACCTCTGAATCACCACTCAAACAGAAAGAGGAAACGCCAGAAAGAAAGATCGGACAAAACCTATTCTACTTCGAACTCAGCCCTTCGTCATCTCACCACCGTCGTCCTTATCTTCATTGGTATTTGGTAATCTTTCTTTTCTCAGTGTCCTTGTAATGTTGTATTTGAACCTTGTGATAGAACAGTTGACTCTGGAGTAAAATAAAACCAGTTGATTTCCACATGTTGTGAACTTGAAACTCAGCCATTTCCTTCTTTCTTCTGCAGGTCTACTACATGGTTTGCTTTGAATTAATTTGTGTGGGTTATGTGAACTGACTTTTAACATACAATAACTTAAGTTGGTTTTGAGATGCAGGGTTTGAGGGTTGTTTGTGAAAAGAATTGAATTTTTTCATGTATGGATTTGTTTGAAGTGAGACTTGAATTGGAGTACGAACACGGCTGCATTGCATCTGGTGAGCTTATTTTGGACAACCTGAATTGCATTTGAGCTTTGGATACATATGTGAAACATTCGAACTGAAAGTGAGTGTCTTGAACTCTTATTTTGTCTTTTGTTATTACGTTTTGATGTGGGGCACTTCTGAATTTTGAATTTGCTCTAGTATGAACTTTGGTAGGGAGCTAGTTTTTTTTCTGTCAGTTTGAACCATGAGATCAGTTTTGTTCTGTTGGTTTTATGGCATTGCTTTAGTTTTTATTTTTTGGTTTATTTGCTGATATGTAACAGTTATGCAGTTAGTGATTGGGTGTTTGGATGATACTTAATGGTTAGTAGATCTTTTTGTGGTGTATGTTTAAACATGATATGGGCTAATTAATAGCATGAAATAGTTTATAGAATGTAGTGAGATTTATGTAAATGTATGCAAGGCTGTATGATATATATGATATGAAGATGTATCAGTGGCATATTGTGGAAACTGGTTTAGTGTATGTGCATAATTGTGTATTCTGATTCAATATGGTTTCTGTTGTGCAAGGTCTCGCAAGGCTTTCTAAGCTTGGAGGTTTGGAGGTTTGGTGTGTCGGAAGTCTGGGTCGGCTGAAATGAAGCTGTTGGTTTCGTTAAAACAAATTGGAGCTAAGTGGTGGACTAACTCAGTGAAAGGATGCTATTGAGAGGTTCAAGGTTAATTAGTGTGAACTGTATTTAGGTGCCAGTGTTGAAAGTTGGATTGCAGGCATAATCTAGAAGTGAACCAAACTTTAAGTCTCAATGTGATTTGGGACATGTGCTGATGCGCATCGAACTGAATTTCCTCACCGCTCCTGCTCGGTCTCCTTCTTTAGGCTTTAAGCTCCACTGGTAATTGGTTTAATTCTCTAGTTATCTCTGTTGTCCATGTTCTTGTTTTGAATTGGCAAAGTAAGCTTTATTTTTTTTCATGTTGCAGGGTTATGATATCGGGAAAGATCATTGCGGGAACCAGTTAACGTACCTATTCGTATTTAGTAAAGGTACTTTGCTGTTCTTGCTTTTGGTCGTTAATTTGTTGTTATGATCACATACGCGTTGCTTATCTTTTACTCCTGTTTCAGTTGTCTCAATTCTCAAATATCCCAATTCTCAAAAGTCTTTCAAGTAGAAGAAAGATCTACTTCTGTTTCTGCTTTGGTATGTTAACTTTTTCTTAGAGACTTCAAATTGTTCTTAGATCTACTTCTACAGTACTGGATTTAATGATGCTGTAGAACACTTGAGTTTTTTTCTTTCAATCTACTGATTTTTTTTGACAAAATACTTATGTTTTTTTACTTGAATTCTCTAAACTTTTTTGATTTTGAAAGGTGTCTACATGCAATTAGTATGGACAACTTCCGGATGCAATTTGAACTTTGGTGTTTTTAAAATTAGCACTTAATGCTATTAATGTTTGAAAACCGGTGAAGGAATATCATGATGCTAACTGGGATATACGTGAAAAGGATGTGCTAAGATTTAGACCAGACAACTCCTCACATTTAGTATGATGCTCCACATTGTATAGTGAGAGACTTAGTCTGCATGTAGGCTCTTTTATGTGAAATTAAGTGCTTAGAAAGTACTATTATTATATAGTTCAATATACATTTCATAAGATAATGATATTAATACTTTATACAACATGTTTATTTATGCATCAAAATTTTGATCTGTCATTAATAACTACATCTCTAAGCAAATTTTAAAATAGGGATGACAATTCGGTCCTTATCCTATAAGTGCCCGTAAAAAATCTCTATAAAGGATAAGGAAAAAATCTGCAAAAATAAGTACGGGTACGGACACGATTAAATACCTTATCCACGAGATGTTATGGTCTTGTTGTTTCCAGGTGTACATGTTATTACTGGGTTTGTTTTTCACTAATTATCGGATTTATTTTAATACATTTATTTATATACTTTATGAATATCGGTATGCCAATTACTTATAGTTTTACATAATTTGAAATGGAAGGTCATAAAGCTGGATGCAACTCATGGAAGTGAACCTGGAAAAACAATATCACTCTACGTTTTTGATGCGTTAATTTGTATAGATCATGAGCGATATTTGATAGAATTATGTGAGAAGTATTTGAGAAGTATGTGATCTCTTATTTTGTTGATGGCTTTTCTATTGAAAAGTTCTATCTATTCATTGTAGTTACTTATGTTTTTGTTTTATATGATTGACAAGACATTATTCAATGTTCATATGCTTGGTTTTTTATATCCTGAATTTCTTTTGTGAAGATGTATATTAATGTTGTTGTTTCAAATTTTATATTGAAGCTACAAATTTGTTTCAAGTTTAAGCAATTTTGTTGCAAATTCTGGTAAAAATCTGGTGCAAAAATGGTGAAAATCTGGTGCATATATGCTGACTCATAATAGGCAGCGCTTTGTTTTAAGTGAAAACAATTTTTATATAGGGGGAATAGACAGCGATTTTAATGAAAAGCGCTATCTAAAGTTGAGGAAAGCGCTGCCTGAAGGGGGAATAGACAGCGCTTTTAAGAGGCTTTTTCTTAAAAATTGTTTCAGAAAAGCGTTGTCTAAAGTGGGCCGTTAGCAGCGCTTTTAATATAAAAGCGCTGTCTAAAGGGGGCCTTTAACAGCGCTTTATAGGTAAAAGTGTTGGCTAAAGGGTGCCTTTAGCAGCGCTTTCAAGGTGAAAAAAAGCGCTGCCTTTACCTACGGTAGCGGGGGAATATACAGCGCTTTAAAGCGCTGCCTAAAGCCAAAAAAAGCGCTGTCTTTTTCCTTGTTTGGCGTAGTGTCTTTCAAATTGTTTCGTAGCTTAGTATATTTCTCAGTTATGATATTATTGTTGTTTGTTATCATCAGGGTAATAGGATACAAGTTTTGATTCATTCTGACCATACACCGAAATGGAAAGAACGAATACGTGAAAACATGTCTTGCATAGTCAACAATGGAACTGTTTACGATAACGATTTCCAGTGGAAGCTTTGTGATCATGATAAGAAGTTTGTGTTTATTGGTGGTATGACTGTGAAGGAAGTTGATATTCAGAACCTTCCTCCCAAAAGATTCTATTTCAAAGACTTTTCTGATATACTTGCAGGCAAATGTGAACTGAACCGACTTGAAGGTAAATAGATTATTCTATTTATTTTCTTCCTAATGAAATTTATTATATTACAAAACTTGATTTTAACTTCATTTTTCACTCTGTTTTGTAGATATTATTGGTGTAGTTCAAGAAATCAACAATTTTCAATATAACAATTCTGGAAAAAAAGTCTTTTGTTTCACTAAGTTTTAAAGACCTGAAGTAATTTATCTGATTTCAACTTTCTTCTATTTAAGTAGACGATTTTTATCATATTGATATTTCTATATTTGTTTCTAGAGAGGTAACATCCTTAACTACACGTTTTTGAATATATACATAGGACTTTTATGAATATTTGTATCTTAATCTTCATCTCAATCTCTGATCTGCAGGGGGATAGCATACCTTTAACCCAAAACTCAGTCGTTGATCGTGTCGATGATTCCATTGTATGTTAGTTTTGCTTGAAAAAATAAAAAGTAAATTACACCGTTTTCTTAATACTTACTGTTTTTTTTATTTTATACAAGGAGTCTTTGTTTGCATACGGAGAAAATGATCCTGATAAAGTTGTGACCAATACTCCATCTAAAGGAAGTCCCATTACTCTTGATGTTGGAGATTCTGAATGTCAACCTTATGGAGCTACTCAACTTTCAGGAACGAAACCATCAAAGAAAGTGAAGATTGAATCAAATGCCTGAAGACTCCTATGAATCAGTTTTATCTAAACATTTTTATTATTTTAGAGTTATTAGTTTCCTGTTATTTTACTTTTATTGAACAAGAGACAAGAGTTGTTTACTGTGCATTTTCTATCATATATGACTTGGTTTTTGCTATAAATTATGGGTACTGCTACTTTTTGGTAATCTATTATTTTCATCTGGCAATGCTAATAGATTAACTGTCATTTGTGTTTAATACTGCATATAATATTGCCCGAATATAATTTCAACCATCAAGTGAAATAAAAGTTTGAATAAATTATTGTATAGGATATTTCTTCTTACTTGCAGGTTAATTGTTTTAACTTTTTTTAATCTACTATTTTCATCTGGCAATGCTAATAGATTAACTGTCATGTGTGTTTAATACTGCATATTATATTGCCCCAATGGAATTTCAACCATCAAGTGACATAAAAGTTTGATTAAATTATTGTATAGCAGATTTCTTCTTACTTGCAGTTTAATTGTTGTAATAAACCATATTTTTATGTTTCATTTTTACAGTCAGTTAAGGTAGTAAAATTTCACTATTAAAATTTCAACCATCAAAATTTTTAAAATTTACTATAAAGATTCTGCATCTGTTTGATAACTTTAACTTACAAGATTTGTAAACCAATAAACAGAATGATGTTAACCAACATTTTTAAATTGATCAAAAGTATTTCAAACAACATTCATGATAAAAATTAATAGTAATGACATTATAATTAAGAAGTTTTTTAATAGGACTATTGAATATTGCACCAGCATGTTGTTAACCATCATACCTGCCTAACCTATTACCTGTAGCAATTATTATATTATCTTATTTGTACATGTTGTCATTTACCAATGCAAAGTTTGTCATCTTCTTGCCTCGACACGTTTTACATCATTATCATTGCATGGAAATTAATGGTTTGGTTAATTTATTGATTACTTCACAATCTTTTTTAACTGCATAAAATATTAATTAAGATAAAACCTTTCCTATTCAGCTGCTTGCCTCCATATAAAAAGTTTGGAGGGAAAATTTTGTCCATATATTTGCTGCTTGCCTCCATATTCAGCCATATCTTGCATAATGGTGGTAGCTTTTGTGTAAAAAAAACATGGATAATATACAAAGTGTTGAGCATGATCACTTTAAAAATATTCTCAGAAGAAAAAGGCAATTTGATGCTAGACAGCATAGAAAACGTGTGCTTGGAGCAAAGAGAGCAAAGAGATTGGCGGCAATCAACAAAGAAAATGCAGAACAAACTCAACCAGCTACTGATACTATATCTTCACATATCAGATTGCCACTATCTTCTATTTCTCCAAATATCCCAAGTTCCAACATATCTCATCGAAATAGCTTGCAGAAAACTCATAGTAAATCAACTTTGAATACATTGCCAAGTTCATTAACAAAAAAACGCCCAAGAGTTGTTTCTCTCAGGAACATTAAAAATTTAGGAGTTAACCTGGGAAGGAGATTTGATAATGAGTTTATGCATGGAAACACATCATCTTCAAGCCATACACCACATCCAGTTTCCAATATCAACGAACTTTTCCAAGATGACAGTGAAGATGATGCAGGCTCCGGTAATTCTTCAGAGAGTAAGTAACATGTTTTAATTTGTTCATTAACCGATATTTAACATTCAAAGCAGTTCATCAATGTATAATAACATAATATTTGCGAAATATATTTTCTATGTTATTATAGCCTACAGTTCAGTTTCAAACTATTCAATGGATGAGCATGACGTAAGTTTCGACACTGACATTGAAGAAACAGATTTTCACAATTCAGGTTATTGATTATTTATAAATATGTGTCTTTCTTCCAAATTTCATGATTATATAGGTATTTTAGCTAACAAATGTACATATTGATTTAGGAGAATACTACGATTTAGGTGACCCATTATTTGAGTGTCAGCAATGTGGTGCAAATATGTGGTATCTGGAGAGGAAGAACAAGTGTCGACATTCTGCTAATCCTAAGTTCTCAATGTGTTGTGGAGAAGGAAAGGTTCAAATACCTTTGTTGAAAGCACCACCACCCGTATTGCAGAGCCTGTTGTTTGACCAAAACAAAAGTGAATCAAAAGTATTTCAACAACAAATTCGTCTTTACAATATGATGTTCTCATTTACTTATCCAGGTGCTACAATGGACAACAGATTTAACAATGGTAGAAGTCCTCCTAATTATCGTATTCAAGGTCAATCATGTCATCATATAGGTAGCATGTTACCATTGCCAGGTGAAAAGGCCAGTTTTGCCCAACTCTATATATTCGATACTGAACATGAAGTTCAGAATAGAATTGATGGTTTCAGGTTTATTTATTTAATTGTGTTTGTCTCATGACTGTTTATTAATTTGTTTTGCAATTTTCAAGAATTTGAACTTTTATACGTTGGATGTTTGCAGAACAAGGAACGGAGTAGATATTAATATAGTGGAAAAATTATCTTCAATGTTATATGAACATAATGTTAATGCTCAGTCTTTTAGGATGGCAAGGGATAGACTTTCTGAAGGAAATGTGGCAGATCTAAAACTCCGTCTCATTTCTGAGCGCCAAACTGATGGAAGAATATATAATCAACCAACAGTTTCAGAAGTTGCTGCTCTCATTGTTGGTGATATTGGTACTGCAGAAAAAAGAGATATTATAATGCAGAAACAATGTGGCGAACTTCAGAGAATAGATGAATATCATACGTCTTATTTGGGATTTCAATATCCATTACTTTTCCCTTATGGTGAAGATGGTTACAGACCCAACATAAGGCATCGCAATAAAGGTTCTAACACGGTTTGTATTTCAGAAACAACGTCTTCAGTAGCGGAAATTGAGGATGTTCCATGGGAGGAAGCAACAAAAAGAAATAGACTTACAATCAGAGAGTGGTTCACCTTTAGGATCCAGTCAAGAAAAAATGAGGCACGGACAATTCTCAAGTCAAGGAGATTGTTCCAGCAATTTTTGGTAGATGGTTTTACGATGATGGAATCTGAGAGACTTCGATGGTTAAGAAAAAATCAGTCAAAACTACGAGTAGGCAAGTACGATCATCTTGCAGATGCTAGGACAAATGGACATACACGTGGTGCAGCTACAGGGAAAAGGGTTGTCCTACCTTCGTCGTATGTTGGAAGCCGTAGATATATGGATCAGTTATATTTTGATGGCATGGCAATTTGTAGTATGTTGGATTTCCTGATTTGTTTATTACATTCACATGTAATCCAAATTAGCCGGAAATACAACGTGTACTAAGCTCTTCTAATCTGAAAGCGCCCAATCGTCCGGATCTCATTACAAGAATCTTCAAAATGAAATTTGATGCGTTACTGTCCGATTTGACCAAAAAGATTATCATGGGGAAGGTTCTTGCGTGTAAGTAATTTGTCACTTTGATTAATTTAATTTCCTCATTCATTTTGAATGTCATATTATAAACCATATCTGAATTTTATATTTGTAGATATGTATACAATTGTGTTCCAGAAAAGAGGCCTGCCCCATGCTCACATATTAATTTTCCTTCATCCGTCAAGCAAGTATCCAACACCTGTTGACATTGATCGTATCATATCAGCAGAAATACCAAACAAAGACACTGACGAAGAGTTATATAACTTGGTCAAATCTCACATGATACACGGACCCTGCAGAAATGCTTTTCGTAATTCTACGTGTATGAAGGAAGGAAAATGTTCAAAATACTTCCCTAAAGACTTCAGACGTGATACAATCATTGATCAAGATGGATATCCGGTGTATAGACGAAGGGACAACGGACACACAGTTTCTAAGAATGGAATTGAGATTGACAATAGATTTGTTGTTCCATACAATTCAAAGTTATTGTTGAAGTACAGAGCTCATATTAACATGGAATGGTGCAATCAAAGCACATCCGTCAAATATTTGTTCAAATACATCAACAAAGGCTATGATAGAATAACTGTTGCGATTGTCATGAATGAAGATGGATCTGTTTCGCAACATGACGTCGTCGATGAGATAAAGCAGTATATTGACTGTAGGTACGTTTCTCCAAGCGAAGCTTCTTGGAGAATTTATGCTTTTCCTATTCATGGAAGAATACCAGCTGTAGAAAGACTTCATTTTCATGCTGAGGGACAAAATTCTGTTTTCTATACTGATGTCAGCCCTATTACCACAGTCCTTGATAAACCGAGCGTTACGAAATCAATGTTTACATCTTGGTTTGAAGCCAACAAGCAATACGACGAAACGCGCCAACTAACGTATAGCAATTTTGTTTCGAAGTTTGTATACGTAAAAAAAAAGAGTGGAAACCCAAACAAAAGGGATACACAATTCGTAGACAAATTTGGGTTCCTCCAACTATCGGGGAATTGTACCATTTCAGGATGATGCTAACACATGTTAAAGGACCTAAAAGTTATGATGAAATAAAGATAGTAAACAATGTTAAGTACGATACTTTCCGTGATGCATGTTTTCCTATGGGATTTATTGGTGATGATTGAGAATTCATATCTACAATAACAGAAGCATTTCATTGGGGTTATGGACATTATTTGAGATTACTTTTTGTTCACATATTATTGTCAAGTAGCATTAATTGGCCTAAGCATGTATGGATTAAAACTTGACATCTGTTATCTGATGGAATTCTTTATTCTCAGCAAAGGATTGCAAACAACAGAGGTAGCATTTCAATTTGATCATAATCCAAATAATTTTATTATAAATGATGTTCTAGACTTTACCATCTATTTATTTATATTGTTTATTAACAGGTTTGCTGCTAACAAATGAAGAAATTCTGAATTTAACATTGATTGAAATTGAAAAACTTCTTCGGCGAAGTCGTAAGAGTTTAAGTGATTTACCTGGAATGCCAAAACCACAGGGTTACATACTTGAGGAGCTTGGAAACAATTTCATATATGAAGAGCGAAACTACGATCCTGCTGAACAACTTCAAGAGTTTAATACGCTGTACAATAACCTCACAGGTCTAAACAATAATAACATCAAATTGCCAGAAGAAGTTCAAGTTACTTACAAATTTATATTGCTAATATAAATGTTTCTAAATTATTTGTTCATTTAATTGCAGATTAACAAAGAGATGTTTCCAAACAAATCTTGACGGCTGTTGATACCCAGAACGGAGGCGTATTCTTTCTGTATGGATACGGCGGTACAGGCAAAACATACATGTGGAGAACATTAGCTTCTTACATAAGATCAAGAAGACAAATATGCTTGACAGTTGCCTCTTCAGGTATTGCATCCCTATTGCTCCCTGGTGGTCGAACGGCACATTCTAAATTTAAGATTCCAATTCCCACACTTGAATCTTTGACATGCGACATTAACAAGGGTAGTGACAGGGGGGACTTGCTAAAAGTATCAAAATTGATTATTTGGGATGAAGCTCCTATGTGTCACAAATTTTGTTTTGAAGCTTTGGATAAAACCCTCAGAGACATCATGGGTGGATCCAGGTCATCAGATAAAATATTTGGTGGTAAGGTAATTGTGTTTGGTGGCGATTTCAGACAGATTCTACCGGTTATTCCAAGAGGCAGTTGTTCAGATATAATTCATGAAACTATCAATTCACCATACATTTGGGATCATTGTAAGGTTTTGAAGCTTACAAAAAACATGCGGCTTCAGCAATCTGGGGCGACTACGTCAGCTTACGAGTTAGAACAGTTTTCAAATTGGATATTAAAAGTTGGAGATGGAAAACTAGCAGAACCTAACGATGGCTATGCTGATATTAATATTCCAGCAGATCTTTTGATATCAAATTTTGATGATCCCCTTCGAGCAATATTCGAAAACACTTATCCAAATTTTGAAGCTAACTTCATTAATGTAGCTTTTCTGCAGTCAAGGGAAATATTGGCTGGAACAATTGAGACATTAGATGAAATAAATCACTATGTATTAGATAATCTCCCAGGTAATATTAAAGTTTGTGTGAACATATATTTGAAGAGTTTCTCATTTGCAATTTTAGTAAATCCTAATATAAAGTCACTGCATTTTCAGGGGACGAAAAGGAATACTTAAGCTCTGATTTAGTCGATACCCATGATGGTGATGGCAATGAATCTTTTGATGTTTTAACTCCTGAGTTTTTGAATGCACTGAGAACGTCTGGCCTTCCTAATCATAAGATTAGATTGAAAGTAAATACTCCAATCATGCTGCTCAGGAATATTGATCAAGCAGAAGGTTTATGCAATGGAACACGTCTAATTGTTACAAGATTGGTTGATCATGTTATTGAAGCAAAAATAATTTCAGGCAAGAACATCAGCGGTATCATTTATATCGCACGAATGGACATTACTCCAACGCAATCACCATGGCCATTCAGGATGACACGAAGACAGTTTCCTATAACGGTCTGTTATGTTATGACTATTAATAAATCTCAAGGTCAGTCGTTGGATCATGTTGGCATATATTTGCCGAGGAGTGTGTTCAGCCATGGCCAGTTTTATGTTGCAGTTTCAAGAGTAAAGAGCAGAAAACGCCTTAAAATCTTGATCCATGACAAGGATAAACATCCATTGACAACCACAACAAATGTGGTCTTCAAAGAAGTGTTTGAAAATTTGTAGTCTATATGTTTAACATAATCTATGGCAATGTTGCTATTGGCAAAGACTTTGTGTTGGGTTGCCTAAAGTCAGGTTACAGCGTAAACAATTTATTAATTGTCATTAATTAAAGATTGGATATGCCCTTTGCATACTGATAACATATTTCATTTGCTCCATTTTTTTCAAAAAGAATTATGAATATTAGCTGACATAAGCTCAATGATTACAGAACACCATCACTCAAAAAATAGGCAAGGCAAAAATTGAAATATATAACCATTGACTAAATGCATTACAGAACCCAAATATTTTACAATAAAATACCATCAACAACAAATCTACACCTGCAAGTAACAACTTTCCATATTCATCAGCTACTTTTTTCCCTAAATACACAAACATCAGATTTGAAAATGGAATCATGGAGAATTCTATGAAATCTCCAACTTGAAGGTTATTTGCTTTTGCAAAATCGTACCATCCAACTCCAATATGTTTTTCATACTCATTCCTTACAACCCTAAGAATATGACAGTTATATCCCTTACCGTCAATCAGATCTACCATCCTTATCGCATTTTGGTCTTTACGAAAACATGTCCTTGATATTTCCATTGGAATATTATGCATTGTAGCATCCAAGTTATTAATCTCAAAGATCTAAAGCACTATATACAACGGTGGATAAAAGTGGTTTTTGAACTTACCAGGGCATTTTGCCCGCGCATGTTTGCTTTTGTGACATTAGACCTCCACTTTACCTCCCCGCTATAATCAGCCATGCATTCAGCCTTCGTAAGAAACCCATCTTTTATGAATGTTTCAAACATCTTTTCCTGCTCTTCCTCAAACTCTTTTCTAATATTACGTGCCCATTCAAGATTGTCTCTCTCAGGATCACTGAAACATTCATTTTAAAGAGTAACATTGCTATTAAGTAACAAGATGAGGAATCAAGGGAAACCGGTTTTTCTATCAAAAGATGCATGCAAACAATACTTACCTGCTTGATAGAGAAGGGACAAAGGGAACCCCCCACTTCACCATCTCAAAAGTAAAATTGATAAGACAATATTTTGCTGCATTATGACAATACTTACTATATATAGATAGATTTACACTTTATAACTAGGTCGGACAACAGTGATGGGCCTACATATTTTATATGTACAATTTTCCAAATTGTTTGCTAAATGAGTCTTAGCTACATAAAGTAATTTTGTTTATTATTGAAGAAGTCCATAGATGGCATATATAGGCCATATATAGCAATTGAAACTCAACAATGAGTCCAAAATATTGGCCATATATAGATATACAAATATCAATTTAGCCAGAAAGTATTTTGGCTCACTATTTCAAAATTGCTTTATATATATATATATATATATATATATATATATATATATACATACATATATAGTTACATAGATATAAATTAGGCCTTTAAATATTTATGGGCCTCTATTTCGCTTTGCACATTTCATAAAAATATTGTTAAAAAAATAATGATTACATAAATTGAAGTTACTATATATTAAAGTAGACTATATATTATGTATTCTTTATAAACTCTAATTTGTTTTTAACATGGTAAATGGTTCATTGAACAAAAACTTCTTAAACCATGTCATATAAAATTTAGAAGTATGATAAATAGGGAAATTGACATGCATATAAATGAATTATTCTAACACATATGAGCCAATAATGATGGCCAATGTAAAGGACCAGTTATTAAATATGTTGAACATTAAGATGGACAAAAAATATAACTTAAAGAAATTATCCATACCAACAAAAAACTGTTGTTAAAGTTATACAGCATTGCACAAAAAGATCCAAACAAGTTAGGGCATCAAACAAAAAGATCCAAACAAGTTATAGCAGTAACAACCCCATACAAAACATAAAAAGTATTGTACTAAAACTACTTAAACAACAGAAAACAAGAAAGTTTCTTCCACAACTTTTCAAACACATTTTTTACAATACACCATTTGATGACTGCATCTTTCCATCATTTCTTCTTCATTGTAACATACACGAAAGCACCATGTCGCGGAATTTGACATATCAGTGTGTCACCATTCTTGAACCCTTTGGTGTTCACATAGTTGTACCATCCTTGAGTCATGTATTTCTCAGATGGGCTTGGTACCCCCTTACGGTTTGCTGTCTTTACAGTACACTTGAATTCTTCATACAAGTCACAATCTCTAATAGTTATCTCCTTCTGATTACTTGCCAAGCAGTCTTTTAATATCTCCCTTGGGAAATGCTGCAACAATACAAAGATTCATTGAATAAACACTTGAGATCAGCAAGGTATTAAAATAGCAGGAAGGTTTTGAGTAGGAATACCTGAACATTATCCTTCTTGACTTTTGAATTCTGTATAGCAATATCCCAGGAGTATGTTGGCTTTCCCCCAAACCATCTTATCCTAAAATTTGATTGATTTTTTCCCTTCTTCCCAAGTTTCATTGGTCTTTTCTCATTCACATTTGTAACAGCTTTTTGTTGGCAGTCCTGTACAAAGTCTTGCTATTTGTTCTCTTCTCAACGACCGTTGCCTTTTTCCCAATAGTTTTCTCAACAACAGTTTTGGACTTCTTAGTTCTTTTTTTACTTGGTTCATTTTCATTCCCAGAAACAATGGGGACATCATCTTCTTCAACCTTAACATTCCTCTTAGGAACATTCATGTTGTTGAAAGTTGGAACAACTACAGGTGTATTCTTGCAAGTTTCTGCAAATGTAACAGATTTCTTCGCAATTGCTTTACCTTTTTTAACTGCCTTGGCAGAAGGTTTTTTTACAGAACGCTCTCCAACCTCATCCACAAGTTTTTGTATTTCATCCATGGTTGTGTCCTCACTGAAACAAGAGTTGTAAGTCCATTACGACATTATGAATGATAACTAAACATTAATAACCCCACATGTTAATTAAATCAGCGCAACATTGAAAGATTAACAGTTTTAAACAATATATAAGATGACAGTCTTGACTAAAAATGAAACTCTTATGAATGAGAGAGTAACTCTAACTGGCAAATAAACATGCAAGGGAAGGTTCACAATATCCACCAAACAGAAATGAGAAATAGTAAAAAAAACCCATTCAGATCATTTCCTAAAACTTACACTAATCTATTTCAGCATGCAGCACAAATCAAAAAACCCTAAAACCTAATTAAATCGGACATCAAGAAATACCCAACACAATCAAAATAAACCGGAAATCAGTTTCTAACCTCATGAGTTCTTTGTCGTCGTCTGATATCCACCCACGCGTTGGTTTTCTTCCACCCCTCATTGTCGCCATTTCTTGCGTCTGGCCGGTGTGATGTCAGTGACACTAAAAGAGAGGAATGAGAAAGTGAATAGTCCGAAATATTTTGTTTAACAACTTTGCACGCTTCATATTCCATATACAAGTTCAATAAATGTCACATATCTCAATCACTCAAATCGGTTACCCATGATCCACCGTGTAAACAAAAGCAATTATTACACCAATTTGAAACAATGGTTTGTAGTGTAACATAAAATATGCATTTAAGTTATTTTTATCTGATAACTTCAAACATACATGCATATAAGGTTTTTAATTTCAGTTTTTCTTTTGTTGCTTTACCGATACCATGCAGTGTTTTTAATTTCAGTTTTTCTTTTTTTTCTTAATTGCTTGCTGTTTACTCTTTTTCCCACGTTTTAGAAAATAGAGTTTCAATATTTTATATTTATATTCTGCCTTTTTTTTAGAACCCACTTTTTGGGACCAATCAATAAACCTTATCAATTCAACCCTATTAAAAAGAAATATTAATTACATATACAAAATATTTGGTCTTATGTGTGTATATATAGTTATAGAGTTTCACAATTTTCCCAATACATTTCATTCATATTCAAAGGTTAGAATTTTTTATTTTATTTTCAATCTCTACATCTTTGGTCCAAGAATTCGCAGATTTTTGCTTTTTTCATGAAGCTACTTTTTATGAACATTCATGGCAAAATACCTTTTTTCGCCCCTTAACTTTACCTCGGGGTCCATTTTGGTCCTTTAATTTTTAAAAGCTTTATCTAACAAAAAGGTGACACGTTAGTGCTTTCCGTCTATTTATGCAAACGGACGTTAAAGAGTGTATACGTGGCATTTGACATGTATGTGTTTTGCACGCGTGGCAGTTCAGCTTTCTTGTTATGAGTTGCTTTTGTAACTTATTTAACTACTGCAACCATTTTATAATTCTCACCCTAAAAAATCTGCATTATTATTATTATTATTATTATTATTATTATTATTATTATTATTATTATTATTATTATCATTATTATCACCTAAAAAAATCTGCATTATTATTATTATTATTATATTACTATTACAATTATTACTACTACTATTATTATTATTAATATAATTACTATTACAATTATTATTATTATTATTATTATTATTATTATTATTATTATTATTACAATTATTACTATTATTATTATTATTAATATAATTATTACTATTATTATTATTAGTATTATTATTATTATTATCACTATTATTATTATTTCTATTATTAGAATTTTTGAATAATAATATGCATAAATTAATATATCAATGTAACTGCTAGTGTGACAATATGCAGAAAACTATACCCATAGCCAGATCATGATTATTAATAATGAACACGGTGCATGTGTATAGCGTAAGCGCATTATAGAGACATTTTCTTTTTAAATTTCATTTAAATATTTTTTATAAAACTATTATTATTATTCCAAAATTCTAATAATAGAAATAATAATAATAATAGTAGTAATAATAATAATAATAGTAGTAATGATAATAATAGTAATAATAATAGTAATAATAATAATTGTAATAATAATAATAGTAATAATAATAATAATAATAATAATAATAATAATAATAATAATAATAATAATAATAATAATAGTGCAGAATTTTTAGGGTGATTGAGATAAAATGGTTGCAGTAGTTAAATTAGTTAAAGAAGAAATTAAAAACAACAAAACTGTACATGGCCTAGTGGTATAGTAAAATGTGTATTAACCATAATGTTTGGACAAATTTTGTGAATAATTTTTAGAATTTTCTGGAACCTGCCACGCATGCAAAACACGTACATGTCAAATGCCACGTATACACTCTTTAACGTCCGTTTGCATAAATAGACGGAAAGGACTAACGTGCCACCTTTTTAATAGATAAGGGGTCTATTTGAACTTTTTAAAAATTAAAGGACCAAAGTGGACCCCGACATAAAGATAAGGGATGAAAAAGGTATTTTGCCAACATTCATCTTCAAAAGTTTTTATATATTTTAATTGTACTTATGAAAATTTTTAAGTTACCCACTACAAATTGTTTTCCAATAAATTTCATTAACAATATTTCTTTTATTTTCCAGGACCCATGGAAAAAAATGATGATGGAGAAGCAAACGATCCCCATCCCAACCATTTAGGTTACAATGTATAACTTCATTGGAAAAAAATCACAAAATGCTATAAAAAAGGAAAAAATTGCATGGTGATTTTTCATTTAGACTTTTTGTGTTTTTTTCTTAATATTTTATATACCTATATTTTATGTAACCACAACTAACAATACATATATTGTTGCAGAATATTCCAGCTGACATTGTTAGAAAGGGATTCTGTGTTGATCATTCCAACTTAACATTGATGGACTTCGATGAATTGCAACCTCTTGATTGTCAAGTTCTTAAGGGGAAAAACCCACACAGTGAGATGTATCTTGGAAAGGGTTGGTACGAGTATGGAGCTTCAAGAAATTTAAGTGTTGAAGATGTCTTGCTTTTTCATTATTTTTCTTATTCTGAGATGCTTTACGTTAAGCATGTAAAAAAGGACAGAGTGAAGTATGTAATAAGTGATGACTCTGATTAAGTTTTCTTTATCTGTAACTCTTTTTAATGTTTGTTTTGTCATAATTTCAAGTTGATTCTAATAAATCACCAAAATATCAAATTTATATACGTACGCGGTGAATCATTTTTTCATATTGGCCCTATATTTTTTATAAATGCTTCTTAAAATATTTCATTGACACGACCCGTGCAAACGCACGGGTCCTTTACTAGTACTTGATTAAAAGGAAAGAGTCGAGGGCTCACTGGGTCACAATACCTTCACCAAGTTCCCTCAAGAGCTAGGGTTTCACAATCATCACACTCATGGTCTCTGATTGGAAGTTGCAAACTTGGAATTCATCTGGTCCCTAAATTAGGGTTTTCTTGATCAAAGTTAACTGAGTTGACTTTTTGATCAAAACTTATACTCAGGAGCTAGGATATGTTATGAGGTGTCAAGAAGTCTATCATGTGCCATTCATTGGATCTTATTGGCTGATTAATGATTAGAGTCAAGACTAAGGATGGTTAATCCATAATTCATCTAGAGCAATAAAGTCAACAGTTGACTTTTTCAAGAAATTGGTCAAAATCAGGGTCAACATTCATATTGGGAATTTTTGATGAAAATTAATCATGAAAAGTCACGAAGATCATTGAAATCAAGATTAGGGTTGAAATTACCATTTTCGGAAGTTGGTTAAAATGGGAAATTTTCAAAAGGGGAAAGTCTTGACACTTAGAGAATTTTTGAGCTATTTGAGGATGAGTGGACAACTAACTTCAGGCCTAGCTTACACGTGGATCAAGGCATTATTTCAAGCTGAGTTCAAGAGCAAAGTTGCTCACCTCATGGCCTATTACAAACTTGTAGTTGGAGGTTTTTCCATTAGAAGCTTGAATTAAAAGTTATGGGATCAAGAAAGTTTGTGGTTTGGTGTTAACAAATCTCAAATGCCTGGCAGAATTCCTAAACATATCAAACAGTTGTAATGTCACTTTCATAGCAATTTCTGAAGGGATTCCAATCACCATTTCAGCTCGAGACCAACATGAAACATGCTCTACTATACACCCTATTTCAATTGAATCCAAAATTATGTCATTTTAATATGTGGTTGTCAAGTTACAAGAGCTGAAAGTCATGCATTTGAGATTTGGCTTAAAGCTAGCATCAGGCCAAATTAGGGCACGCGTATGATCAGTCATGCAGGGCCATGATTCAAAGAGTATTTGAGTGAGTTACAAGCACCTTCTTCTAATCCTTCCAACATTAAACACGTTCTACTACACGTCTTCTTCATGATGAAATCAAGAACAGGCCATTTGGGCAACTGGTTGGTGATTTAGAGGGACAAAAAGTCAGCTACTTGCAAATGGTAACAATGCCAAAGCTTTCCCAGCTCGTGCCCCTTCATGTTGTCAGTTGCGAATCATGTAATCCCATGGAAATTTTCATGCATTTGCAATCATTGTTTCAAGATTACTACAACACCCATTTTGTTCTCCTTCATTTCCTCTCCACAATGATGCCAAGCTCAAATCAAATGGTGGTATAAGGAGTTAGCTATGCATGAACAAAGATGGCATCATGGACATAGGTGGTAAGGATACTATATAGTGATTATTGTGGCACAAGCTGGAGTACAAAGCATTTGCGTGGGATTGGCAACACCTATACACACATCTTATGCATTAATCCGATTAACCATTCAATATTTTGTACACGTGAAAGGAGGATAAAGCTTACTTAAAATGCACACAACTTGTTCACTAAGTTTAAGAAACTATCAACTACTTGCATCCACACCCTATGCCATGCCCACAAATATAAAAGCCAAATTAAAGCTCTTCACACTTCAAGAGGACACAAATCATTTTCTATTCTTCTCAATTTCGAAACTCTCTTCATCCTCTCTTCTTCTCTCCACTCTCACCCATAACAAACTCCATAACTGATTCATAACAGACTCAACAACCAACCCTCATCTTCACTCTCATATTCGTTGTTCATATTCTCTCATCATCACCTCCATTCATCATCATATTCGTTATAGGATAAACATCCCCTTCACTCTCTTTCTCTACACGGTCCTACAATAACCGCCATTAATCAACATTGACTGAATCCAGATATCATCATCAACTTCATCAACTTCCACGATTCATTCATAAATCTGAGTTTATTTCTCAGTCAAGATTGGATTCCCTCAAAGCTACAATCATCATCATCAAGATCAAGATCTGAAGCCTGTAGAGTTTTCTTAGGAGTTTCGATTCAAGAATCATTTGTTGAGAATATAACAAGTGTGAGTGTGGATAATAGTCTCACATTGGAAATGCATGTGGTGACTTGAGCATATATAAGTGGGAGAACCCACTCACCTATCACCTTAAGGTTTTAGGTGGAGAAGTGGTGTGTCTCCCACAAAGGTGTGTTGCTCAAATGGAATGTCCCGAAAGTTAAGAAATGCTCCTCGCTTGACCCTCCGCAGATTGTTGCGCGCTAACATAATTCTGGTAAGTATCTTGATCCTTCTCAGCATGAGTATATGAGTGTTTAAGGAATATGCATCTGTGTACTCCGCCACTGGAGGCTGGGCTTAGGCCACATGTATGTGGTGGTTGTTTGTTGCATTCGTTTCGCTTACAGGCTTGGATCCACCAAGGACTGCTCATTATGAGATACTAAAGGAAGAGCAGACTAGAACAAATATTTTTATTAATGTGTTGTCTAGATGCCGCGTTATCATGAAAATTGGGCAGACAAATATTGATAGAGGCCTCGTTCTAGTTGGCTATGAGGCTAGGAACGTTGTAAATACCATGATGACGGATGCATACTATGATGACGGATGCACGAAAAATATTGAAGTACATGAGGCCAGTGGTCTTATATACACTATGCAAACAATAGTATTATTGTGTTTAAAAAAGTAAGGCTTAGGCCGCTTTGTTGGCTTATCCCTTTGGCCTGTCCTCGTAATATAGATGAAGTATTAATTTTAAAATTAATGTTAAAAGACATTAATATACAAATGTATTTTTAAAGATGCTTTGCATAAAATAATATATTAAACTCACTACTTGTTTATAATTAATATTATGTGAAAAATCAACAGGTATTTGAAAATTCACTACTCATTTTTAATTAACTTGAACTAGGTAATTATACTTCTTTAATTTGTGTCTTTGCCACAAAGCCTAATATTATTAGAAAGTATAATTGAAAGATAAAATTTAATAGTGCATTAAAACTAAAAAATCGATACTTATTTCCAAACGGAGAAGATAATGCATTTAACTTTTTAGATATTTGAAAATTATTACTCCCTCCGTCCCTCCGTCCCACAATGAGTGACCCAGCACACCATTTCACACGGATTAAGAAAAGTAGTTAAAAGTAAGAGAGAGAATAATACTTTTACTATACTACCCTTATTATGTATTGGAAATGATGAAACTTTTATTAGTTAGAGGGTAAAATTGGAAAAAGTGTATTGAAAATTGAAATGGGTCATTCATTTTGGGACATCATTTTATTCCAAATGGGTCACTCATTGTGGGACGGAGGGAGTATTTCATACTCCATAGTGAGATCATGAAAAGTATTTGTATAGGGATTACGTAGAGATTTGAGAGGATATCCAGTGCTATGTAATGCTACCCCTAAAGCAGTGACAAAGTGGCAGTTGGTGTTTGAATGGCAGTGAAGGCAATGCATGGCGTTGCATTACTATTCAACCGCAAGTTCAACCGCATGTCTGCTTTTCTGATTCAGGCGGCAGAACTGTACTAATGGAGCCATCCTTTGTCTTTTGTTTTGTTTGTTGTTTGGTGCATTTACATTGGAATACACACATGTTTTGTTTCCTCTTTCAACTCTCTTTTTTATTTCAATCAACCCAACGTAGATAGGGATTTTTGAATTTTATTTTTTATTTTTATCTTAGATTGTCATCAACTTATTAGCTCAACTCTTATACGTGTGTTTGATTCTACAATGAAAAATATTAATTTTAAAGGAATTGATTTTGTATAGTTGATTTTAGTGAAAATTGAGTTTAATATAAAGTGATTTATGTTTGGGTATATTCACGATGAAAGTGATTTGTATGAAAAATATTCTTTGTATATTTTTATCAAAATTGTTTTTGGATGTGTAAATGATAAAAAGGGCAAAAAAAAATGATGATGAGAGTTATTGACGTTCAATTTAAGGATAAAAAAAACGGATGGAAATGGAGAATTGATTCCTAGAATATTTCAAGAAGCTTGGAGTTGTAGTTTCATAAAAATATCAATTCTGAATCCGAAAAAATACGGTGGCAGCAGACTGTTTGAGAATGCCAAACACTTTAGAATTGATTTTAAAGATCCATAATTGATTCTGATGCTTTCTACCAGGTAATACCAAACATAGACTACATATGTTGGTATAGGCTTTTTAAAGCTGGCCTCTTGTTAATACTTTGGATTGTGATTGTCATATTTTGCGAAGGCGTGTTTTGTATATATTTATTAAAAGAGTAATAATTAGGATATCTGTTAAAATCGGTAGACATATACTTAGGATTAATTCAACGTTTTTCAAGCGGCAGCAAGAAAGATGAATATGAATACATTGGAACCCATTTCTATCGAATTTTCTCTCAAATTTATTAAAGTTTATTATGGTCGTTAATATTTTGGATTCAATTAAAATATAGTAGGGCTTGAGAGTTAGACATTATAATCATGTCTTGTATGTATTAACATCATCACTAACTACGGTCTAAGGAACTTTCACACTTAGGGTATGATCAATAAATACTGAGAAACAAAAGACATAAGCCATATATAAGGAGTCACATATTCCAAATTAGATGAGACACTCATGCATACTCGCGTAAATAATTGAATGAAGGAACATTTCTATAGGCCATGATTCTACGACCAATATGGTAGTTTTCTCTATTAATATTACAACTTGTAAATGATTGGACATGTCATCAATCAATCAAGTTAAGTTGCACATTTTTTCGCTTTAGTTTAATTTTTATGCATTTCTTAGCCTAGTAAAGTCACATCTCCACACACCGTACTTAGTGTTCTTTATACTAGTTTAGGAACCCGCTATTGATATAGAAAGTTTCTTTCTCAGTGAAATCACTTAAAGACAAGGAAATCACAATTGTCAACTAACTTTATGAACATTCTGAAATCATAGATATCTATCAGTCAATCGACAACTAACTTTCATTGTTCAACAACAAAACTTGACACGCCTAGTGAGACATAATTCCTAATACCACTAAAAGTTTCATTCACTAGGACATAACTACAGTTTGCGTATACACATGCTGTATGGAAAAAAATCTTAGCAATGTGGATCAATCATCACCATCATCAACAAAGAGATCAGAGTAAAAGAAACTTGATTGACCTTCTAAAATTGAGATAATGCCAACAATTAATCATCTTCTAGTTGCTTCTAAAGGTGTATTGATTGATCCAACTAAGGAACTTATGGTAATGTAGGTTGTCTTTTGATAGACAACAATTAGACATGAGGATACATTATATAATATAGCATTTCTCTTAAAAACTTGTTTACCTTTTAAAACATATGTTTCATAATAAGGTCCAACAACCTAGAAAGTTGGAGATACGACTACTACTTAGAGAGTTTATGGGAATTAAAGATGTGGATCTATATGCTTGCAGGTATAAAGATGATGATCCTGATGTTGACATGAAAACAACGCTGATGAATGTTGAAGTCAGTAGTGATATCCTTCTAACTCTTTGATGATGGCGTTTTATTGGAAGATATCTAAAGTCTTAAGATTCCAAGTTCTTATATGATCGGGGTATCTGACAAAGAAACTTGAAAGCCTCAGAGTTGTGAAGGACAAGAAATGTGAAAGCTCGCTTGGTCGTGTTTGTCTAAGTGGACAAAGTCTTGTGGACGTAGGAAAGTAACTCCTAAGATACTAATTAAGGAAACTCATGCACACACCTAAAATACTTTTAAGTCCTCTCTTTACTTAAAAAAAATCACCTAAAAATGTTTTCAAAGCCTAACCAATTGATTAGGTCATTGTCTATTTGAGTAGAAGAATTTTTCAAACGGTCTAATTGATTAGATTATATACTTCGATTAGATGATGCCCATTCGAGTCTATAATCGATTATGACAGTCTATTAATAATTGGTAATGACTCTATTTTCAAACATTCCATTATGGATCATAATAATTAGTTATTGGATACACCTAATTGATTAGACAAATTAGATTAGGTCATTAATTCGGCCAATGAATTATTTCCATTTAAATCTCACGAACCAAGAACTAGATTTTAACTAATTGATCTCAAGAATTAAAAAGAGGTTTTATTAGGATAACATCAACAACCAAACAAGATAAATACTTCAAGAGAATCACATTCTTGATAAAAAGCTTAACACCAGTACAACTAAAACTTCACAAATATTTTTCACTCACAAAAGCAATTAGACAAATTTAGTGAAAGAATATAAAAAGGAGAGTAGAAGAGAAGAAAAAAAGAAAATGATAGTAAAAATTTAAATCTAGAGTAATTTGAAATGAGGAGAAGCCTCCTTTATATATGAAATGATTTATTCAAAAAGAAAATGATCCATGAGCCAGATTAAATATCATAATCAATTATGCCATAAGACTATTCGATTATGAGCTAAAAAATGCGACAACCCTATTTCTCACAAAGGAAAATCTCCAACAACTAGTGTCCTAATTGATTAAAAGTGTGCTAATCAATTAAAAATTCATTTTCCTTGCTCTAATTGATAGAACAAGTCCATAATCGATTAGGTTGTGTAAAGATTTATCTAATTTATTAGAAATGATTCTTAATCAATCAATCACAAGCCTTGATAGTTTCAAGAGATTTTAAGATGTTTTAATAAAAGAAAGAGGTTTAAAACTATTATCAAGTTTGTGTGTGTGAGAGTTTCCTTATTATCTTAGGAGTTACTCTTATTACAGGATCAGACGAGGTTACACACTTCATATCTTCCACAACTCTGATGTTTCAAAATCCCTTGCTAGATTCTCCATAGATTTAAAACTTCAATAGAGATTTGACTTCTTCTATCTAATGAGGTTTATGACTTCTTTGATAGATGCAATCCTCAGAGATTGCTTAATCAGATATCTTCAATAACTCCATCAAATGTCGCTTGACATAAGTTGTTGTGAGCATTAAAAGCACCAAGGATCATCTAATACTAAGATCATCTACAAATTTCTGTACCTGCAAGCACATAGTTCTATAATATACTTTTCAACTGACGCACCTTATGTCATTTGAAGCCTAAACATATGTCTTATCAAATGAACATTATTTAAGGTTGAGGGATTTTCAAACATGCTTGAAAAAACCTTGATAAGAAGAAAAATGATATTTTCCTTTGCAATGTTTAAAATTGACATTTTGATTTAATGTCATTTAAATAATAACAAGTAGTTATCTATCAAGAAGGTTCTAGTTATTACTTCGTCGAATCTTATTTCTTTTCTTAGGTTGATGTAGCTTTTTCTAATACACTATGATTTTATTTGCGACTTTCAAAAGTCAAAGATTGTACCATGGAATATTTCAATTTTAATTTTTCCTTCCTTTGGGGTCATCACTCCCACTCAAGTACGATTTCCTAATGATTATCTTTGACAATTTTTGCAAATCATTGGGCTTTAAATATTTTTGTAAAAAATCGATAATGCCGACCAACCATTATGCTATTCACCATTTTTTTTTGTAATCAAGAGATATATTAATAGAACAAAAAGTTCTAAACAAAGCGATTACAAAGAGGAGGAGATCAAATCTCAGCAAAGAAAAATAAACTCCAACTACACTCTAAGAAAGATAAAACAAAGGGGCTTTACTAAATTCGTAGAAGTTGTAGTTGGTATGATTAATTTTCCCTATGTATGACCACCGCCAAATGAGAGCCTTAATGCTCCAAACCGAGTCTAGCACATTCCACAAAACGTTCCGGAAAATGATTCCATTCCGGAGCTTCCAAATAAACCACGTAGTTGCCATCCAAATTGTCCCTTCCCTTCCGGAATTAACTTTTTTAGATTTGCAAAAACTAAACCACTTCCGAAAGCTACTAGAGATACACCCGGAATCAAAATAATCAAAACCAATCCAAAAAGCTACTTCCTTCCAAATTAACTTAGAGAATTCACAATTAAACAAAATATGGAGCAAAGATTCACCATTCAAACCACAAAAAACGCACCCATTAGAAGAAATACCGGAAATACCTCTCACTTGAAGAAGATCCTTTGTGGGCAACCTATTAATGCAACACCGCCAACCAAAAGCCTTGACCTTTTGAGGAACAACCGTCTTCCAAATAAGCTTTAAAACATGCGAAAACTCCTTCTCCAGACCTAACGGGACATGAAAACAATCCGTAAGAGCGTAGCAGCCCCGAACGGAAAAACCTCCCGCCGGATCCGGGCACCAAACCGCACTGTCCCTGACAGCAGCCGCTGGCTGAATCGACAGCAGTAAAGAGTGCAGCCGCTGGGCTTCAAATGCGCTCGCCGGACAGCCCTGTAAGTCCAAACCAAAATTGCCCCAATGCCATTCTTCACCACTCCAACCTCCCATGGTAGCCACGGAAACAAACTTTAAAGCCGAAAGAGCGAAAGCTTCCGGAAAAGAATCCTTCAAGCAATGGTTTCCCATCCACCTAGAGTGCCAAAAAGATGTGTTGAAACCGTTACCAATAGTAACACTACAATTTTCGACAAACTTATCCTCAATGTAACCTTGATGTTGCGCGAAACCACTTGGAGATTGATGTCTCCATATCTAGCTCTCAAAACACGATACCATAAATCCATCGAGCCACCTAGAATTCTCCAACGCCACTTTTGAAGGAGAGAAATATTGAAGTCACAGATCCTTTTTAAACCAAGACCTCCCTTCTCAATCGGTAAACACAAGGAACTCCAACTCACCCAATGAATTTTCTTATTATCCCCCACTCCACCCCAAAGAAAATTGCTTTGTAATCTCGAAATCTCCTTTAAAACCGCTATGGGAGCCTTATAGAAAGAAAGCATAAAAATCGAGAGGCTACAAAGAACGGATTTGAGAAGAGTGAGTCTACCACCAAAGCTTAACAAACGAACCTTCCAATCCTTAAGCCGAGATTTGATTTTGTTGACAATCACCTTCCAAGAGGGGATCTTTCTAGGATTAGCTCCTATAGGAATCCCAAGAAAAGTGAACATAAAGTCTTCCCTCCTACAAGACAAAAAATTAGAGGCAATATCCAAGAAATTGTTAGACACATTAAACCCGATGATTTTGCTCTTGTGATAGTTGATTCCGAGACCCGACACCATCTCAAACCCTCTTAAGATAGCTTTTATAGCCCACACTTGATTCCAACTCCCCTCTCCAATCAACAATGTATCATCCGCAAATTGTAAAATATCCACACTACATAATCTCCTTATATTTAAACCGGTATAAACACCTAAACCCACCGCCTTGTTTACTAAATCCTTCAAAGCTTCCGCTACAATAACAAAAATTATTAATCATGTAAAAAATACATTTACTAAAAAATTAGCAATAACAATAAACTCCTTCTGATACAGTTATTAGGAAATTATGTCAAATTTCTTAAATGAAAATATTTAATGGTTACTATTCTATTTTTCCTAAAATTTATTGTAAACCTTTTTAATTTTATTTACTATTTATTTCTTTATAACTCCTTATTTATCTCATTGTTATATCACAACATTAATTTAGAGGATGATGGATGAATAATGGATGAGAATGAAAAGATGATGTATATGATGACACCAATATTTGAGAGGAATGAGAAACAAAGTTTTCTTCTTGACATCTCTCACACAAAGTGTGAAAGATCATTATTTACTTGAGATCACACAATTTTTTTTTTTTTGTAATGAAGTTTGTTCTCTCACCCAAGTGTTTATTGTGATCGGTGTCATTAAAAAGGAAAGAAATTGTATTTCTTCAGCTTATGCTATGTACATACACACACATAAGTGAAAAAGGAAAGAAGTAGCCAACAAATTATAAGTCAGTGCTTAATATACTAATCACTCTCTAATTTAGCACATAAATTTGACTAAATAATTTCAACTCTAGTACAACTAAGAAGCTATCTTAGAATGTAATTAAAGCCACAAAGCACCGGCATGTTTGAGAAGAGGAACTAGTGAGCCATTGATATGAAAAGCCAAAACAGTATCCATAGAACCAACTAATTTGCCACCAATGAAAACAACAGGTAGTGATGTTGAATTTCCAAGTAACCTGATGAATGGTTTAGAATCTTGATCAAGTTCATGAACCATTGCATTCACTCCCATTCCACTGAACAAACTCTTCATTGCATGACACATACAACTAGTACTACTAATGCTGAATATCACAACAGCACTTTGCGTAGCTAAGCTTATTATTCTCTCCATTTGATCTTCTTCCATTGTTCTTCTTTCTCTTCTCATCATGTAGTAGCTCCATGATGGTTGTTGTTCCACTTGGTAATGCATGAGATTCTCTTGATTGAACATTGTAGTAGTGGAATTCAGCAAATTAAGCAAAAGGGTATGTGAAAACAGAAACTCTCTTTACTATGTGTGTTGGTGATGATGAAAATGAAGAAAAGGAGAGTGTGGTTTTATAAGGGGATGAAGAGGGTGTAAGAAAATGTAACTGTGAAGAAGAATGTGGTTGACCTTAGGGTAGTTGGTTTGTCTTTTATTGTCGGAGGAGCGTGCTTTGTTTCATATAGATGTTGTTTGTCTATTGTCTCTATAGTATATACTCTCTTTCTGGTTAATTTGCAGCTACACAATGGTTACTGGAGGAGAATAAGCATGCAGAATATGTTTCTTTTCAAACAGTTGAGAAAGGACAAAAAGAAAAAACAAAAGAAAATGGCTGTTTGTCTAAGATAGGGAGACAAAATTCTGACATGCGATGCTTCTGTTAATTTTCTCCAAAATGTGTACTACAGTATATTCAACATGTTGAGAGTCAAAGATGCATGCATTGTTCCTTCATCCAACTTGGTTTAATCACTGTCATCATCATTATCATTCATAAAAGTGCTAAAATAATAATAGTTACAATTATATTTGAAGTGATTAATTCTAAAGACATTAGTGATTTTTTTACTCATGTGCCACAAAAATGAAACAAAAATTACCAATATGTCATGAAATGAAAAAAAATATCAGTTTGCCACACTTTCCTTTAGGGTCCGTTCAGAAGTTGGCCGGACTGATGAAGTACTTTTTTTCCCTTTTGGAGTTCGGCCAGGGGTTGGCTGGACTCTAACTGGTCCGTTTTTTTTTTATTTTTTAATTGATTTAAATATTTTATTAATTATAATAAATGTTTTTTATTAGTTATAATGATTAAAATATAATTAAAAATGTAAAAAATATTATAATAAATAAAAAAATAATTATTTTTTATTTATTATAATATCTTTTTATTATATTTAAATCATTAAAACTAATAAAAAACATTTATTACAATTAATAAAATATTTAAATCAATTAAAAAAACAAAAACAAAAAAAAACGGACTAGTTAGAGTCCGGCCAACCCCTGGCCGAACCCCAACAGAGGAAAAAAGTGCTTCATCAGTCCGGCCAACCCTTGGATGGACCCCAAAAGAAAGTGTGACAAACTCGTATTTGTTTTTTATTTCATGGCATATTGGTATTTTTGTTTCATTTTTGTGGCACATGAGTAAAAAAATCGACATTAGTAATAACACATCACTGATCACTCTTTCCAACAAAAACGATAAAAATAAGGAAAAGTGTGAATAGTAGAAAGCTTGAAGAATATTATTTTAAGACAGATAGCTGCTTTCCTACGGCTATGGCTTATGACAATGCAAATGAAACAGCGTGCATGGCATTTGCAGAGTTTGTTTTTGCGTTATGGAAAGTGAGTCAACAAACATTTATGACACATAAAATAATAAAGAAGAATGGAATGTCAAGTCTTATTCTCAAGTTTCCTTTGTTTTACTACTAGATTCTAATCTATTTTTTGTTAAAATCTCAATCAAAAGGGACACAATTTTGTATACATACAGTAGTAGCATAGAGTGTTATGTCATGCAATGTTTACATAAAGCAATGACAAAATGGCAGCTGGTGTTTGAAGGACAGGCAAGGCAAGGTGTGACCTCAACTCTTCAACCGCATGCCAGCCTGATTCAGGCGGCGCAACACAGGCAGGTAGTATATATGCATGCATGCTGTTTGCACTTTGCAGAACTTGTTTATAATTATATGTTATAGAAAGTGTGAGTCAACAAGCATTTATTGACTTCAATTTCTAGATTTTAGCCACTTTATAAAACTTCAATTTCATTACTCCTAATTTATCTATTTCTAAGTTAAATCCTACATATATGTTTTAAAATACATAACCTATTGAAAAAAAATTAATTTTAAAAATGTAGACTTTAATTTTTAAAATTAATAAATATAACCGTTTAAATGACAATTTTAAAATAAGGATAAAATTTTGAGTATATTTTTTTTCAAAGTCTTGAGATTCGTCTTCTAGATGCTAATAATAGGGCCGACCCAATTCTATATGAGACCTAAGGCGAATTTAAAATTTTCATTTTTTAAATAATACCAAAATTTATTTTTAAGATATAATTAATCAATAAATGTATTCACTTGTAACCAAAATAAAAATTTATAATTTGTTTTAGAAAAAATACTATTTTTTATTTTTATTGTTGTTATTATATATAATAAAATAAAATAATATGATAGCACGCTCATTTGCGATGCACAATATTTAGTAGATAAAAAGCATATAACTTACTCGTTCTTACCACAATTTTTTTAATCATAAAATATTATAATAATCAATAACTTAAATAATAGACTCGAAAACAAATCGCTAATTACCACATTGCAGAAGCACTTTATGCATTAAAATGGAGGTGTAACTGATTAGATGCAACTGGAAGGACGAGGTTTCCGGGGGAGAGGAGAAAGCTGCTTCGGTGGCTAGTGATACGAGTGTTGCAGTTGCAACGAAATCAGCGGAGGTTGTCTTTTTGGATCCTTTGGTTACGGAGCAAACAGTTGCTCGGGCGGGACAGGTTCCGCGTCGATCACCGGTGGAGGCGGAGGGCCCTGTAGATGTAGTTAGGGACAATATTGAAATGGATGGGACTGTCGTTTCCAGCACTTGGGTTTCGGACAGCGCTGCTCGTCCAGTTTGCTCCATGGCTAGGAGTTTGATAGGAGAAGAACAATGTGCTGTGAGACGCGATCTGTCTGGACGCGACGCTGTTTTGGATAGTGATAGCAAGCTTGGACCTTTTGATAAGGCCGTTACGGAGATTAATGAAAGAAAGAAGCGTAGGTTCAAGAAAATGGCTTACAAGAATCTGGCGGAGTTAGTGGGTTCTCTCCATCACAGATCTTTACGGAAGGTAAACAGAATTAAAGGGAAAGGTTTGCTGCCAAGAGTGAAGAAGTTGGCTGGGCAGAGGATCGCGTCATCTTTAAGTGGTAGTGACGGACACACTATAATGGGAGGAACTGTAAGTCTTCCTTCTTTGAGTGTTGAACAGGGTCTTAATCGTTTGGACAGGGGCTGTTTTCATGGCAACTTTAGTGGGTGTAGTGACATTGAGAGAAACAACCGTAGACAATGGAATGAATTAATGGGTGAAGAGAGTTCTAAGGCGTGGAAGGCGATGGAATTTTTGGGGGTGAAACATAAGGGGGAGGATTCCGATATGGTAAAAAGAATTGAGACGTTGGATAATCAAGCGGCGTTGAGAAAGGGTGTTTTGATGGGGCCTAAATATATTGTTTCATGATTATCGGAACCTTGAATGTTAGAGGGGGGCAATGCTCTGAAAAGGAGGAGAATTAATTCTTTGATCTTAAAGAGCAATGCAGATGTTTTTTTGATTCAAGAGACAAAAATTAGTGAGTTACATGGCTTTATGGCGAAACGTTTTTGGCGTAGTGACGATATCGGGTTTTATTTTTCTAATTCAATGGGAAGGTCTGGGGAAATTTTGACGTTATGGAAGGAGAAAGCTCTCTAGGTTATTTTTAGTTTCAAAGGGGAGGGATATCTTGGCATTAAATTTTGCAAGGATAACAATTTTTTTTACTTGCTAAATGTGTATTCGTCATGTGATGCTACGAAAAAAAGAATATTATGGCAGAAGATTTTGGAATTGAAAAAAGTGTGGAATGATGGGGAGTGGATTATAGGAGGTGATTTCAACGCTATTAAGAAGAGGAGAGAGAGGAAGGGAAGAGGGGTTGCTTCCAATAGTCAAGATATCAATGGTTTTGCGGATTTCATAGAAGAGACTAGATTGGTAGATGTACCTTGTAAAGGCAAAAGTTTACTTGGTATAGCCTTTTAGTACTTCGGAAGGTTTGGTTGAATCGGTTAAGGATATTAAAGATTTCGTTACACACCATTTTTCTAAGAAGTTTGAAGAGGAGGATAGAGTGGTTCCTACGTTAGACGGTATTTGTTTCGACAAAATTAGTGATGTAGATAGGATTTGGCTTGAAATACCTTTTCAAGAGGAAGAAATAAATGAGGCGTTAAAGGGTTTTGGAGGAGCTAAAAGTCCGGGGCCGGATGGGTTTTCTTTCATGTTCATTAGAAGATGTTGGCCTTTTTTAAAAGAAGACTTTTTTAGGTATTTTGAACATTTTTTTTATGGGAGGGGAATTATCTAAGGCGGTGACCTCTTCTTTTTTTGGCTTTGGTCCCGAAATCTTCTAATCCTATATCCTTGGATGATTATAGACCGATTTTCTTGGTAGGTTGTATGTATAAAATTATGGCTAATATTTTGGCGGGAAGATTGAAACAAGTGTTGAACTCTATAGTTTCCCATTGTCAAAGTGCTTTCGTTTCGGGTAGGCATTTGCTAGATGGTGTTTTGGTGGCTAATGAAGTGGTGGATCTTGCTAGAAAGGAAGGTATGTCTTGTTTTCTTTTTAAGGTTGATTTTGAAAAGGCTTACGACAAAGTCTCTTGGGAGTTTTTGCGTGGTATGTTGGTTAAGATAGGATTTGGAGATAAATGGAGAAAATGGATGGAATTGTTGGTTTTTAAAAGAGATATGTCGGTAGTGGTTAATGGGAGTCCTTCCGTAAAGTTTGAGGTTAAAAGTGGTTTAAGGCAAGGCGACCCATTATCTCCCTTTCTTTTTGTTCTTGTGGTGGGGGCCCTTTCTAGATTGGTTAGGAAATCTATAGAAATTGGCGAATATGAGGGTTTATTATTAAAAAGAAGGTGTGTCGTGCACATTCTCCAATTTGCGGATGATACTTTATTGATAGGCCAAGGATCTTGGAAACATATAAAGACTTTAAAAATTGTGTTGAGAGCTTTTGAGCTTGTTTCAGAGCTAGGCATTAATTTCCACAAAAGCAAGTTGATAGGGATTAATATTTTGCCTCAATTCTTGGAGGCCGATTCTTTGTATCTCTCTTGCAAGATTGAAGATAGCAACTTAATTTTTCTTGGGACTCCAATTGGTTTTAATCTTAGGAAGAAGGCTACTTGGCTCCCTCTTTTGGATAAGATGAGAAAGCGTTTAAAGGGGTGGAGTCATCTTTATCTTAATCTTTGTGGAAGGATTACCCTTTTGAAATCTATTTTGAGCTCACTAACTATTTTTCCATGTCTTTTTATAAGATGCCGGCTAAAGTGGTTAAAGAATTCAGAAAGTTACAAGAAAATTTCTTATGGGGGGTGTGGTGGAAAAAAGAAGCATCCATTGGGTTAGTTGGAGAGATGTGACTTTACCATACTCCAAAGGAGGATTAGACATCAAAGACATTAAAGATTTCAATTTTTCTCTTTTGAACAAGTGGAAATGGAGGATAGCTCAAGGAGGAGGATCTTTGTGGCACGAGGTGTTGAAGGCGTGGTATGGTGATGTGAGTATGCTTGCTTTTACCGGTGGTGATTCCTTCAAGATTTATTCTTCATCCTTTTGGTGGCGTGACTTATTAAAGGTTGGTTTTTCTACTTCGTTCAATAACGAACCTTTTTCTCCCAATTGTCGTTTTGTGGTGGGCAATGGATTTACTACACCATTTCGGGAAATGGCGTGGTTAAATAATTATATCTTGAGGGAGGATTTTCCGAAACTTTTTGAGATTTCTTCTCTTAAAAAAGTGTTTGTAGCGGCTATGGGAGGATGGAGAGAAGAGGAATGGATTTAGGGAGATTTAGGAATTTCGGAGGTGGAGGCCGAGCAAGCGGGTTTGGATTCAAAGTTGATGGAGTTAAGGTCCCTTTTAGAGAATTTTGGGGGGTTTAAGGAAGATAAAGATTCCGTGAGTTGGTTACTTGATTCGGAATTTTTTTTTACAGTTGCTTCATGTTATAAATGGTATGCTTCGCTTCGAACACCTTTTGGCCCAATTAAAAGGAATGAGGAGGCTTTGGAAATTGCTTGGAAAATGGAGGTTCCTTTTAAGATCAAAGCTTTTGCTTGGAGGCTTTTTGTGAATAAGCTCCCCACTAAAGATCTTTTAGTGTATAAAGGTATTTATTTTCTTTCTTCTAATTCTAGTTTAAATTGTATTTTTGGTAACATGTATTTGAAAGAAAAAAGACCATACTTTCTTGAAATGCGATGTGATCAAGGTTGTTTGGAGGGAAATTGGTGTGTGGGTGGATTATCCGAACCGGAAAGAGGAGGAGTGCATGCCATCTTTTATGGAATGGTATTTTAACAGTCGGATCAAAAGAATTAAAGTTGGTAAATTGAGGGTATTTTGGCTTGCTACTTGTTGGATTATTTGGTTGACAAGAAACGGCCATTGTTTTAGGAATGACAATTGGAACATTAACAATATTGTTTGGAACATCAAGATTTTGGTGTGGAGATGGTCTTCTTTTGGCGACATTGCTTATTCCAATTACAACTTTTATGATTTTTGCAAAGACCCGTTGTCTTTTATGTCGTAATAGGAATTGGTTTGTAATATCGTTTTTTTTTGGACTAGTTTCGCTCTTGTGTATCAAGGTTGGAGAACCCTTAGTTCTCCCTTATATGAAATTCTTGCTTACACAAAAAAAAAAATACTTGTATAATTAATTAAAAGAATAATTGAGGCTCAAGGCGGCAGTCTAAAAGGGCTTGCTAATAATTTTTATATTGGATCAATCTATATAAAATTTTGCTAGCTTTGTCTTTAAACGGAGTCTCGTTAATAAATGATGGAATTGATATTCTTAAACTAGTCGTTTGTAAGATCCAATAACAAGATTTAAAAATAAATGAAAATTTAGAGATTAACAAAAAAGATGTTCAAAATTTTACATTTTAAAATTGAGGAATCAAAATCTAAAAATAAATAAAAATACGACAGTTAATTTAACCTTCTATTTAATTTTAAAAAATAAGAACGACATTTTTTTGTAATATATTTATTTTATTAAAACCACTCATTTCAATATATATATATATATATATATATATATATATATAATTTATCTTGAAAAGTTAAAACTGAAAGATTTGAATTCGAAGATAATAATAAATAAATTATGTTTTAGAATTATTTTATATACAAAATGAATATATTAAATTCACTATTTTGTTATTTGTGAAAATTGATAGGTGTTTATAATTAAAGACAAATTAAATATGAATTCTTATAGTAAATATGAAGAAGGTGTTTTTCCTTTAAAATACTTAGAATATTAGTTAAAAAATAAATATAAAAATCTATGTTACAAAAATAGTATACATATTCTTTTTTAATTACTCCATCTAATCCTACTTATAAACAAAATGTATTTTTTAAATTTATTGAACAGGTAATATATATTTTTTTTAATCAAGAAATTATATTAATAAACGGAGAACTAAGGGTTCTTCAACCGATTACAAAGGAGCGCGGGAAAGTCCGACAAAAAGAAAAATTACACACCAATTACCCTTACGAAAGGAAGAAAAGCGGCTCCTTGCTAAATTCGTAAAAAAGCATAATCGGGATGAATAATCTTTCCACAAAAAGACCATTTCCAAACCAAGAACTTGATGTTCCACACGGTGTTGTTAATGCTCCAAGCATCCTTCCGAAAACGCACACCACTCCTAAGCAACCAAAAAGACCAAGTGGTGGCAAGCCACACCACATCCAATTTACTATCTTTATTCTTTAGAAAGCGGAACAACAAGTGTCACTCCATAAAATGCGGCAAACACTCATTTTCCAAAATACCCCCTTTACCAACCCAAAAAGCTATCTCATTCCAAATCTTTTTACCCACCAAACAACCAAAAAAGAAATGATCCCTATCCTCCGATTCAAGACCGCACAAAACGCACTTAGAATTTTCAAGGGAAATAGTCAACCTCTATATACCAAGCCATCAATCGTTGGAAGCCTATCAAGAAAAAGTCTCCACCCAAAGGTCTTGATTTTAAATGACACCTCCATTTTCCACAAAATCCCAAAAACTCAGTCATGTTTGTTAGACGGACCGAACGAAATATGAAGATTCAAATAAAAATTATAACAAGATGCTACCGAAAATTCCTTCGACGCTTCTTCGGTCCACATAACTGAATCCTTGCCAAGATTCCACCCTTTAAAAGATTCCAACCGGTTCTTCATCTTAATCAAATCCGCCTCGAAATAATTACCCACCAACTTTAAACCAAAATCTCCCTAATACCATTCACCTTCAAACCACCCCCCATACCCGCCACCGAAACACCCTTCAAATTAGAGTTTAAATACAAATCCGGGAACTCCTCTTTCAAAGGAATCCCTTCCAAGCAATTTGTTTCCCAAAACGGCGTATGGAACCCGTTGTGAATAATAAAATTACAATTTTCCACCATAGGATCCAAAAGAAAAGAAGAACTTATCTTAACCAAATCTCTCCACCAAAAAGAAGAAGAAGAAGAAACAACAAGATGAGAGGAGGGAGAGTTACTAACCTTCCCATCAACCAACAAAGAAGACGATAAATCACCATACCGGGCTTTCAAAACATCTAGCCAAAGCAAATTTCGACCTTGTAATATTCGCCACCTCCACTTGTTAAGAAGAGAAATATTGAACAAAGCGATATCCTTTATTCCTAAACCCCCTTTCTCCATAGGAAGCGACGAGTCTTTCCACCTAATCCAATGGATTTTTCTTTTCTTCTCCAATCCTTCCCAAAGAAATTTACTTTGCAACGGAATTTCTTCACCACCTTCAACGGAATTTTGTAGAATGACATAGTGAAAATGGAGAGAGAACTAAGTACCGACTTCAAGAGAGTAATCCTACCTCCTAAATTAAAAAAACGATTAGTCCAACCATCCAACCTAGCCTTCGTCTTATTCAAGAGAGGATCCCAAGTAGCTTCCAACCTAGGATTGTGACCAATTGGGATGCCTAGGAAGAAAAACTTGTTATCCTCCACTTTACACGACAAAAAGTGAGACGTCGCTTCCAAGAATTGATAGCTAGAATTAATACCTATAAATTTAATCTTGTGATAATTAATCCCAAGGCCAGACACAAGTTCAAAAGCCCTAAGAACCTCCTTAATCGCCCGAATATGCTTCCAACTACCATCCCCCACTAATAAAGTGTCGTCCGCAAATTGAAGGATGTCCATCCTACACGAACCTTCAATAACAAAACTTTGGAAATCCCCTATCTCAATAGATTTTCTCACTAAGCCCGTAAGAGCTTCCTCCACCAAAACATGGAGAAAAGGAGAAAGGGGGTCTCCTTGTCTCAACCTTCTAAAAACACCGAATTCTTTCGATGGACTCCCATTCACAAGCACGAACATATCGCTCTTAAACACCAATAATTCCATCCACTTCATCCATCTCATACCAAACCCCATTGCCTTAAGCATAAATTTTAAGAAACTCCAACTCACCTTAACGTACGCCTTCTCAAAATCAACTTTGAAAAGAGTACATTTACTACCCGCCTTCCTAGCATAATCAACCACCTCATTCGCAATAACCACCCCATCAAGCAATTGTCTACCGGGAACAAAAGCGGTTTGACAATGTGAAATGATAGAATTTAGCACCTTTTTAAGTCTCCCCGCCAAAAGTTTAGAAGCCACTTTATACATGCATCCCACCAAGCAAATGGGTCTATAATCATCCAATCCCAAAGGATTATGTTTCTTTGGAATTAAAGTCAAAAAAGATGATGTAATTACCTTTGATAAAGAACTCCCTCCAAAAAAATAGTTGAAGAAATTGAAGAAATCTTCTTTAATGAAATACCAACATCTTTTAATAAAAAGAATGGAATACCCGTCCGGCCCCAGACTTTTATCTCCTCCACATTCCCACACCGTCTCTTTAATCTCATTTTGAAGAAAAGGTTTCTCCAAATCCTCCGCCTCTTCCTTACTTAAAGATTTGAACGGAATACCCTCCAAAGTTGGTCGACGTTCCTCCGTTTCAACAAATTTCTCTTCGAAGTGTTTGAAAACCGTCTCCCTAACCTCCTCAACCGACTCCGCTAAACCTTCCGTAGATAGAATCGTACCTAAATGATTGTTCCTTCTTCTTTGTTTCATCACCTTATGAAAAAAACCGCTATTGGAGTCTCCTTCCTTAATCCAACTCAATCTTGACTTTTCTAACAACATATTTTATTTTATTCTCAAATTCCTCCAAAACTTACAACACGCTTCCTTCCTAAACTCAATTGTGCTTTCAAAGTTGATATAATCATCTGAGGCTAATTTGTCATCGGCCAAGTTCAACTTGCAAGCTCCGTTCTCCATCTCCAAGTCAATTCTTCCAAACACATCCTTGTTCTAACTTCTTAATTTATCTTTTAAGAGCCTTAGTTTTTCTTTTAACACATAATCACCTCTTCCTTCCACCTTCAAGCTTTTCCACTCGTTTTCCACAAAAGGGATAAAGGAATCGAGACTAAACCATTCATTGTTGAATTTAAATGGTTTTGGGCCCCAATTCCTTTGATCCTTCAAAATCCAAATGGGGTAATGGTCTGAAATATCCCTATCACCAATTAATTGTCCCATCACCTCCCATCTAGTCACCACTTCGTTGGATAAGATAAAGCGGTCAATTCTACTCATTGACTTCCCGTCCCCTCTATACCAAGAGAACTTTTTCCCTTTGCAAGGAATATCTACCAAAGCACTTTTGTCAATAAACTTTGCAAAAAGCTCCACTTCTTTATTATTCATGGACACCGCTCGCCCCTTCCTTTTTCTAATGTTTTTAATCGCGTTGAAGTCCCCTCCCATAATCCATTCCCCATCCTTGAAAGTCTCCTTTAACTCAAGCAACTTCTTCCATAACGCAATCTTTTTGTTCAACATACAAGGCAAATACACATTTACCACATAATAAAACTTATTCTTCCAACAAGCTTTTATTCCCAAGTAACCCTCTCCTGTAAAACTATTCACGACCTCCACTTTATCATTCCATAAAATGAGTAATCCTCTCGACCTACCTAAAGAATAGAAATAAGAAAATCCCACCTCCGGAGAATACCAAAAAGACTTAGCCAAATTATCATCCATGTTGACTACCTTAGTTTCTTGTATTAAAAACACATCCGTATTACCTTTTTTTTATCAAAGAACTAATCCTCCTTCTTTTGAGTGCATTCACTCCCCGCTAATATTCATGGAACCAATAATCATTGAACACCTTATTTATTCTCCTTCCTTACTTCCCTTTTTTTTACTCCCCCCATCTCCAAATACTCAATCCTATTAATAAGATTAGTCCTCCCATCCGCATCTACAACACCTAGCGCAACAATAGCCGAACATAATTTGCCTCCAATATCCACATCCATAAGTCTCCATTTTCTCCCAATATTTCTACAAATATCGGATTCTTCATTTTGATCGTCATAACAAACCGAATTAATCCCGCTTTTGATGCCATTGTTTACCTCCAAGGAATTATTTCCATGTTGTCCTCTGGTAGGACTCAAAACTGTTCCCTTCCTTCCCGAAGCACAACTAACACAGTCCGACAATAACTTTTTTCTATTTCCACCTTTAGTTGTTCCAGCCATATCATTTATAATTTTCAGCCTCAGTTTCTTTCTATACTTCGTGTAGCAACCTGCCCTAAAAATGAAGGTTTAGAGTCGCCACCTATTCTGAAGGGCGAATAGGAAACCCTACGCAGTTTTAAAGATTCGGGGTCAGTTATTATAATCAGGTTGAGGGAAGGTATTAGGCACCCTCAACCCTTTCCTAAAGGCTAACATTACAAAGATAAGGGTTTTATGGCAAGGTTTATAAAGAAAGGTAACAGACAGAGTTAATTATATTGACATGATTAGAAATTAGAGGGAGGGGACTCGCCTTGTTGCCAAGTGCCTAGGTACCTCCTTAAGGAGAATCAGAGTCTACGTAGTTCGGGGAGGGTTGTACGCCCTTAGAGTTGAATTTTGATTTGAGATGGTTTTTAGAGCCTTTTTGAATGGCCTATCGCAGTTTGATAATTTGTAGTTTTGAATGGATTTGAGAAGTATTTTAAGGTTTGGGCGTACAACCCTGATTTAATTTTGCACTATTAACCGCAATGATCAATAGATTCGATCACCATAGTTAACAGATTTGAAATTGTATCATTACCAATTTTAATCGATTGATTCGATTATCACTAATAATGAATTATAGTATTTTTTAATAATTTTATAGTTTAATTAGTTTGTATCATGACCCCTCGTAATCGATTAATTCGATTAAAAAGAATGAGGAATTTGAAGTGGGGAAATTAATAAGTTAATCATCGCAACCAATGAGAATGGTTGAAACCATTTAACTAAATAACAATTAATTATATTTTAATTAAATAGTATTTTAATTAAAATCATTATTGACCATAGCGATTAATTGATTTAATCGGAACGAACAACAAATTAGAATTTTTAATATAAATATTACATACTTATTTTATTTATAAAAAAAATAATTATTATATAATTAATTATATTAAAAAGTATTTTAATTAAAACAAATAAATAATTAAAAATAATTATTATATCCTTGAAATCGAATTTGAGTTCTTGGAGCCTTTTTTGTTCTTGCACCCTTGCCTCTGATCCGAATTTCCCAACCCCTAATCCATTGCTCTGTGTTGCATACTTATAGAGGAACAAGATTAGGTCAAAAAACAAAGCCCAAGGTCCTTGAATCCAATCTTTCCAAGTTTGTGAGAATTGATTTTATTTTTGAATACAAACTTTCTATTTTGGCCAAAATTTGATTTACTCTTTTCTAATCTTGCTAGCATGAATTTCTGTTGAAAATATGCAATAAATACAGATTGGAATAGGCCAATATGAATCCTCTAATATAATATTTGATTTTCTTGCAATTAAGTTGTTTTTAAATCATTTAAAATGAAATAAAAAATCATATAAAATCAAGAAAACATCTAAAATTCGTGGCACATGGTTTGGATAACAATAATGTCTTGTGGATCAAGATTCAATCATAATACCATAGGCCCATTTGTCAAAATTTTCCAATTTGAACCTTCTTATTTCACATTTTGCCTCCGAAAATTGCTCAACTTTGATCAAGCATATCTCACTCAATTTTTTAGCTATGAGGGATTTCTAAGACTTTTTGGAAACCTCAAGAGGTCCTCTATAAGCCACTTTGGAACATATTTTTCATTTGGAGCTTTTATCTTGACCATATCCTCTTTGACAAAAAACTGCTTTTGAAGGATGCTTGAAAAAGACCTGTAATCTTTTGCATTATACCTCTCAAATGAAGCATTTCTAGCCTTGGCTTGTGAGACACAAAGTTGTATAGAATCCAATTTACTTCAAACTAGGCTTTGAGTGGGAAATTTTTGATGTTCCATGTGAAAGTTATGGTCAGTCAAAGTTGAGTTGACTTTTTCCTAGAGAAACCCTAATTTGAACCTTTTTGCACTTGTTCATTTCGGAGTTTCTATTAATGGAATCATGATCAAGCTTTGATCAAATGATGGATATACTTTAATTCACTTGATGTTGACCCAAAATTGAGAGCTTTAGATTGTGCTTTGATTGTGGTTGACTTTTAGGTCAAACCAGTTGACTGTGGATCATCTGGACCATTGAGTGAGCAAAGCTTTGGAATTGAATCTTGAACTTTGTTATGTGGGTACCTTAGAGCATGATGAACCATGGGGAGACTTCATTGGGCTTCACTTATCCCATTTCCTTGGGAGAGTACCCAAACCCTAGTTTCAAAGGAACCTTGTGTGAGAGAACTTTTTAATGCAACCCTTGAGCATTGACTCATTGTGAGTGAAGTGTGGGAGGCAAATTTTGGGGTATGACAGCTGCCCCTATTTAATTACCTTGGATCGAATGGCGTGAGAATACGTAGGTCTCACGTTGTTCGGATCGAAGAGTTATTAAATAATAAGACCCCTAAATTTATCTCGCGCTTGGGTGTGAGAGAGAGGATCGTCCTGCTAAAGCCTGAGTCTTACATAGCGAGGACTTGTGGTTAGTTGTATGATCATCTTGCTACCATTGATAGCAAACTTTCGTAATTTGTGGACCCCAAAAGATCACTTCCTATAGTTCTAGCAAGTTCACCTGCACTAATAGGATTACTTGTCATAGCTCTGACAAGCTCGTCTACACCGTTCGGATCATCGGTCCTGGTTCGCACAAGTTTCATCTGCACCATTAGGATCCTTTGTTCTTGTTCGGACAAATTCTCCTGCACCAAAGGATCATTTGCTATGCTCATAGCAAATTTACCTGTATCAATAGGGTCTTTTGCGAGGGTTATCGTAAATTTACCTGCACCATTAGGATCCTTTGCGAGGGTTATTGCAAATTTACCTGCACCATTAGGATCCTTTGTCCTTATTCGGACAAATTCACCTGCACCAAGGGATCATTTGTTATGCTTATAGCAAACTTACCTGCACCCATAGGGTCCTTTGCGAGGGTTATCTCAAATTCACCTGCACCATTAGGATCCTTTGTCCTTGTTTGGAAAAATTCACCTGCACCAAGGGATCATTTGCTATGCTTATAGCAAACTTACCTGCACCATTGGATTGCTTACCCTAGTTCGGGCAAGTTCACCTGCGTAGTCATTTGTTTTGTAAATGTGTATGCATCATGCTTATGCATTGTGTGCATGCCCCTGTTGTTTGTATAATGTATATGTATGAATATTTACACACGTAAATGTTGTATGTATGCAAATGAACGTGTATGATAATTCCAACGTCTTATCTCCTTATCGTCCATTGTCTTTGTTTAGCCCCTTTTGAAGTGTTGGTGAATCCTAGCTCGGATTGTATTTGAATGACCTACTGATATTATCTTTTGTGAAAGAGCTATATCAGATCAGAGTGATCGCAGCGTACGGCGTATGTAGCCTTCTGGAGAATTCGTGGTTTTATCCTATTGTTCTTGTATTGAAAGTTTGTAAGTTTCTCAGATTAAATCCAAGTTAAAGCTTATGAAAATAATTTATCTTTTGCAAATGGTATTGAAATGAGAAAGAAAGCGTAGTATGCAAAGAAAAGGGAACTTTTATTGATATTTCCTTGAATCGGCGAGTGTACAGAAACGCGAGAAAAGAAAATGACAAATAGAAATGATATTAATACTGCCGTTGCTCCTTTTGTTATCGAGGGTCCCAGTAATCCTTCGACTTTAGAAGTAGATGATTGCACGAACCCTTATCCTTCGTAGTTTGCCTTCGGCTTATGTCCAGTAATCCTTCCTTTGCTAGGCATAATACTTCTTGACTGCATCAGAGTTGATTGGGTGTGGTAGCGCATCCCCATCCATTGTAGTGAGAACTAATGCTCCTCCTGAGGACACCGTTTTTACAATATATGGACCTTCGTAGTTAGGTGTCCATTTTCCACGGGCGTCAAGTCGAGGTAATAGTATTTTCTTGAGAACAATATCACCTTCTTTGTAAGTTCGAGGACGGACCTTTTTATCGAACGCCTTTTTCATCCTTTTCTGATAGAGTTTCCCGTGACACAAAGTCGTCAGTCGCTTTTCTTCAACGGGATTAAGCTGATCAAAACGAGTTTTTACCCATTTCGATTCTTCTAACTTTGTGTCAGCTATGACTCTCAATGAAGGGATCTCCACTTCGATGGGGAGGACTGCTTCCATACCATAAACCAGGGAGAATGGGGTTGCCCCTGTGGATGTGCGCACCGAGGTTCTATAACCGTGTAGGGAGAAGGGAAGCATTTCGTGCCAATCCTTGTATGTTTTCACCATCTTTTGTATTATCTTTTTGATATTTTTATTTGCAGCTTCGACCGCGCCGTTCATTTTGGGCCTGTATGGTGAAGAATTGTGGTGTTCAATTTTGAACTCCTCACACAGCTCCCTCATCATGTTGTTTTTTAGATTCGACCCATTGTCGGTGATAATCCTGTTTGGAACCTCATACCGGCATATGATGTTATGCTTGATAAACCGGGTGACTACTTGTCTCGTCACGTTGGTGTAAGAGGCAGCTTCGACCCATTTGGTGAAATAGTCTATGGCAACCAATATGAATCGGTGTCCGTTGGAAGCTTTCTGTTCGATCATCCCTATCATGTCGATCCCCCACATTGCAAACGGCCACGGTGAGCTCAGAACGTTCAACGGGTTTGGTGGTACATGTACTTTGTCAGCGTAAATCTGGCACTTGTGACATGTCCTTGCATATTGGAAACAGTCAGCTTCCATTGTTAACCAGTAATACCCTGCTCGTAGTATTTTTCTAGCCATTGAGTGTCCATTTGCATGAGTTCCGAAGGTTCCTTCGTGTACTTCTCTGATAATCTCTTTGGCCTCATTTTTATCCACACACCTTAGTAACACCGAGTCGTAATTTCGTTTGTATAGGATGTTTCCGCTCAGGAAGAACTTAGCCGCCAATCTCCTTAGTGTCTTTTTATCAATCGTAGAGGCGTTCTCTGGGTATTCTTGTTTCTCCAAGTACCTTTTGATATCGTGGTACCACGGTTTGGTGTCAGACAGCTCTTCGATTGTGAGACAATAAGCAGGCTCATCAAAGTGTCTAACCGTTATCCGTGGTTCGTGGTTTGGCCAGGTCACTTTGAACATAGAGGAAAGTGTCGCTAATGCGTCAGCCATTTGATTTTCTTCCCTTGGGATATGGGTAAAAGTGATTGTCTCAAACTCAGCTATTAACTCCAGTATAAGGTCTCGATACGGGATTAGCTTTAAATCTCGAGTATCCCATTCTTTATTGACCTAGTGGATTACCAGTGCTGAATCCCCATATACTTCAAGTAGTTTAATCCTCAGATCTATTGCGGCTTCGCATGCTTTGTATTTTGCAATGTTGTTGGGTGCAATCAAAGCACAGTCTTGCAGTAAAAGGTAAGTGACGATTGTCAGGATATGTCAAGACTGCACCTATACCGTGTCCATATGCATTTGAGGCTCCATCGAACGTAAGTGTCCATACCAAGCCCGGCTCGGGTCCTTCGTCAGGTCCTGGTATTTCGTAGTCTCTTACTAGCATAATGTCCTCATCGGGGAAGTCGAACTTCATAGACTGATATTCTTCGATGGGTTGGTGAGCTAGATGTTCTGCCAGTACACTCCCTTTTATTGCCTTTTGAGTGACGTATTGTATGTCGTATTCTGACAGTAACATTTGCCATCTTGCGATTCTCCCCGTGAGGGCTTGTTTTTCGAACACGTATTTCAAAGGATCCATCCTCGATATCAGCCATGAGGAATGGTTCAGCATATATTGCCTTAGACGTTTGGAGGCCCATGCTAGGGCACAACATGTCTTTTCTAATGGTGAATACCGAGATTCGCAATCCGTGAATTTCTTACTAAGGTAATAAATAGCGTGTTCTTTTCTGCCTGTTTCATCTTGTTGCCCCAGTACACACCCCATAGATCTTTCGAGAACTGTGAGGTACATGATCAACAGTCTTCCTGACACGGGAGGTAAGAGTATCAGTGGTTCTTGTAAGTAGTTCTTTATAGTTTCGAAGGCTACTTGACAATCATCATTCCACTTGATAGGTTGGTCTTTCCTGAGCAGCTTGAATATAGGCTCACATGTAGCTGTCAGATGTGAAATAAACCTTGAGATGTAATTCAATCGACCCAAGAAACCCCGCACCTCCTTTTCTGTCTTTGGAACAGGCATTGCTTGTATAGCCTTTACTTTGTCGGGATCAACCTCTATGCCTCATTGGCTTACAATGAATCCCAATAGCTTTCCCGACCTTACACCAAATGTACATTTGTTCGGGTTTAACCTTAGCTTGAACTTCTTTAAGCGCTCGAACAACTTATGTAGGTTTGTGATATGCTCTTCTTCTAAGCAAGACTTGGCAATCATATCATCTACATATACTTCGACCTCCTTATGAATCATATCATGGAATAGTGTGACCATGGCTCTTTGATATGTTGCCCCTGCATTTCGCAACCCAAAAGGCATTACTTTGTAGCAGAAGGTGCCCCAGGATGTCATGAAGGTTGTTTTTTCCATATCCTCGGGAGCCATCTTGATCTTGTTATACCCGGAGAACCCGTCCATGAAGGAAAATACCGAAGCTTGCGTTGTATTATCCACCAAGACATCTATGTGTGGTAGTGGAAAATCGTCCTTTGGACTTTCTTTGGTTAGATCCTTGTAGTCCACACACATGCGTACCTTCCCGTCTTTCTTAGGAACTGGCACTATGTTGGCAATCCATGGTGGATAGTCGACAACAGCAAGAAACCCGGCGTCGAACTGTTTGAGCACTTCTTCCCTGATTTTGCTATCCATATCCAGTCAAACTCTTCCGCGCTTTTCCCTAACAGGTGCACATCCCTCTTTGAGAGGTAACCTATGTACCACGATATCCGTATCCAACCCCGGCATGTCACGGTATGACCAAGCGAATATCTCTGCATACTCGTGGAGGAGCTTGATTAGCGTTGCTTTCACATCCTCGTTCAGTGTTGCCCCAATCTTAATGTTCTTGGGCTCTTCATCTGTACCCAAATTTATGGTTTCAATGGTCTCTTGAGGAGGGAGCATGCTTTTGGATTCCTTATCCATTAACCTTGACAACTCCTCCGGAAGTTCATCGTCTTCCTCATCCCCTTCTTCGGACTGATTAGCGAGAGCCTCGAGTTTGTACAGAGTTTCAGCAGTATTATTATCGGTAGTGTTAGAGGGTGATCTGCACACGTTTTATGTTTTGTTTTTAGTATGTAGATATGAACGTGCTTTTTGTGCGAGAAATTTATTTGTCATTTTGAAAGGAAAAGAAATAAATGTGGGAAGAGACAATGTTTTCAATACCAAATGCAAAGACAATTTTATTAATAAACTTTTAAACTTGAAAATAAATAGGGCCCTTACAAACCAACTCTATGCTTCGGGCGAGGCATGAGCGTTATTGTTTTTTCTTTTTTTAAAAGGGAAATAAAACACACAGAAGCAAATTACTTTGAAATAAAAACTATCTCCGGTATCTCCAGGCTTGTCCAATTCTGAAGCTGTTCTCCTGGTCTGATCTCTCGGATGAAGTTGGACGTCCCCTCCTGAGAATCCTTGTTGGACACCATAGCCACATGTTCATACCCGCCGGTCACAAAAGTCTGCATTATTGGGGGAAATTGTTGTTCCTCCTTCTTAGTACTTGTGACCCTTGCTGGTTGGTATCCTAACCCTAGGCGATCTTTCTTCTCCAAAACCTCTGATAGCTTGCCCCAGCCCTTTATATTTGCGTCTTGTAGATCTTTCCATGATGTTACCGCCCTTCTCACCTTCTCCACAGGTAGTGTAACAGCGGTTGCAATCTCCAGTGCTTGGAATGCAGTACCCAATGCTCCTTCTCTAGCCTTAATATATCTGTATGAATTCAGGTTGCTGACAAATATATCCTCCTCTCCATTGACGGTCACTATGGAGTTCCCATTCACAAATTTTAATTTCTGATGGAGGGTGGAGGTGACTGCCCTAGCTGCGTGAATCCAAGGACGCCCTATTAGGCAGGTATAAGCTGGTTCAATTTCCATCACTTGGAAATTAATGCAGAAGGTGTGAGGACCAATTATAACAGGGAGGTCCACTTCTCCAAACACCGGACTCTGTGATCCATCGAAAGCCTTAACCACCAGACGACTTGGCCTAACCACAAGTCCTTCCAAGGCTATTTTGTCAAGTGTAGCTTTTGGCATCACATTAAATGATGAACCTGTGTCAATCAAAACTCTAGCCAGATGAGCCTTTCCACATTGTATGAAGATATGCAAGGCTTTGTTGTGTGTCTTTCCTTGTGGAGGCAACTCACTATCACTGAAACCCAGGCGTGCCCCAGCAGTCAGATTAGCCACCATCCCATCGAATTGATTGACTATAATGTCCTTAGTTACATGGGCGACATTCAGAATTTTCATCAAGGCATCTCGATGCCTCTCGGAGTGTATTAGTTGTGATAAGAGTGATATTTTAGATGGTGTCTGTTGCAACTGATCTACCACCCTATAGTCACTCTTCTTAATTAAAGCAAGAAACTCCTCAGCGTCCTTGCTAATAGCTTCTTTATCCTTAGGCTCAGCCTCATTATTCGGTCTCATAACAGCTTGTTCGCCAGATTGTGTCAAGTTTTCATTAGACGTTGGTGGTGCTTGCGCAATTTTGAATATGCGCCCACTACGGGTCATGCCCCTAGGTCCAACAATGCTCGACACCGCAGTATTGGTATCAGCCTCATACTCCCACGGTACTGCTTTCATTTTGCCCAAAGGGTATGGTTCTTTGGTTTGGATGATCCTAGTGCGCTCTTGCGTAGGTATCATCAATGGTGGTCTAGAGCACGGGATGATTAATGTCTTTCTTATCCCCTGAGTGGGTATCATTAAAGGCTCGTTCCTTTCCACCATGGCTACATACTCCTCCTCAGGATGTTCCTTCAGTTGGATCAAACCCTGGTCCATGAGCCTCTGCAAAGTGTCTTTGAAAGCTTCATTATGTTCTAGGATAAACCACTTTATAAGAAGATACCTCTTAAGTGCATCTATGGGGGAGTTCCTTTGTTGAACCAACTCTTGCTCATTGACGACCTCTATTGCATTGACTGCACCATCATGGTGTGGCATAGGGTTTGTTTTCACATTGGGTTTGTCAAAGGCGATTGCCCCTGACTCTATCAGATCTTGAACTATGTGCTTGAAAGCCCAACATTTCTCCAATGTATGCCTGGGAGAATTGGCATGATATTCACACCTCTCATTGGGTTTGTAATTGGGTGTGATTTTGTCTGGAGGAGGAGGCGCCAATGGTTTGACTTCTACTAAGGACTCGCTTATCAAGTATCTCAGTATATCCTTTTTAGAAGTAGGTAGAGGATCGAATCTCCTTTGAGGCCCTTGAAACCGATTTTGTTGCGGTGGGAATGACATAGGAGGTCTAGCTTCCTGATGCACCACTGCATTAGTTTCTCCTTCCTTTTTCTTTGGGAAGGTGGGAGTAGGCCTCTTTGGCTGATAAGATCCAGACGATGCCCCTTATATCTTCCCATTTTTAATTCCGTTCTCGATCCTTTCACCAATAACTACTAAGTCTGAAAACCCTGAAGATACGCTTCCGACCATTTTATCGTAGTATGGTCCTTGCAACGTAGCCATGAACATGTCTACCAACTCCTTCTCCAACAAGGGAGGTTGGACTCGGGAAGCCATCTCTCTCCACCTCTGGGTATACTCCTTGAACATTTCATCTTTCTTTTGCGACAAATTTTGGAGTTGCATTCGGTTAGGCGCCATATCCAAATTGTACTTGTATTGCTTCAGGAATGTATTAGCAAGATCATTCCAGCTTCGGGTGTAGGACTTCTTCAATTGCATGTACCAGTCAACAGATGCTCCGCTTAAGCTGTCCTGGAAGAAGTGTATCATTAACTTCTGATCATGAGCATAAGCGGCCATTTTTCGCACATACATGCGCAAGTGATTCCTTGGGCATGTGAGTCCCTTGTATTTCTCAAAGTTAGGAACTTTGAACTTGTGTGGAATAGTCAGATCTGGGACTAAACTCATCTCGAAGGTATCCACATCGAAGGCATCATATCCCTCTACAACCTTTAACCTTTCTTCCAGCGCCTTGATTTGTCCGCTATCTTTAGAATCATCCCCAGAGTTAGGGGGAGTCAGCTTGGGTTGAGGGACTTGATTTGTATCATCATTGTCCCCATATTGCAAATCCAAGTAGTCTTCATCCCTAAGAGGATTGTTGACAGGAATGCGAACTGTGCGGGATGCCCCTTCCTTCGGAGCAACAGGAACAAATCCTTCTTGAGAGGCTTCACCCTCTTCCTGAGTAGTAGTAACCTTCTTAAAGGAGCGAGCGTTTGTCTTATGAGGGTCACATCCTCTAACATATCCTAACAGTGGGTTGCCATCGTTAGGTATCTCCTCATACTGATCCTGAACCTCCTTAGCCTTATCTTACTTATCCTTGAGATCTTTCATGAAGCTCAGCATTTGGGTCATCCCTCCTTTGAGGTCTTCAACAGTGCCTTTCAATTGGGTCATTTCCTCGCGAAGGGCGGCTTGATTCTGTTCCAACTGTTCCATTGCCTTCTTCGTTTGGGTTCTTGTCTGGATTAGCGGTCGAGTTGCAATGGCGTGACTGGAGATGAAGATAGTTTTTTCTTTATGTTTGAAAAATAAATATGATATGCATGCTATGAATGTTATGATTATGCTATGTTCACATCTTATCCACATTATTATAATATATGTTATACCCCAAAATTTGCCCGCATCTTTTTTCAAGAAAACTCCAATCTAAAAAATTAAGAATCTCATATAATCATGGATTTTTATTTCATAAATATCCTGACGTATGAAACACTTAGTTTTTAGAATTTTTCTTATACATTATTTTGGCTTGCAGTTGAATTTATTCTTACACAAACGCCAAATACTGTTTATTACTTCACACATGCTATTTATTTGATATTTACTTACAGATAAATAGTACTGACACAATTGGTACAGAGTTAAATCTTTTGCATGCGCAGAATCAGGAAACTCAGACTTTACTGGAGAAACAAGTTTTTGAGACCTGAAATGGATTTCATAGACCTCCATACATCTCAAAGTACCATCATACAAATTTTCAAACTTCAATTCACTCAGACGCACCGTCAGCAGCTCAAACAGTCAACAGACGACCCGTTTGACCAAAAAAGTCAACAGACAGTCAAAAATGAAATTTTTTCTCAACATCCATATTTTGTCAAAGGATTCATCATTTGATCATTGGATTATCATAATTCATCAAGGAAAGATCAAAAATCAACAAAACCCTAAGATTCAAAATTAGGGTTTTCTCCTAAAAAGTCAACTGAACTTTGACTGGTCATAACTCTCTCATCCTTCATCCAAAAAATTCAAACCAAAGCACATTTTGAAGGAAATTCAATTATATTTCAAATGCAATTGATCCCATGGTCATTACATTCACCATTTTAAAAATATGGACAAAGACATTACAGGTCATTTTCAAAGTCAACAAAAAGACACTTTTTTCAAAAGGACACACAAGGAGCATCAAAATTCATTTTGACATGAGACCAAAGACATTGGTTAGAGGACTCTTTGAGGTTTCCAAAAAGTGCAAGATCTCCTTCATATGACAAAAATTGAGGGATTTACACCTTGTTGAATGGCTAAATTTTGGGAAAATGCATAAAACCAACATTGCTCAAAAATGTATTTTTTCCAAATGGGGCCAAGTTTTCATAGTTCAAACATATTTGCCATGATATTATGGGCCTCCCACGACCAAGACAAAGCCCACACCATTTTTATCCATTTTTGGTTTAATTTTATTCTATTTTAAGATTAAATGAAAATGGAAAATGGAAGGATAATGGATAGCTTAGTTTCTAAGCATGAGTCATCCAAGAATCTTTAATTTTCTGCAGAAGATTGAAGTACAAGGCAAGAGCATTGAAGAGGAGCAAGACTTGGTCAACAATTCAAAGGTTTTAATATAAAAAAATCAAGAATTCAACAAAGGCAACCAAAGGCTTCTTGGCTTCAATTCTAAGCACAACATAGCTTATAAATAGCTTAGAGTACTTCACAAATAAAGAGCCAGGAATTCAGAAGAGAATCTATGCTTGTAACCATACTTGTAATCACTTAAATTTTCCAAAGAAATTTCAAATTCGAATTTTGAATTCAAGTCAGTTTCCATACAAACTAAACATTCAAACACCTTCCTCAAGTATCACTGAACCTATTCCAATCATTTCCCAGCCTTGAAACCCATTGAACTAAGCACTACAGGTCACGATTTATTCAAAATAAAACCAACTCGTATCTGATCATTCAGGCATGTTTAACAAGATGTAGACATATATTTGAACTTAGCTTGATGTCCTGATCATTTCTGGACATTTAATTAAAGTTTGGGGGCTTGTACACGAAACTACCATTTTAGGTTTCTTAGTTCAAATTTAGGGTTCTTCGTTAGAGCCAAAAATAGGACAAATTAAGGGCATGCTTGAATTCAGTAGATTGAGACGAATCGAATGGGCATGTAGCGCCAAATTTATATTCATGTTTGACCCTATTCGCTATTTTGCAGGTTTAGAACACATCTATTACAACACTTTTATCATAAAAATGCTATTAAATGTGTTGGCTGGAGGTTGAAGACGATGAGGTGTCCTCACCTCATTGGATAGAACGTGCGCGCCAGTATTTTTGAATCCTGGGTTCCCATGTGCGCTTTCCATCATCTTTCCATGTGACCTCAATATCTGGGTCGTCTGATCTCATTAAACTCTCAATCTAACGCATCAAAACACTCATCCTTACCATGGTCTTCATTTAAATACCACACCTGATTATTATCTTTTTATTTTCTATTTTATTTTAATTTCTTTGTTAAATTAATTAAAAATAGTTTTAAAAATCCAGAAAATACACAAAAAATATTTTTAAGTTTCTAAAATAATGTTTTATTTTTTGGTATAAAAATATTTTATTTTTCTTCATAATTTAAATATTTTGTATAATTAATTAGATAATATGCATATATTTATCTTTTAATTATTTTTCAACCAATCAAAAATCATAAAAAAATTTGTTCTTCATATTAAATATTGTTTATATATTATAAACTAATTTTGTACATATTTTGAATAATTTTCTTTTTAAATTCTAATTATTTGTATAATTATGTATTAATTAACTTAATAAATTTCAAATCAATTTAAAAAATTCCAAAAAAATTAGTTTTGTTTTAAAATTAATTAAAAAGCATTTTGAACATATTTTGAACTTAATTTCTAGGTTTAAATACATTTTCATCTTTTTTTTTTCTCATTTTAATTTAATTAATCATGCATTAATTATAACTAAAATCAATCATAAAAAAAAAAATCCAAAAACATTTCTTTTATTTTCTTGCAATTTAAATTCCTAGATAAATGTATAGGTTGTCAAATTCATGTAAATAGGCGTAGTTTACTTTTCCTGCACAATCGATGTAATAGCGTAGATTTACTTTCCGCATTTTACATTTCCGCATTTTAAATTCCCGCACATATAAACTGCGTACATGCCAAAGATAAAATTGAATCGTTAGATCACTAACTTCAAAGATAAAATATCTGAATCCAAACACAATCACATTTGCACCTCTTAAGGTAATCCCTTTCTCATTCTTTTTAAAAAAAAAAAATCAAATTCTACTGTTTCGAATCGAACTTTTGTTTATATCCGGTGAAAGGATAGATTTTTAAAGGAAATAGGATAAAGACCTTATAACTCAGGGTAGACCTCCTAATTTGCTTGCTCAAATCAAAACAAACAAAATTCTCATACACTGTTGTTTTTCAAAATAAAACTTTCTAAAAAGACAATACTTTGTATATATCCAAACAAGGATCATTACGAAGTTAACGTTCTTTTTTTAAAAAAAACATCTTTTGAAAGATAAAAACACTTTGTATACATCCGCACAAGGATCATTACAAAGTCAATTTACAAAGGTATTTCAAACCACATACGAGCATTTTAAAGCAATTGAAAAGTGATCGAAAACAAGTGAGCTAAGCAAATTAAAGAGCCCATGGATAACCATGGATACAAAGGGTGCTAACACCTTCCTTTTGTATAACCTACCCCCTTACCCAGAATTTCTTAAAGGTCTTTTTCTGTTTCTTTTATAAACCTTTCCTTAATTGGATAAAATAAAAGGTCGGTGGCGACTCTCTGATTTTCAAATACGAAAGCAGAAACAAAAAAGAGTCAGTTCACGTATCTCTCCGCGAGAGGTATGGACAAAAACGGAGGTCCACAGAACTGGCGACTCTGTTGGGGACAATTACTTTCAAAAAAAAATGTTTTCAAAAGGGGTTACCTTTAGAGAATAGATCACTTCGATGTTTTCAATTGTTTGACTTGGTTGCTCTATTTTTCAAAGGTTTGTTTGGGAACTTTGCTTGTGTGAAAGATTCTAACCCGAATCTCGAGATACCTTAAGTATGTGACAATAGACCAAGGAAATTGTACGGCATGTACCGATACAGTTGATCTGGTAGTCACTGTTAGTGCGATACTTTGGTTTATACTGATGTCCCTTGAAAACGATCAAGGAGTATATTAGGCTTCCGAAATGTCATTAAACACTGATTTGTCTTAGAACCTTTTAGTTGAACTTGACTTGTGGCCTATTAAGTGGCTAGCTTTGAAATTGATCGAAGTTAGTTATCCTCGAGGAATATTTTGATCGGCCGCTCGAGCGCCGTATTGAGATGTTACCTCCAAGGATCATAGAACCCGAATACTATTCTAGGTCAGGTTTTAACCAACTCAACTTCAATGGGGAGGGTATCACCTATCAGCTCCATGCAAGCCTTTAAACCTAAGGCTATTGTTTGATTTGTTTGTGTGTGCCACATGTTTGACATCATAAGCATCATAAGCATATCATTTTCTCACTAAACACTTCAAGGATCAAAGAGTTTACCTTTGTTTATTTATTACAGGTAATGGCTCCCGTTACCAGAGATTACATCTGAATCAACATCTCAACGGTGCCATCAGAACTTAAGGACCTAATATTGGAACTCCCCAGGAATGTTCAGTTCACCGAAAGGCATGGTCACCTACTCCATTTGGTTACCTCAAAATTTGAAGAAGACATGATACGGGTCCTATTCCAGTTCTTTGACCCTGAACATCATTGCTTTACCTTTCCAGATTACCAGTTGGTACCCACTTTGGAAGAGTTTTCTGAACTAATTGGATTACCTGTTCGAAATCAATTACCTTTCACTGGTTTAGAAAGGATTCCAAAACCTGAAGTCATTGCTGCTGCTTTACATTTGCGAAAGTCAGAAATCGAGTCCAATTGGGAAACAAAGAGTGGAGTTAAGGGTTTGCTTGCTAAGTTCTTAATGGAAAAGGCTCGATTACTACTAGAAAACAAAAGTTATCCAGCTTTTGAGGAGGTTGTGGCCCTTTTGATCTATGGGTTGGTTTTATTCCCTAATCCCGACCAGTTCATAAGTGTACACATCATCAACCTTTTCCTAACCCGTAACCCAGTACCAACTTTGCTGGGAGACATTCTACATTCTCTACACACTCGTACCATGAAGAAACGAGGAACTCTTATGTGCTGTATACCACTACTGGCTAGGTGGTTTACATTTCATCTTCCCCGATCAGTGTTAAGAAATGAACAAAGAATGCAATGGTCTCACAGGATTATGTCTTTGTCTCATTCAGATATCCGGTGGAACAATTTCTTTCAAAGAGACATTACTATCATTGATCATTGTGGAGACTACCCTAATGTGCCACTCCTTGGCATCAAAGGGGGCATCACTTACAATCCCTCTTTAGCTCTACGCCAATTCGGATATGCAAGGAGCAACGGTCCTCATGACATGATTATCCGTGGCATTGTGTTTGATTACGAGAATGATTCCCATAGACACCGACGAAGGTTCATACATGCATGGGGCAGTGTCTATAGAATAGAAAGCAAAACTCTAGGGCAATGGAATTCTATTCCTATGGAACCTTACCTCAGATGGGTCCGTACTCATGCTCAGAAACTCATCATGCCATATCCCGCTATTCTACCTGTGACTATTGAGCCAGAGGTCGAAGGAGACGAACCCCAAGTTATTCTACACCCGGATATGCCAACTGACCTAGAAGAGTTGCAAAAATCTTGGGTTCAACTAAAAGAGGAAAGAGATACCTTCAAGGCACACTGTCAAGACTATGAGAGAAGGATATTGGAGCTCATCGGACAACTCCAAGAAGAACAGCAGATCAACACATTCCTGGGTGCAAAGAGAAAGCGTCCATGGGAGACCTGAGGGATCATTCATTTCCTTTATTTCTGTTTTGTAAGCCCAAATGAGGCAAAGAAAAAAAAACAAAGAAAAATAAATAAATTGTTTAACTAATGTTTATTTCTCCTTTTTTTAACAAATCTAAACTCTAAGATCCTTGAAAACATTGCACATACATTTCATTCATATACATTGCATATACATTTCATTCATATACATTGCATATACATTTCATTCATTCATACACATTGCATAAACAGGTTCACATGACGGATTTCTCATCTTCTCGCTGTTTATTTCAGTCAGAAGAGATGGAATCTGAAATGAGCATCAAGAATCTCGAAGCACAGAACGCCCAAGTTCAAGTGGCAATTCTGGAGTTGGCAAAAGGGCAACAAGAACTGAGAGCTTTGATAATCAAGAAGAAGAAGAAGCCCAAAGGATCTTTAGGTTTGAGCCAACTGAAAAGAAAGATCAGAATCCCAGCCAAAAAGTTCAAAAAGCCACCGATCCCTGAAATAGTCGGTGATGGTGAACAAGGAGACAATCACAGCAACCAGGGTTCTGCCAAACCCTCTCTCTCTTCTAATGAAGAAGATTATCATTCTGGAGACGAACCGGATGATGACAAGTACCAACAGCTGGAAGAACGTATGAAAGCTATGGAGATACAAAAAATACCTGGCTTAGATTTCAATGATCTGGGACTCGTCTCGGATGTTGTTATCCCTCCAAAATTCAAAGTTCCTGTCTTTGCAAAATATGATGGAGTTTCTTGCCCAAAACTACATCTGAGGTCCTATGTGAGGAAGATACAACCTCACACAACAGATAGCAAATTGTGGATTCACTTCTTCCAAGAAAGTCTGTCGGGTACATAGCTCGAGTGGTACTACCAGCTGGAGAGTACCAAAGTCCATGCCTGGGAAGATTTAGCTGCTGCTTTTTACAAACAGTATCAATACAATGTTGACCTTGCACCAACCCGTACTCAACTGAGGGGCATGTCCATGGCACCAAAAGAGAGTTTCAAAGGATATGCACAGAAGTGGAGAGATATGGATGGAAGGGTTCAACCACCCTTATCTGATCGCGAGCTGGTCGACATGTTCATGGGCACTTTAACTGGCCATTTCTATAGTCATTTGCTGGGAAGCTCATCATCAGGTTTCACTGACCTGATATTGACCGGAGAACGTGTCGAAAGTGGCATTCAAAATGGAAAAATTCAAATAGGCTCCTCCTCTGGTACTACAAAAAGGCCCACCAGTGGGAGAAATGAGGTCAATACAATGCAAATTCAGAAAGGTCGCAAAAGAGAGCATCACCAATCTGTGGGGGCAGTTCTGATCTCCGCATCTGCGCCTCAAAAAGATCAACAGCCAAAATATACGCGACGACCAGATGCGCCAAGAAGAAATTTCACCAGAATCAATATGCCAATTTCTCAGGCATTGCAGCATTTGCTAAAAGCAGATCTGATCACATTAAAAGACCCTCCAAAGAATGTCAACACTACCTCTCCGAGTTATCGCCCCGATGCAACATGTGCGTATCACTCAAACTGTCCAGGACATGACGCAGATCACTGCTGGGCCCTGAAAAATAAAATACAAGATATGATAGATGCTGAGGAAATTGAGTTCGATCCTCCAGAAACTCCAAATGTCATCACGGCACCTATGCCGAAGCATGATAAAACTGTTAATGCTATTCTGGACACTGTTTACATCTATGATGTGAACAAATTATCAACTCCACTCCTCAAAGTCAAAGGAAAGCTAATCCAAGCTGGTTACTTTCCAGGTTGTGACCCTGGTTGCTTTTATTGCACCTACTTGCCCAACGGTTGTGAAAATCTGAGAATGGGAATTCAAAAGTGGATGGATCGCCGTATCATTATGTTTGAGAGGCTCCCTTCTATGGACGTGTTATGCGAAGTCTTTGCAAACGGGATGAGAATAGAAGATGTCTCAGTGATCTCCAGCTTACCATTCAAAATCTCTGCCAAGGCTCCGTTCAAAATTTCTGCTACACTCAAAGTGGCATCAGTAATCATTGCTAGTCCAACTCCATTTCCATACTCCTCAGACAAAGCTGTCCCGTGGGGTTACGACACTAATGTTTATGTCCATGGAGTTAAGCAGGATACCTCGACTGAAGAAGCCGCAAAGTTAACTGCTCCAACTGTGGATAATATTGTGGATACCAGCAAGATCACGAGAAGTGGAAGAATCTTTTCACCAGAAATTTCTCCAAATGTTGTTGCTGGTCCAGTCCGGGTCCCAGTTCCTAATCAAGATGACAACGCTCGAGGCAAAGAGCCACAAGTTGAGCCAGTTCAAATACCAGTGGAAGTCACTATTGAAGATCCATCAAAGCAAGAAATGGAGGAAATATTGAAAATCATCTGCAAGAGTGATTACAATATTGTTGAGCAACTGGGGCACACTGCTTCAAAAATATCAATGCTATCTCTGCTAAAATATTCAGAAGCTCATGCCAAAGCTCTGATGAAGTTCCTGAAAGTTGCGCATGTGCCTCAAGAGATCTCAGTCGACCAATTTAAGAATTGTGTTGCCAATTTAACCGTGAACAATGGCCTCGGTTTCTCTGATGTTGATCTAACCCCTACTGGAAAAAATCACAACAAAGCCCTACATATCTCCATTGAATGTAATGACACCACTCTATCTCATGTGCTGGTAGATAACGGTTCTTCTTTGAATGTGTTACCAAAAACAGTACTAGAAAAGCTTGACTTCGAAGGAATTGTGTTACAACCAAGCGATGTTGTGGTAAGAGCCTTTGACGGGTCAACGAGAACAGTATACAGAAAAGTGAATCTCCCAATCAGAGTAGGCTCTCAGATCTTTGATTCTATCTTTTACGTAATGGAAATTCACCCAACATATTCCTGTTTACTTGGACGCCCTTGGATACATGGGGCAAACGCTGTAACTTCTACCCTGCATCAGAAGTTGAAGTATCCAGTAAAAGGAAGGATTGTCACAGTTTATGGCGAAGAGGAGTATGTGGTTAGTCACCTGACTAATTCCAAATATGTTGAGTTGGATGACGAATTCATCGAAACTCCCTGCCAATCTTTTGAGGTGGTCTCTCCAGATGTCTCTACCATCAAGCATATTTCTGCTATTCCAACTACAACTATGGCTTCTCTCAAAGACGCCAAAGCTGTGATCGAACAAGGTAATTGCACAGTATGGGGACAGCTTCCCGATATACCCTACAAGTCCGACAAGCTAGGCCTGGGCTATGATAGTGGAAATCAAAAGAATGATCAAAGTCCTCGTTCTGGAGGATTAATGTCACACTTCGTCAGCCAAGAAGTAAACGCCATTGAAGACGATGGAGTGTTCTTGAATCATATCATTCCGCCATATCCAGATGAAATTCCACCCATTTCCATGGGAATGTGGGATGCTGTGGGAGAACCAAGCGGCGGGTATAAATATCAGTATACCGCACCTCAGAATTCTTATATTGCTATGGAAGACATTACCCCAACTGGATGGGGTGATCAATTTGAAAATGACAAAAGTTTCACAAGTCCCATCACTGAGCAATATCAAAATCCACCTAAAGAAGTATGGGATACGCTAGGAGAGCCAAGTGGCAAATATGACTATATGGTGAAATATTCCGCTCCTCCGAGCTCACAAATTGCTATAGAAGACATTGTCCCAACTGGATGGGATGAACATTATGACGACAATTTTACTCTTGAAGAAGCCAGAGAAACGCCAAATAACGAGGGTTATTTTCTGTCAGAATACACCCCTCACCAGGATGCACAAGTCTCTATCCAAAACATCATCCCGACTGGGTGGGACGGCCTTATCGAGCATCTCGCTCAGCCAACAGAGATATCTCAGCCTGGGCTCTCGTATCCAGCAGAGTATATCACTTATCCCGAAAGATCACCGGCTCATTTCCCTACTAATGAAATCAATGCTGTGGAAGATGAAGAAGACAACTGCAACTGGAACAGCTGGATACTTCCTGCTCACAACAATGGATTGAACAACTGGAAAGCTGAGGATGTGATCTCCTTTGACCAGAAGTAAATGCCATTTCCTGTTTTCTTTGTGTATATTGTGCAAAGATAAAAATGGTTCCTGTACTATCGAACCATGAGCATGAAAGCCGTGTGCCTTGCCCGAAGCACACTGGTCCTTTTATAAGGGCTTATCATATCATGATCATGTTCATTCAATAAAATCATGGGACGTTTGCAGATTTAAAATTTTGCGATCCTTTTTCTTTCTGTCTTTGCTTTCAAATAGCTATGTTTTCTCACACACACTCACATAAATAAAATGCAGATTCACATTCACGTTGGATCCAGTCGATAACGATTCTGCTATTACCCGTCATGACTTTGAAAATCCGATCTACCAAACTGAGGACGAAAGTGAGGAAGATTGTGAAGTACCAAGAGAACTTGCAAGGCTGCTAGAACAAGAAGAGAAGGCTATACAGCCTCATGAGGAACCAATTGAGGTTATCAACTTGGGCAGTAACGAAGAAAAGAAAGAAGTCAAAATAGGGGCTGATTTAGAACACAGTGTCAAGCAAAGACTGATTCAAATGCTGCAAGACTACGTCGAGATATTCTCCTGGTCCTATGAAGATATGCCAGGCCTTGACACGGACATTGTGGTTCATCGCCTGCTGATCAAAGAAGGTAGCACTCCAGTCAAACAGAAACTACGGAGAAGTAGGCCTGATATGTCAAAGAAGATCAAAGACGAGGTTGAAAAGCAATTCAATGCCGGATTCCTGAAAGTTGTAAGTTATCCTCCTTGGATAGCTAACATCGTGCCTGTGCCTAAAAAAGACGGGAAAGTCAGAATGTGCGTAGACTACAGAGATCTGAACCGGGCAAGCCCCAAAGATGACTTCCCTTTACCTCACATCGATGTACTAGTTGATAATACCGCACAATGCAAGGTATTCTCCTTTATGGACGGATTCTCAGGGTACAATCAAATAAAGATGGCACCCGAAGACATGGAAAAAACAACCTTCACAACACCCTGGGGAACCTTTTGTTACAAAGTAATGCCCTTTGGTTTAAAGAATGCAGGAGCTACATATCAACGTGCAATGGTAGCTCTGTTTCATGATATGATTCATCAGGAGATAGAGGTGTATGTCGATGATATGATTGCAAAATCCAACACCGAGGAAGAACATCTGGGTCATTTACACAAGCTATTTGACAGACTCAAGAAATACAGGTTGCGACTGAATCCAAATAAGTGTACCTTTGGAGTAAGATCCGGAAAACTCTTAGGTTTCATCGTCAGCAGCAAAGGTATTGAGGTTGATCCTGCCAAGGTCAAAGCCATTCAAGAAATGCCTATACCCCGTACCGAGAAACAAGTCAGAGGATTCTTGGGACGTCTGAATTACATCGCCCGATTTATTGCCCATATGACTACTACTTGTGTGCCGATCTTCAAACTGTTGAAGAAAGATCAAGTGGAAAGGTGGAATGACAAATGCCAGTTAGCCTTTGACAAAATCAAAGAGTATCTCCAAAAACCGCCAATCTTGCTACCACCTGTGGAAGGAAGACCCCTGATAATGTACCTAACTGTGTTAGAAGATTCAATGGGATGCGTACTGGGGCAACATGACGAGTCCGGCCGAAAGGAGCATGCAATCTACTATCTTAGCAAAAAGTTTACCGATTGTGAAATAAGATACTCACTACTCGAAAAAACTTGCTGTGCCTTAGCATGGGCGGCTCGCCGACTAAGACAGTATATGCTAAATCACACCACTTTCCTAATCTCCAAAATGGATCCTATCAAGTACGTGTTCGAAAAACCTGCTCTCTCTGGAAGAATAGCAAGATGGTAAATGATCTTAACAAAATATGACATTCAATACACTTCACAAAAAGCAATCAAAGGAAGTGTGGTAGCTGATCATCTGGCTCATCAAGCAGTGGATGATTATCAAGCATTGAACTTTGACTTCCCAGACGAAGACATTATGCTAGTCAATGACTACAAACAACCAGGACCAAAAGAAGGACCCGAGCCAGGATCCTGTTGGACTATGGTTTTTGACGGAGCTTCTAACGCACTTGGCAATGGCATCGGAGCTGTGATCATTTCCCCTGCAGGAGGTTATACACCATTCACTGCCAGATTGTGCTTCAACTGCACTAACAATATAGTCGAATACGAAGCATGTATTCTGGGTCTCAAAGCTGCAATTGATTTAAGAATCAAGTTCCTGGAAGTCTACGGAGACTCGGCCTTGGTAATCTACCAAGTCAAAGGGGAATGGGACACGAAGCACCCAAATCTAATTCCTTACAAAGAATATGTGCTGAGTCTGATTCCTTATTTCGAAGAAATCACTTTTGAACACATTCCACGCGAGGAAAATCAACTAGCTGATGCCTTAGCTACCATGTCATCCATGTTCAAAGTCAGGTGGGACAATGAGGCACCGATGATCACCATTTACAGACAAGATGAACCATCCTATTGCAATGAGATCGATGTCTAAGGAACAGAAGAAAAACCATGGTTCCATGAAGTAAAAAGATATCTCGAAGCTCAGGAGTACCCTGAAGGGGCATCCATTAACGACAGAAAGTTTCTAAGGAGATTTGCTGCCAAATTCTTTCTAAGTAACGGAACCCTATACAAACGCAACCATGACTCGACTTTACTTCGTTGTGTAAACAAGAAGGAAGCAGAACAGATTATGGAAGACATACACGATGGTGCCTTTGGTACTCATTCAAGTGGACATATAATGGCTAAAAAGATCCTAAGAGCAGGTTATTACTGGTCTACCATGGAGACAGACTGCCATCATCACTCCCGAACCTGTCACATATGTCAGATATATGCAGACAAGGTACATGTACCTCCAGTTCCATTAAATGTCCTGACGGCTCCTTGGCCTTTTGTAATGTGGGGTATTGATATGATTGGAGAAATCAAGCCCACTGCTTCCAACGGACATCGCTTTATCCTGGTCGCTATTGACTACTTCACAAAGTGGGTAGAAGCAGCTTCATTTGCTTCTGTCACCAAGAATGTTGTGGCTCGATTTATCAAGCACAATCTCATTTGTTGGTATGGCATCCCTGAAAGGATCATCACAGACAATGGCACAAATTTAAATAACAAAATGATTACTGAACTCTGCACACAGTTCAAGATCAAACATCATAATTCTTCTCCATATCGACCAAAGATGAACGGCGCAGTGGAAGCTGCCAATAAAAACATCAAGAAAATCATGCAAAAAATGACAGTAACCTACAAAGACTGGCATGAGATGTTACCTTTTGCTCTTCATGGTTATCGCACAACAGCGCGTACTTCAACAGGGGCAACTCCATTCTCCTTAGTCTATGGTATGGAGGCAGTTCTTCCAATTGAAATTCAGATTCCTTCCCTAAGGATTATGAAAGAAGCCGATCTAGACGAAGATGATTGGATTCAAACACGGTTAGACCAGATAAACTTGATTGATGAGAAGAGGCTCGCAGCTATTTGTCATGGTCAGTTATACCAAAAGCGTATGATCAAAGCCTTCAACAAAAAAGTCAAAAGTCAAGCATACCAAACCGGTGGCTTAGTTGTCAAGCGCATCATCTTAGCACAAGGTGACCCCAGGGGCAAGTGGACTCCCACTTATGAGGGACCATTCGTAATCAAGAAAATATTCTCCGGCGGTGCCATGTTGCTTACCACCATGGATGGCGAAGATTTCCCACACCCTGTGAATGCGGACATAGTCCAAAAGTACTTCGCTTGAGAAGAAAAGCTCGCTAAGTTGAAAACCTGAAAGGGCAACTTAGGCAAAAAAAATGAGCGTCTCGGTGGATCGAAAACCCGAAAGGGCGATCCAGGCAAAAATGAGAGACTAAATAATACTATCCCGGTAGGCTGAAAACCTGAAAAGGCAGCCTAGGCAAAAGTTAGAGAATAAAAGCGTACGACTATGTTCCGTTCAGCTGCCTGCTCACCGTCAAGGCTCAATACATCAAAGACGCCGATCAGTCCAATCACTTTCTTCCAATAAGCGAGGGATGAGATGCTCGAAGATAGATTGGCAATAGCAGAATTGAAACTTGACAGGATTGTTTTCACATAGCTATCTGTCTTTATAAATATTTTCCAAAGTTTTATGACAATTTCCTACTTCTAGGATTGTTGTCTCCCTGTACTAATCAGCCTATCATGGCTCTTTTTCAAATGCAGCTTAGGCTCAAAATCAACATTTTCACTTTTTCTGTTTTGAATACGTAAACGTCCCAATGATAATTTTGAATGAACATGTGCATTTGAATATGATTGATGTTTACTAGGAAAAACAGGAATAGCATTCAAGTAATGTCCCAATCATCTGGACATCATCCCGAATCTAGCATCCGAAGAAATATCCCCAAGAGAAATACATTTCTCAGCAAATTCCTCAAAAAGATTTCTAAACGAAGTGATTCGAGAAATCTTATCCCCCAGCAGGGCTGTTCCAGATTACTATCTCTAGAAGGTGTGATCTCCACACAAAGACTTGGTCGGATAGTGCATCGGAGGATTATGCATCTTCCTCATTCCCATTTAAAAGGGCATCAAAATCAAAACTTCCAACTACCTTTCATTCCCAAGCGGTAGTCAAAGATCCTTCAACAGAGTACCATGGTTCTCAAAGAAGTTCCCCGGCCGAGGGTACTCAAACAAGACAAAACATCATACATCACACATCATACATCATACATCATACATCACACATCATACATCGCACATCATACATCATACATCACACATCATACATCACACATCATACATCATACATCATGCATCATATGCATATTCATACACATATTCATATACAACATCACATGCATATTTCTCTTTTAGTTCGAGAATCTCATACATTACATGCATCATAAACATTGCATATCACTAACTTGATTTTTTCAGGCAGACGGATATCTTCAACAAAGATGTTCTCAATCACATGCAGTGTTCACCTGAATTCCATAAACGGTTCTCTCAGATATAATCAAGCCGAAGATTCATTCTGAAGAGATCTCTCTTTTCAAATCACTTATCAACTCAAAAACAAGCAACACAGATCTAAAGCTGATACCTTAGACGGTTCCAGAACGATCTACCATCAAAGATCTAAAGTCGATACCTCAGAACGGTTCCAGAACGATCTACCATCGAAGATCTAAAGTTGATACCTCAGACGGTTCCAGAACAATCTAGCATCGAAGATCTAAAGTTGATACCTCAGACGGTTCCAGAACGATCTACCATCGAAGATCTAAAGCTGATACCTATGACGGTTCCAGAACGCTCTACCATCAAAGATCTAAAGTAGATACCTCAGAACGGTTCCAGAACGATCTACCATCGAAGATCTAAAGCTGATACCTCAGACGGTTCCAGAACGATCTACCATCGAAGATCTAAAGTTGATACCTCAGACGGTTCCAGAACGATCTACCATCAAAGATCTAAAGCTGATACCTCAGACGGTTCCACAATGATCGACTTTCAAAATCTAAAGAGGAAAGACTTTGGAAAAGTTCCATAACAATCATCCTCCAAGACTTAAAGCGGTAACCTTAGACGGTTCCGAAACAGTCAACGCAAAGACTTTCAAATCCTTCATCAAGATATAATCAACGGATTCATTCTGATAAATAAACCATCAACACATTTGCCAGGTGACATTTGAAAGACCATCTCCGGCAATGTTCCGATCTGCCAACAACATTTCGCAGACAACATTCAAATGCAACTTCCAACATCTCTTCCGATCAAGGTAAGTGCAAATTTTCAGGGCATTTAATATATTCAATCATCTTCCACCTTCGGATTTCAGACAATCTCTTCAGGTTTAAGAAGATTGAATAGGGGCAACTGTTATACCCCAAAATTTTCCCGCATCTTTTTTCAAGAAAACTCCAATCTAAAAAATTAAGAATCTCATATAATCATGGATTTTTATTTCATAAATATCCTGACGTATGAAACACTTAGTTTTTAAAATTTTTCTTATACAGTATTTTGGCTTGCAGTTGAATTTATTCTTACGCAAGCGCCAAATACCGTTTATTACTTCACACATGCTATTTATTTGATATTTACTTACAGATAAATAGTACTGACACAATTGGTACAGAGTTAAATCTTTTGCAGGCGCAGAATCAGGAAACTCAGACTTTACTGGAGAAACAAGTTTTTGAGACCTCAAATGGATTTCATGGACCTCCATACATCTCAAAGTACCATCATACAAATTTTCAAACTTCAATTCACTCAGACGCACCGTCAGCAGCTCAAACAGTCAACAGACGACCCGTTTGACCAAAAAAGTCAACAGACAGTCAAAAATGAATTTTTTTGTCAACATCCATATTTTGTCAAAGGATTCATCATTTGATCATTGGATGATCATAATTCATCAAGGAAAGATCAAAAATCAACAAAACCCTAAGATTCAAAATTAGGGTTTTCTCCTAAAAAGTCAACTGAACTTTGACTGGTCATAACTCTCTCATCCTTCATCCAAAAAATTCAAACGAAAGCTCATTTTTAAGGAAATTCAATTATCTTTCAAATGAAATTGATCCCATGCTCATTACATTCACCATTTGAAAAATATGGACAAATACATTACAGGTCATTTTCAAAGTCAACAAAAAGACACTTTTTTCAAAAGGACACACAAGGAGCATCAAAAATCATTTTGACATGAGACCAAAGACATTGGTTAGAGGACTCTTTGAGGTTTCCAAAAAGTGCAAGATATCCTTCATATGACAAAAATTGAGGGATTTACACCTTGTTGAAGTTGGCTAAATTTTGGGAAAATGCATAAAACCAACATTGCTCAAAAATGTATTTTTTCCAAATGGGGCCAAGTTTTCATAGTTCAAACATATTTTCCATGATATTGTGGGCCTCCCACGACCAAGACAAAGCCCACACCATTTTTATCCATTTTTGGTTTAATTTTATTCTATTTTAAGATTAAATGAAAATGGAAAATGGAAGGATAATGGATAGCTTAGTTTCTAAGCATGAGTCATCCAAGAATCTTTAATTTTCTGCAGAAAATTGAAGTACAAGGCAAGAGCATTGAAGAGGATCAAGACTTGGTCAACAATTCAAAGGTTTTAATATAAAAAAATCAAGAATTCAACAAAGGCAACCAAAGGCTTCTTGGCTTCAATTCTAAGCACAACATAGCTTATAAATAGCTTAGAGTACTTCACAAATAAAAAGCCAGGAATTCAGAAGAGAATCTATGCTTGTAACCATACTTGTAATCACTTAAATTTTCCAAAGAAATTTCAAATTCGAATTTTGAATTCAAGTCAGTTTCCATACAAACTAAACATTCAAACACCTTCCTCAAGTATCACTGAACCTACTCCAATCATTTCCCAGCCTTGAAACCCACTGAACTAAGCACTACAGGTCACGGTTTATTCAAAATAAAACCAACTCGTATCTGATCATTCAGGCATGTTTAACAAGATGTAGACATATATTTGAACTTAGCTTGATGTCCTGATCATTTCTGGACATTTAATTAAAGTTTGGGGGCCTGTACACGAAACTACCATTTTAGGGTTTCTTAGTTCAAATTTAGGGTTCTTCGTTAGAGCCAAAAATAGGACAAATTAAGGGCATGGTTGAATTCAGTAGATTGAGACGAATCGAATGGGCATGTAGCGCCAAATTTATATTCATGTTTGACCCTATTCGCTATTTTGCAGGTTTAGAACACATCTATTACAACGCTTTTATCATAAAAACGCTATTAAATGTGTTGGCTGGAGGTTGAAGACGATGAGGTGTCCTCACCTCATTGGATAGAACGCGCGCGCCAGTATTTTTGAATCATGGGTTCCCATGTGCGCTTTCCATCATCTTTCCATGTGACCTCAATATCTGGGCCGTCTGATCTCATTAAACTCTCAATCCAACGCATCAAAACACTCATCCTTACCATGGTCTTCATATTAAATATTGTTTATATATTATAAACTAATTTTGTACATATTTTGAATAATTTTCTCTTTAAATTCTAATTATTTGTATAATTATGTATTAATTAACTTAATAAATTTCAAATCAATTTCAAAAATTCCAAAAAAATTAGTTTTGTTTTAAAATTAATTAAAAAGCATTTTGAACATATTTTGAACTTAATTTCTAGGTTTAAATTCATTTTCATCTTTTTTTTCCTCATTTTAATTTAATTAATCATACATTAATTATAACTAAAATCAATCATAAAAAAAAAGTCCAAAAACATTTCTTTTATTTTCTTGCAATTTAAATTCCTAGATAAATGTATAGGTTGTCAAATTCATGTAAATAGGCGTAGTTTACATTTCCTGCACAATCGATGTAATAGCGTAGATTTACTTTCTGCATTTTACATTTCCGCATTTTAAATTCCCGCACATATAAACTGCGTACATGCCAAAGATAAAATATCTGAATCCAAACACAATCACATTTGCACCTCTTAAGGTAATCCCTTTCTCATTCTTTAAAAAAAAATCAAATTCTACTGTTTCGAATCGAACTTTTGTTTATATCCGGTGAAAGGATAGATTTTTAAAGGAAATAGGATAAAGACCTTATAACTCAGGGTAGACCTCCTAATTTGCTTGCTCAAATCAAAACAAACAAAATTCTCATACACTGTTGTTTTTCAAAATAAAACTTTCTAAAAAGACAATACTTTGTATATATCCAAACAAGGATCATTACGAAGTTAACGTTCTTTTTTTAAAAAAAAACATCTTTTGAAAGATAAAAACACTTTGTATACATCCGCACAAGGATCATTACAAAGTCAATTTACAAAGGTATTTCAAACCACATACGAGCATTTTAAAGCAATTGAAAAGTGATCGAAAACAAGTGAGCTAAGCAAATTAAAGAGCCCATGGATAACCATGGATACAAAGGGTGCTAAGACCTTCCCTTTGTATAACCTACCCCCTTACCTAGAATTTCTTAAAGGTCTTTTTTCTGTTTCTTTTATAAACCTTTCCTTAATTGGATAAAATAAAAGGTCGATGGCGACTCTCTGATTTTCAAATACGAAAGCAGAAACAAAAAAGAGTCAGTTCACGTATCTCTCCGCGAGAGGTATGGCCAAAAACGGAGGTCCACAATATACATATATATTTATATACTATTTTTATTCTCCTTTTCTCTTCTTTTTTTTTTATATATGTACATTTTTCATATACATATGTAATATTTTTTCTTTTTTTTTTTACATATGTAATAGCCTCTTTATTTTGTACATATATATATATATATATATATATATATATATTTAGAGAAATAATCCTTTGGTGAATATTATAGGAACAATGAGTAACGGAAAAGAAAGACACTTTATTAAAAAAGAAGTACTACTCCATTGTTGGTTCACAAATAGAAATTGAAATTGGAAATTAAAGTACTTAATGAAAAAAGCAACAAAGAAAACAGAATAAAACTAAGAACGCCTTTGGATGTCTTCTTTGAACTTGTGCACCATGTCTCTACAAAGCTCCATGAACTCTTTGACTTCTTCAGGAAGGATAATAGGAGATGATTCCGCTTTTGCCAAACTCTTTGGAATGTCTATGATTAAATCATTGCACAAATAAACCAGCTTGTCATAACTATCACGGCATTTTTCGTATTCTTCAAGCATCTTGGGAACCATGCTCACATGCTCATATGTTGTAGAAACAATTGTGTATTGTCTCTTCTGTAGCAACCTGCCCTAAAAAATTTAGCTTTTAGAGTCGCCACCTATTATGAAGGGCGAATAGGAAACCTATGCAATTACGAGATCATGGTAAGATACTATATTCAGGTCGAGGGAAGGTGTTAGGCACCCCCAACCCTTTCCTATTGGCTTTGAATCTAAGGTAAAGGTTTATGGCTAAAATATTGAGGTTTAATAGCTAAAGAATTGAATAGGGGAAAATTGAGATTTTAGGGAGGGGGACTCGCCTTGTTGCCAAGTGCCTACGTATCTCCTTAGGGAGAATCAGAGTCAACATAGTTCGGGCACAGGATTGTACGCCTTAGAATTTGATATGAATGTGTTGACGGTATTTTGAATTACCGTTTCGCAGTTTTGAAAAGGTGCTTTGAATTACCTTCGTTATTGAAGAGATGAAAATCTATGGTTTGCGGTTTGATGTGTTTTAAGTGTTTGGGCGTACAACCCTGATTTTAATTTGTACTATTAATCGCGATGATCAATAGGTTTGATCACCATAATTAATAGATTAGTAAAGGATTGCTGGCAATTCTAATCGATTGATTCGATTATCACTTTTAGCAAATGGAATGTATTTTAATATAATTATTAATTTATCGTTATCCCTCATAATCAATAGCTTTGATTAAAAATAATAACGAATTTTTAAGGAGGAAATGCTAATCACCGTAACCAATAGATTTGGTTAAAACCATTTAGCAAAATAAGTTTATTTGAATTATATTATTTTAATTAATTAAACAATTAATTGATTATTACCCACCGCGATCAATTGATTTAATCGAAGCGAATAATAAATTAAACCCTATCATTCTTTAGCTAAAAAACTAATGGGATTGGGCGAACCTAATAGTGTATAGATTTTATTGTGATTTTTGAAACAATTTTAAAATTGATCAAAATAAAATAAATCGAATTAATCAAAAAATGTTATACTCCTAATCCTAATCCTAGTTTTATTACATTAATCCTAATTTTATAAATGAATTAAATCTAACTCTAAATAATTAAATCTAATCAAAGTAATTAAATAAACCAAAAAAAATGCATAAGGAACCTGGTTTTGATCCCATGTGCTTCCTTTGTGAGGGTGCATGGTGTACCTTGCAATCCTGGTACGTTAGATGGGATTATAGGAGATCTGATGGCTTGTAAGTGAGGGTGTAGGGTGGCCTTTTCGTGGGGTGCGTGCATGTGATCTGCAGATTGTTAGTCAATAAAAATAAATTGCTTTGGCCAGGGTTCGAACCCCAGCCTTGTATGTTGCATATACCTTCGTTTACCAAGCCAGCCAAGACATGTTATTCATACATAGTATACCTCAAAACAATAATATGTAAAATAAACCTGGTAATGCTCACAGTCAACGAAGCACTCAGCGTGGGCCCCCATATCCAGTTTTCATCCAATCGCGCAAGGGAAGAGAAGATTCCTTCTTTGACTTGCGAACCAGCGTGCGCCATGTGGAGAGAGGGAGTCAAAGAATGTGGACCAACCACACAAGGCATCCCACGCGTAATCCACCCTCCTGGTGCACTATTCATCTTCTTCAACAACATTACCTGCGGATTTATGTGTGAAATCTGCTGCGAATTTACCTGCCAATAATCCTTCGAATCCTTGCAATGATTATAATTCAAGCAAAACGCGTTATAAGAATCTAAGTCATGCCCAGATCTACTGAATAGCCTCCCTTGAATCCATTGGTGGGGTTTGTTTCGTCTGAAATGGCCTATCTCTTGGAACTCGAAACTTGAACATGGTTGTGCCCTAGCCATGGCACAACGTGATCCCTGCACCAAAGTTTAAAGGAGACCATCTATGCTACTCTAAACACGAGAATAAACAAGTATATGCACGCAAAATTGATTGAAACGGTCTGCACGAAAAATATGAATTTCCAAGAAAGATACAAACCGGTATAACCTTAGTGAGAATGATATGCGACGTTCTGGCCTTCACAATTGCTGGGAATGATCTTCTGAATAGTGCAAAAGGACGATTCAAGGATTAGAATCTCTTGAGAGCGGTTGTACGTGAAGAAAGCTTATGCCCTAGTTTCTTGCATTCTTTGAACTTGCAACCCTAGTTCTCCCTCCTCCAAATTCGTCCCCCCCCCCCTGTTCCCTATTAATTTTAGAATATATATGTGTATTTTAGGGTTTCTATGGGCTTGGATCATGAGTTTTTTCCCTTAGAAGTTTTGCATGAATATAAATGTGATTTTTCCTTCTAATTTTGGCTAAGCATCTCCCTTCACCCATGAACGAATTTTGATCCTTCTTATGACATTGTTTGGGCCCTCAGGTGATTAAAACAAGGTCCATACAATTTAATCCATTTGTTTTGATATTTTCCTTAATTTATTTCGTATTTAAATGAATAAAATCCATATAAATAAGAAATAAAATCATGGAAGGGTGGGGATGACTATATAGGCCCTTATATGTGTCATGGATGTGTTTGAAATGAAAATCTTAGGCCCATTAGTTCAAAAACAAAGTTTTGAGCAATTAGGGTTTTAGGCATATCTTGAGAATCGCCTAACTTCAACCATGTGCATCTCTCTCAATTTTAATCATATGAATGCAATTTAGGACTTTTTAGAAAGCTCAAAGAGTCCTCTAAATGACCTTTTCGGTTTCATCTCAATTGAAGCTCCCGTGCTCAAGTTATGAGCTTTGACCCAAAAGGTGTTTTTCGTTGACTTTTCGGAGGACCTGTAATGTTTTTGTCCATATCTCCCAAATGGTTCATTTCTTGCTTTTGGGCCCAACATCAAAGTTGTAGAGAATGAAATTTCCTTGAGAGTAGGCTTTGGTTGGACAATCTCTGACAAACCATGTGAGAGTTATGACTAGTCAAAGTTGGGTTGACTTTTTAGTTAGAAAACCCTAATCTGAACCCTTGAATAGGAGAGAGTGACTTGAGTTTAACCATTGAGCCTTGAACCCTTGCGGACGAAATAGGACGGGAAAATTTTGGGGTATGACATCTTCCAATAATCCCCTTCATCCCTTGCAGCCTCGAATATCTCCCTTTGCCTCATAAGTACCTGCCTAAGCAAGACCATAGCTTGAAGTGCTCTATGGCGCTCACCGGTGCGCTATAAAAGTGCTTCTTCCGCAACCAATCTTCTTGTGCGCTCCTCTTGTCCAGAATTGCGGGCTTCTTGAAGATCAAGTTTGAGATTTTTTATTTCTACCTCTTGATCTTTAGTCCTATCCGTTAATTCAAAAACCACAGCTTCTAGATTTTTCTCGGATTTCGCTTTGTCATGGGAAGCCTTTTCATAACTCCTTCTCCACCTTGCAATTTCTATATCCGCTTGTTCTAACCTCTCATTATATGCTTCTAGATTAAAATTAGCACTTAGAACTCCTCCGGTTGCACGCTTCCGTTTGCTCCTTTGCCTATCATTCTCTTCCCTCATTGCTTGAAGTTCTTGGTTCTTTTCTTTAAGGTCAAAGCGTAGTTGGCTCCTTTCGTTGGTAAGTTGATGCAAATCAAGCTCTAACTTTTCTTTTTCCTTTCGGGACGCCTCTAGGGCAGCCCTGATCCCTTCTATCTCTTCGATGGATAGAGGAACAGGATAAGGAGAATCAGGCTTGTATGCGGGATCTACAACAAAAGGGAGCAAAATCTTTCCAACTCTTTCTTGAACCCATTAAATGTACGGTTCTCTAGCAATAACATTCTTTGGCCTAAAGTCTTTTCTTTGAACATGCTTCCAAGCTTGAATTACTTTCTTCAAGGTTCTTGGCTCACCTTTTCCATTGTCATGCAAAATTAATTTTTCTACTTGTTGTTCGGAAGGCTCGCCATCCATAGAGTGACCCAATTGACGCAATGCTAGAACGGGGTTATAATTAATACAACCAAGAGTTCCCATAAATGGCACATTGTTAAATTCCCCACACTTGTAAATAACCTTGTCAGAATTTAATTTCTTCGCATACCATAGAATAGAATCTGATTTAAGAGCCCTCAATTTTTTAGACCAATCATATCTAGTTAAATCTTTAATAAAACTACTAGCTTTGTAGAGATGAGAAATCAACCAAGAATATAGCAAATGGACACAACAAAATAGCATTCCTTTCTTCTTTTCATACTTCGTATGGATAGCATAATAAATATTAGCGAGGATAGTTGGAGTTGGATCTTTGTCAAAAATCCTAAAAGATGTGAAAGCATGGATTGCGGTAGGATCAATATAATCAACATTCTTTGGTAATAACACAACACCAAAAACCAAGAGAGCTAATAAATGTCCACAAATGTCCCATTGTTTCTTTTGAGCATATATTAAAGCTTGATTTTCTAAGTAATATCTTTTGATCCCATGCACATCTCCATCAGTTTTATAGTTAGATTTCAATTCCGTAGCGGACACTCCCAAAGCCTTTGCCAAATCCGGAAAGTAAACTTATTTACCTACACCTGTGTAAAATTCCCTTTTAATTTTTGAGAATCCTAACATAGCATCCATCTATTCCAAAGTCAGAGCCAACTGAAAGTCCTGAAAAGTGAAACATCTAAGCGGCGGATCATAGAATTGGACCAAGGCGGTGATGGCTTCTTCTTGCACTATTACCCTGAGCAAGTCCAAGATATTCCCATAGCGGATCACAAACCTATCCAAAGCACCTGATGGCGGTTTCTCTTTGATTATCTTCAATTTCTTGATATCCGGAGTAGAAACTGTAAGGTGGACAATTGTCTTCTTCGTACTTATCCTTCCTACATATTCACCAATAAAAATATGTTTTTTTTACAAAATGTATATATTTTTTTTATATGTATATTTTTTTGTGTGGATAAGACATGATGAAGATGCAATGAGGAATGATGCATGCAAAATCAACTTTGAAAATCAACTTTGAAAAGAGTACATTTACTACCCGCCTTCCTAGCATAATCAACCACCTCATTCGCAACAACCACCCCATCAAGCAATTGTCTACCGGGAACAAAAGCGGTTTGACAATGTGAAATGATAGAATTTAGTACCTTTTTAAGTCTCCCCGCCAAAAGTTTAGAAGCCACTTTATACATGCATCCCACCAAGAAAATGGGTCTATAATCATCCAATCCCAAAGGATTATGTTTCTTTGGAATTAAAGTCAAAAAAGATGATGTAATTACCTTTGATAAAGAACTCCTTCCAAAAAAATAGTTGAAGAAATCTTCTTTAATGAAATACCAACATCTTTTAATAAAAAGAATGGAATACCCGTCCGGCCCCAGACTTTTATCTCCTCCACATTCCCACACCGTCTCTTTAATCTCATTTTGAAGAAAAGGTTTCTCCAAATCCTCCGCATCTTCCTTACTTAAAGATTTGAACGGAATACCCTCCAAAGTTGGTCTACGTTCCTCCGTTTCAACAAATTTCTCCTCGAAGTGTTTGAAAACCGTCTCCCTAACCTCCTCAACCGACTCCGCCAAACCTTCCGTAGATAGAATCGTACCTAAATGATTGTTCCTTCTTCTTTGTTTCATCACCCTATGAAAAAAACCGCTATTGGAGTCTCCTTCCTTAATCCAACTCAATCTTGACTTTTCTAACAACATATTTTATTTTATTCTCAAATTCCTCCAAAACTTACAACACGCTTCCTTCCTAAACTCAATTGTGCTTTCAAAGTTGATATAATCATCTGAGGCTAATTTGTCATCGGCCAAGTTCAACTTGCAAGCTCCGTTCTCCATCTCCAAGTCAATTCTTCCAAACACATCCTTGTTCTAACTTCTTAATTTATCTTTTAAGAGCCTTAGTTTTTCTTTTAACACATAATCACCTCTTCCTTCCACCTTCAAGCTTTTCCACTCGTTTTCCACAAAAGGGATAAAGGAATCGAGACTAAACCATTCATTGTTGAATTTAAATGGTTTTGGGCCCCAATTCCTTTGATCCTTCAAAATCCAAATGGGGCAATGGTCCGAAATATCCCCATCACCAATTGATTGTCCCATCACCTCCCATCTAGTCACCACTTCGTTGGATAAGATAAAGCGGTCAATTCTACTCATTGACTTCCCGTCCTTGCTATACCAAGAGAACTTTTTCCCTTTGCAAGGAATATCTACCAAAGCACTTTTGTCAATAACTTCGCAAAAAGCTCCACTTCTCTATTATTCACGGACACCGCTCGCCCCTTCCTTTTTCTAATGTTTTTAATCGCGTTGAAGTCCCCTCCCATAATCCATTCCCCATCCTTGAAAGTCTCCTTTAACTCAAGCAGCTTCTTCCATAACGCAATCTTTTTGTTCAACATACAAGGCGAATACACATTTACCACATAACAAAACTTATTCTTCCTACAAGCTTTTATTCCCAAGTAACCCTCTCCTATAAAACTATTCACGACCTCCACTTTATCATTCCATAAAATGAGTAATCCTCCCGACCTACCTAAAGAATTGAAATAAGAAAATCCCACCTCCGGAGAATACCAAAAAGACTTAGCCAAATTATCATCCATGTTGACTACCTTAGTTTCTTGTATTAAAAACACATCCGTATTACCTTTTTTTTATCAAAGAACTAATCCTCCTTCTTTTGAGTGCATTCACTCCCCCCTAATATTCATGGGACCAATAATCATTGAACACCTTATTTATTCTCCTTCCTTACTTCCCTTTTTTTAACTCCCCCCATCTCCAAATGCTCAATCCTATTAATAAGATTAGTCCTCCCATCCACATCTACAACATCTAGCGCAACAATAGCCGAACATAATTTGCCTCCAATATCCACATCCATAAGTCTCCATTTTCTCCCGTTATTTCTACAAATATCGGATTCTTCATTTTGATCGCCATAACAAACCGAATTAATCCCGCTGTTGATGCCATTGTTTACCTCCAAGGAATTATTTCCAAGTTGTCCTCTGGTAGGACTCAAAACTAATCCCTTCCTTCCCGAAGCACAACTAACACAGTCCGACAATAACCTTTTTCTATTTCCACCTTTAGTTGTTCCTACCATATCATTTATAATTTTCAGCCTCAGTTTCTTTCTATACTTCGTGTAGCAACCTGCCCTAAAAATGAAGGTTTAGAGTCGCCACCTATTCTGAAGGGCGAATAGGAAACCCTACGCAGTTTTAAAGATTCGGGGTCAGTTATTATAATCAGGTGGAGGGAAGGTATTAGGCACCCTCAACCCTTTCCTAAAGGCTAACATTGCAAAGATAAGGGTTTTATGGCAAGGTTTATAAAGAAAGGTAACAGACAGATTTAATTATATTGACATGATTAGAAATTAGAGGGAGGGGACTCGCCTTGTTGCCAAGTGCCTACGTACCTCCTTAAGGAGGATTAGAGTCTACGTAGTTCGGGGAGGGTTGTACGCCCTTAGAGTTGAATTTTGATTTGAGATGGTTTTTAGAGCCTTTTTGAATGGCCTATCGCAGTTTGATAATTTGTAGTTTTGAATGGATTTGAGAAGTATTTTAAGGTTTGGGCGTACAACCCTGATTTAGTTTTGTACTACTAACCACAATGATCAATAGATTCGATCACCATAGTTAACATATTTGAAATTGTATCATTACCAATTTTAATCGATTGATTCGATTATCACTAATAATGAATTATAGTATTTTTTTAATAATTTTATAGTTTAATTAGTTTGTATCATTACCCCTCGTAATCGATTAATTCGATTAAAAAGAATGAGGAATTTGAAGTGGGGAAATTAATAAGTTAATCATCGCAACCAATGAGAATGGTTGAAACCATTTAACTAAATAACAATTAATTATATTTTAATTAAATAGTATTTTAATTAAAATCATTATTGACCATAGCGATTAATTGATTTAATCGGAACGAACAACAAATTAGAATTTTTAATATAAATACTACATACTTATTTTATTTATAAAAAAATAATTATTATATAATTAATTATATTAAAAAGTATTTTAATTAAAACAAATAAATAATTAAAATTTATTAGTTTGTTAGGGTTATGGTTCAATGTGGTTGTTATTAGGGCTCATGGTATGGGGATCAAGGCTGGGCACGTTGGATCTAGAGGGTTTATGATCCTATGGTCAGATTTGTGGGGCGCATGATACACCATAGGGGGGTAGGCACACAGGATCACATGAGAAAATCCAGAAAAATAAATAGGCGAAGGGGAGGCTCGAACCCATGACCTCCCCCTCACCAGTGTATCACACAACCAACACACCACGCATGTATATGCGTTAAACATACGCCTTAGGCAGATTAAATGTAAAAACCAAAGACACGCATGGACAAATGCGCACCAATTTTCAAATGGGACAGTGATGGGATGCCACCTCATCGTCTTCCCCAAGAAGACACCAAACCTGCAACCAGCTTTGCTACGGTTTAGCTACGATTTTTCCGTAGCGAACCAAAACACCAAAAATAGCGAATAGTGCATATAATTAAATAAACATTTCGCGACCTGCCAGACACACTCGTCTACCTCACACAAACCTAAACATGCCTTTGATTCATCCCAATTTAACCCCAAGAGAAAACCCCCAATTATGAAACCCTAGAGCTCGAACGGCCTCCTATGACAAAATACGTTTAAGGCATGCAAACTCCACAAAACAGTCCAGAAACAATCAGGATATTGAACCAAGCAAGAATATGCAATTAGATTCCAATGAAGATGCGTATATGGTCCAGATCGAAGAGATTTTTGGATTGACTTACCTTGACAAATATGAGGTAATTCTAAGGGTGTTGAAGTAGAGCGAGGATCCAAACACGTTCAGAATACCTTGATGAATCTTTTGCAATGCATGAACCTCCTAGAAAGCATCCAATTCCTTGAAATCGAATTTGAGTTCTTGGAGCCTTTTTTGTTCTTGCACCCTTGCCTCTAATCCGAATTTCCCAACCCCTAATCCATTGCTCTGTGTTGCATACTTATAGAGGAACAAGATTAGGTCAAAAAACAAAGCCCAAGGTCCTTGTATCCAATCTTTCCAAGTTTGTGAGAATTGATTTTATTTTTGAATACAAACTTTCTATTTTGGCCAAAATTTGATTTACTCTTTTCTAATCTTGCTAGCACGAATTTCTGTTGAAAATATGCAATAAATACAGATTGGAATAGGCCAATATGAATCCTCTAATATAATATTTGATTTTCTTGCAATTAAGTTGTTTTTAAATCATTTAAAATGAAATAAAAAATCATATAAAATCAAGAAAACATCTAAAATTCGTGGCACATGGTTTGGATAACACTAATGTCTTGTGGATCAAGATTCAATCATAATACCATAGGCCCATTTGTCAAAATTTTCCAATTTGAACCTTCTTATTTCACATTTTGCCTCCAAAAATTGCTCAACTTTGATCAAGCATATCTCACTCAATTTTTTAGCTATGAGGGAGTTCTAAGACTTTTTGGAAACCTCAAGAGGTCCTCTATAAGCCACTTTGGAACATATTTTTCATTTGGAGATTTTATCTTGACCATATCCTCTTTGACAAAAAACTGCTTTTGAAGGATGCTTGAAAAGGACCTGTAATCTTTTGCATTATACCTCTCAAATGAAGCATTTATAGCCTTGGCTTGTGAGACACAAAGTTGTAGAGATTCCAATTTCCTTCAAAATAGGCTTTGAGTGGGGTATTTTTGATGTTCTATGTGAAAGTTATGGTCAGTCAAAGTTGAGTTGACTTTTTCCTAGAGAAACCCTAATTTGAACCTTTTTGCACTTGTTCATTTCTGAGTTTCTATTAATGGAATCATGATCAATCTTTAATCAAATGATGGATATACTTTAATTCACTTGATGTTGACCCAAAATTGAGAGCTTTAGATTGTGCTTTGACTGTGGTTGACTTTTAGGTCAAACCAGTTGACTGTGGATCATCTGGACCATTGAGTGAGCAAAGCTTTGGAATTGAATCTTGAACTTTGTTATGTGAGTACCTTAGAGCATGATGAACCATGGGGAGACTTAATTGGGCTTCAATTATCCCATTTCCTTGGGAGAGTACCCAAACCCTAGTTTCAAAGGAACCTTGTGTGAGAGAACTCCTTAATGCAACCCTTGAGCATTAACTCATTGTGAGTGAAGTGTGAGAGGCAAATTTTGGGGTATGACACTTCGCCCCATAATTAGCCTCTACCATAGCAAGAGAGCATCCAACCTTGTTGGACATAACTTTCGTGCTAGAGCAAACAACAATCGGTACTATAGGCTGCGTTGCAGCATTATTCAACACCTGACCGGTAATGGAATTGTTGTTTCTAACCTTCAAAAGAGCATTATCAAACTCCCCTGATTCGCTACACACACAAATTGTCCCGTAATTGCCAGCTACACACTTTTCGCCATTCCTCTGCATCTTCAAAACCTCAGCTGCCTCAAAACCTAAATCGGTTAATTTCCTCTCGTCTTCCTCCCTAACCAAGTTGTTCGAAAATTGTTCTATACTATCTTCTGAATTGACAGTGTTCCGGTCGAAATCCCTAAGGCTGTTATTGTCATTCCAAGAATCCTCCGATTCAGAGGATGATACAACAGTAGAGGGAGATTTAAAAATACCTGTGGAGTCGATAGGAATGCCCCAAGGATCCTCCCTGATTGTTAAGCAGAATGTCTTCCCATCGATGTTCACAGTGACGGAATCAAGGTTATGGAACGACAACTGCACCTTAATTAAAATCCTGGCTACGTCAAAAGCATGACCCTTTGCCGTTCTCTCATCAATGCACATAAAAGACCCCCACGATTCAGCCAATGTCACAAAAAAATCAGAGTGCCAAGCATGTATTGGTAAACCGTAGACTCTCAGCCACACCTCTCTATGTTCCTCGATCATGTCCTTCTCCCACTTCCTGACATCGCTGAACTAACTCCTCCACCAATCCTGCCCCTCCCCTATAAGGTCCTGAATAAAACCTTCTTCTGATTCCTCAAGTAAACATACATTACCTCCCATCAGATCTGCTTTAACGGCAAACACATCTTCCATATCCATATAGGTTTGAATGTTGTAAGCCGTTCCCGGTATAGCCACTCTCCTTACAAAAGCCTTTTCGAACCTCCTTCTATGATTTTCCGACGATTTGAAACATACCTCCTTTGCCGCTGTTGTCCCCTCTTTAGTGTTCAACCGTTCCTTCAAAGTGACTCCCTCAACGACATTGGCATATGATCGGTTGAACGGATTCAAATCTCCCTTTCTACTGTTAACCCCCTTTAAGAACGAATGCTGGAAACCTCCTTTCTTTGTAAGATGTTGCCCACCCGGATGTCTCACAAAACCCCATTGGTTCCTCTCAAAACGTGGTAGATTAACATGAAATTTCTTCTCCCCTATCACCATATTGTCCAATCTCACCGCAAGTAATCGTCCATCATCAGCCTCCACAAATATGGCGAATCCAAATCGTTTGCCAAATTTGTTCCTTCTAGGCAAAATTGCCACCTCAATCACATTCCCTATACATCCGAAAAGATCAAACAAATCTTTCGCGCAAGACGCATATGGAAATTCTGAAACGTAAAACGAAGTCACAACCTTAGAAAGATTGGGCAGATTACGTTTCCATCCACCCAACGGAAAAGCGTCCCATCTATGTGTAACCTCCCCTGCTTGTCGATAACGAGTAACTTTCTTCCACCCATTCTCTTGCTGAACAAATCTTCGATCCCTCATCCGGTAAAAAACTCTGAAAACGCCCAACAGAACCACAACAAGCCCTGAAGATACCAACAAAGAAACCAAACCCCTAAGGTAGAATGAGTCCGCGCAGAACACTTCAACCGACTAACCCAAAAAGCCCTAAATCGATATCGAACAGTACCTTCTCAACAAGGTCCCTGAGCCCTAAAGCCAGGAATTTAAACCGAAATTGAGAGAGTACAAGGTATCTTTCTAGGAGCCTTCAAGATTCACCGAGAAAACAGAAGCACACGCGCGGCAGCTCACCGGAAGACTACCGGAAAGCCCCCTTCGGAAATAGCATTGTACGGAGAGGTTTTTTTGTGAGATATTTGTTTATGTTGAACAGGTAATATATTTAAAAAGTAATTTTTTTTAAAGAAATAAGACCAAATGGATTATTATTTTTAGAACTTTTGTTAATATGAATTTTTTAATAAATGAAATAGCATGATGGAAGAGTTTTTTTTTTGATAAAATGTAAACCAAGCATCATAATTTTAGCATAGAAAAGTTTAATATTTATTTTAGAATAGTAAGACTATAAAAAGTAAAAACAGTTGTATTTAAGAGAGTGTGTAGAGATTAGAGGGAATGCTATGCTACGGTATGTAATGTTGCCATCTAAAACAGTGACAAATTGGCAGTTGAAAATCATACATGTTTTCTTTTCTCATTCAACAATTTCTTCTTTTTCTCTCTGAATCTTAGATTGTATTTACTTTTTAGTTCAACTTCTATACGCGGTGTTAGAGGTAGACAACGGATCAGATAGGTTTTGGGTCCAAAAGAAAATTTTGTCCTGCCATTCTTTAAATTTGACCTGACACTCTATTCTAATAGTTTTAATATATTATTCTTGCATTTTAAAAACATCATTTTCATATTTGTATTGTCATATTTCGAATTATTTTTAATAGCTAAGCGATTTGCCGAACATTTCGAGCTACCTATTGAATTTGGACAAGTTTTGTTTTTATCGACAATTTAAGTTTTATACCGCATATTTTATTAAAATTGTGTATTTTTATTGGTTTTTTTAAAATGTTGGGTAAAAACCCATAGTTTATATATTTGAGAGAAATTTTCAAAATATATTTGAAAAGTTGCAATGGTTAAAGAAGATTTTTTAGAGAAAATTTGTAATGCTTTACAATTGAAGCAATGTAACCATTTATGGACAAAATTTTTCAAAGGATTGTTTACCTTCACCAAGTGGCATGGATTTCTCTATAAATAAAGATAATTTGTAGGCATAAAAAACATACAAAAATAACATGTTTCAAGTGCCAAATAATATATCAAAATCATTCTTTTATTTTATAGTGCATGAGAATAAATGAGAGAACTTTATTTTGTAAAATATCATTGATTGATATGCTTAATGTGAATGTGCAATTCATGTTAAGGTTTCCAAAGTGTCCTGAAGAGAATTTATCGATTAACCCATTTGCATCCAATTGCCTAAATTGGTGGGGCGAATCAAACCTAAAGCTTAGAGTAAACACACGCTTTGGAATTTATTTTGTGCAACTTTCATCATACTATTTTTATTTTCTTTTTGTTCATGTTTGGCAGCAGACCCCCAATCCAAGATCTAACAATCTTTGCAATTTGATTTTTCGATTTTGACTCGTGCGTTATTTATAATTAATATTAAAGTATGTCATTTTAAAAAAGATGATAACAACTTTCAATAATGGTGAAAGGTACACAACTAATTTATATAAATTTTAAAATTGTGAAATTTTGATTTATGATTTTTGTGATTAATTTGTGGTTGCAATTTGATGGAGAGATAAACATACATGTTTGTTTATTCATAACCATGATGAAATGTACATAATTATTTTAAATAAATATATGTTATATGATGTTCTAAATCTTTGTGAAATATTTTGAAAATAATATTTATTTAGGTTAAGTTTAACTTGTGCAATAAATTTATATATGCATGATTTATAAATTGTTCAAGCATGTGAATTTGAATAATTAAGAATACAATACATGAATGTATAATACATGCTAAATATTATTCTTTGGTGCATGTATTGAAAACATAAAGCTGTGTAAGTAAAATGTTAAAAACGTGTGTAATTTTGTTTATGCAATAATTCATTAAATTAAAACTAATTTATCTCATATTATATGTCTATCGTAATATGAAAATATTATTTATTGTTCACCTTGTTATTAAAAGTGATTTGATTATATTTTAAATTATTGTAAGATGACAAATATTTATGGAAAAAAGGTAAAGAAAAAATATTAATGATGTGAATTCATTATTTAGATATACCATATAATATGTTAAATATGAAACATGAATTTATCATATAGGATTTGTTATGCATATGTTAGTTATGCAAGAAAATTGTTTATTTTAAAATAATAGAATTAAATTTTATTATGTTATATTTATATAGAGTCTATAAATTACATGTTTGAACCCACTTCATAAAATAAAAGTTAGCTATGACAATATGTATGATCATGGTTGTCAATTGCTATGCATTAAATATATTTTGGATATATTTAAATGAAAGTTAAACTTCAAATTAAAAAAGTTAGGGATGTGGAACAAGCCCATATCTAAATAATCATCGATAGTGGAAACTCAACTCACATTTGATTAACATTAAGTCTTGAGTTCAATGATGAAAGTACATTATTAGAGTGATTGAAGTACATGACGATAGATACATCCTGTAATACGGTGAACTGACTTTATCGATCGAAATGTCGCGGTTAAGCATGAGTCGCCACCGACTTTTATTTTATCCAAACAAATTCAGAAAGGCTAAAAGAAACAGAAAAAAACCTTTTAAAGAAATCTAAGTTCGGGGGGTAATTTATGCAAAGGGAAGGTGTAAGGCACCCTTTGCATCCATGGTTTGCCATGGGCTCTTAACTGCTTTGCTTGCTCGTTTTCAGAAAATGTAGATGAAAGAGGAAAAATGGACTTTAGCTCGTAAATGAGCGTAGCCAGTTTTTTTGAAGAATTTTGAGAAAGAATATAGAAAATAGAGCATGGCAAGGCAATTAGGGGCAATTACCTTAAACTCAGATGATAGGTCTCTTTTTAGCCTTTCAGAATGAAAGGGTCTATCCTTATCATAAGAGGGCAGGAAGCCTTTCGTTTGGAGGTAGAAGGGTCATCAAATTATCATTCGCTCAAAGACTGACCCATGCCATAGAGAGGCAGGTAGTCTAAGGGGAAGGATCAGAATAGCCTTTCGTAGGCAACCAGAAGATACCTCAGCCTTTTCCGTAGGCAACCAGAAGATACCTCAGCCTTTTCCGTAGGCAACTTTCGAGGGTCGAGGTCATGTAAGTGTATCGAAGGCAGCATCATTAGGGACCATGACCTTTAATCGAGGCAACATGGCTGAGGTATCCTCATATTCGAGGGACGGGCTATTCTGCACAAAATACAAGGCAACAAGGCAACAAGGCAACAGGCAACAAGGCAACAGAGAGGTTACCCAAAAGCGTGCGTGTGTGCACCAATCATGTGATTATATTCAAATATATTATCTTGTAAATTTAGTGATTCTATGTTCAATTCAAAGGTTGCACTCCCTAGGATTACTAACCACGCATTTAAATAATATAATCAAAACTGTTATGGGGGAGGGAAATTGTAACCAGCGGATCCCTTAATAGGGTTTGGCACAAGTAATAATAAAAGACAAGCAAATATCAGGGTTAGAGTTTAGGGTTACCGATACTCGTGGCTTTGGCAATTTGACAAACCCTGGAAAATGCAAACAAAATAGGGTGAGTGCATTTATCGGTTCGAAGGCGAACATAGTTGACCCTAAAAATAAGGATATAATGTATTTAAAATAAAATAAACAAAAATACTTAGCTTGATTTGATCTGATATGGTTAGCGGGAAGCCTCGGGGTTAACCCTGAAAAGGCAAAGGCAGAAGAGAATGAAGGCAAGGCAAACCCTGATTATTTTAAAAGGAAATCAAAATAGATTTTAAATTAAATAAGGTACTTAGCTTTGAATCTTGATCAGGCGCGTTGTCGGGAGGTACCTGGAAAGACGATCCTGAAAAGGCACAGAAGAAGAAGATTTTCAGTGTATGGCATGATCTTCGTAAACCTTATAAACCCTAATTCGGGCCCAAATTAACTATGATTATTAAAATAATAAACTAACTGAAATAACACCAAAATTAACGGAGAAAAATCGAGAGTTTGATTCAATGTATCAATTAAATAATTATTGGATGTAATCCTAATTATTTAATTGATAAAAAAGTTTATTTGAAAATAATAATAATAATAAAATAATTATGAATAAAATCGTGAAAACTCGAACTTTAGATAAAATAAATAAAATAGTCAAAACAATTAATTCTTAGTTAAAAACTAAAATATACATAAATAACAAAGAAAAAAAAGAAACAATTTAAATATTTAAAATAAATAAAAAGAATAAAAGAGTAAAGAAAGACTCAGCTTGCAATCTTATGTGGCACGGCTGGATGTCCTTGAAATACACCCTCGATCCTGGACGTTGGATCCAGCTTTGATACGGATCCAATGGTGATGAAGCCGAGTACATGGTGATCCTGTTTGAGACAGGAGCCCAGGATCCGAAAGCAAGTATAAACAAAAAATAGCAAAACAATTGTATGACGCTGGGTGTTGAACCCGCGTCCCTAATGTTAAATGTAACTGCACTGAACCAACTGCACTGCCACGATAAGCTGTTAAATGTTCCAAACAATTAAGAAAATAAAGGAAAAAAAATTTAAATCCTGGGAACGCGCCTTGGCCTTCGTCTTCTCCACTGAGCTTTCTGGGATTAGGCAACACTTTTGCCTACGGTTGCTCAGCGTTGCTATAGCCCCTCCATGATCAAACCTGCAAATTGATGTCAATAAACACATGAAAATTATCCAGATTGACTATAGAAACCCTTGTGAATCCAATAGGCTCGTTAATTTGTCCTAAAATTGTCCCTAATCGAAATCCCTAATTTCATAACTCTTGAAACCTAGCCATGGTGTTTCACGAAACCTGCAATGAAACTCAAATCCAACGGCACAGAAAGCTTGTAAACAGAATTCTAAACACAAACACATATCCAAACTTGATTCATGATAAGCGTATGAATGAATTCAGATTAAAGGTTTTGAAACTCAAAAACGTGAGCACGTAGGTACGTTCGAGTGCAGTAAGATTGACGATGAGGATTCGATTGCGTTCGGGAAGCTTCGGAAAGTTGATTGAGAGGCTTTGTTTGGCTTGAATCCGTCTCAAACTTCTCCTACTACCTCTCTTGATTTCACGTTTTTTTTTATCTCCTTCGATTCTGGCAGCAGTCCTCCTACCCGATTTTCTCCTCCTTTGCATCTGAATATGTTTCTCTCTTTATAGAGGATCAATTAGGTTAACATTTTTGGAAGGAATTTGATTGGTTCTTATGATTGAAATTTGATTTGGATATGATTGAATTTGATTATCCAATCTTCCTAAATTGGTCCAATTCCCATTCTTAATCTCTTCTCCACTTTTTGACTGATCCTGAAATAGATTTGAATTGATTGAGAACAAATATATGGTCTTTTAATTACCAATTTATGATTTTTTTGATTTAATTTGTATTTAAATAAATAAATCCAAGATTAAATAATAATAAAAATCATAAAATAGGTAGAAAAATGATTATGGGCTTCTCATGAGGTCATGGACATGTTTAGAATCCACATGATAGGCCCAATTAGTCAAAAACTCAACATTAACCATTTTGGCCTTCATGCATTTTCACAAAAATCGTCCCACTTGCGCAAGTCATAACTCTTTCAATATTTATCATATGGACATGTTCTAGGACTTTTTGGAAACCTCAAGATGTCCTATACAAGCCACTTTGGAAGCTTTTTTCCATTTGAAGAATTTATCTTGATGATGTTGGATTTGACAAAAAAAAACTGCTTTTGGTTGACTTTCTGAACCATTAAGTGACCAATCCTTTGAATCGAGACTTGATACTTGCCATGGAGATGATGTGAGATATATTGAGCCATATGAGATGCCTCGGAGCCATTGATTCACTGATTTTCTTTTGAACAACCCAAACCCTAGTTTTAGAGCCTTGTGTAGGAGAGTGTGTCTTGGAGCTTTGTATCTTGATTTGATTTTGAATAGGAGAAATAGTGTGGGCAAATTTTGGGGTATGACAGCTGCCCCTGTTCAATTTTCTTAAACCTGAAGATGTAGAGTGGTTTGCATGCCAGTCGGTATCTGAAGGTGGAAGATGATTGAACACTAGAATACCAAGAAATTTGCCCTAGCTGAAGTAGGGACTTTTGTCGGAGATGGGCTTAAAGATGCCATCCAGGTGTTTGGAGAAGATGTATGATGGAGATGGGCTTGAAGATGCCATCAGACTTGACATCCTTGAGAGTCAGAATGTGTCGTACGTTAGACGGTTTCTGAGGAATAGACTTAGGTTGAGTCGTACGTTAGACTGGGTCTAGTTTGCATCAGCAGATGTCTGGAAAACCGTGCGTTAGGTCAAAGAATAGGTCGTGCGTTAGACTACTCTCAATTGCATCCTCAGATGTCTGAAAAACCGTGCGTTAGGTCGAAGAATAAATCGTGCGTTAGACTATTCTCAATTGCATCCTCAGATGTCTGGAAAACCGTGCGTTAGGTTGAAGAATAAATCGTGCGTTAGACTATTCTCAATTGCATCCTCAGATGTCTGGAAAACCGTGCGTTAGGTTGAAGAATAAATCGTGCGTTAGACTATTCTCAATTGCATCCTCAGATGTCTGGAAAACCGTGCGTTAGGTTGATGGATGAGTCGTGCGTTAGACTAATCCAAATTGCATCCGTAGATGTCTGGAATGTCGTGCGTTAGGCTAAAAAAATTTTTTGTATTGAGGAATACTTGTTGGAGATGGGCTTAAAGATGCCATCCAGATGTCGAGACTGAAGTGTTTGAGAAGTAGTTGTTTGAATGTTGATCGTGTAGTAGATGAATTAGATTTTTGGAGAGTTGGTCGTGTCAGCACCGTTCGTAGTAACTGAATTAGACTTTGGAAGATGATCGTGTCTACCCCGTTCGTGATGATAGAATTAGATCTCTGAGAGTTGACCGTGTCAGTACAGTTCGTAGTAGCTGAATTAGATCTTTGAAAATGATCGTGTCATTACCGTTCGTGGTAAATGAATTAGATCTTCGAGCGTTAATCGTGTCAGTACCATTCGTAGTAGCTGAATTAGATCTTGGAAAGTTGGAGGTTTCGTTCATTTGTTTGTACCTGTATCATGCAGTAGGTATAGTTTAGTCTTTATGCAATGTCATGATGCATGTATTATGTAATGAGTCTCTCAAAATAAATGAGGAGCGTAGTATATATGCGATGTATGAATATGTTTATGATTTGTGATGTATGAATATGATTTATGTTGTCTTGATTGAGAAATTAAATCTCCATATCCTTATGATGATCTTCTCTTGAAGATGCTCAGCTGGGGATTTATGATTTTTGCTTGGGGATGAATAGTAGCTTGACGTGCCCTGATTGGGGCTAAAAGATTTTGATAAACCAATGTTGGAGAAGAGCTAAGCGTTGGAGAACCGGTAGTGTTGAAGATGTGAACTCTTTTGAGGAGCTATGTCTTTGTCAGGACGAGAGCATTTGAAGATATCTTCTTGAGGATCGCTCTGTGGGGATATGATCTTGTAAAGTCAGGAAGGCATGAATGCCCTGAACATTGCCCCTAGTATTATAGTAACTACCATTCCTGGATTTGTGTTGATTAGGACACACCACTGAGTATTGATCAAGATGTCGAACTGGACTTGCATAGATTTGCCCCTGCTAGTTGGGACTTTGGAAAGATTCGCCTCGCGAGGACTTTATGAGATATGCACTATGGGCGACATGCCCCTAGTAATCATAGGCCCAAGACAATATCCTATGTTGGTTGAGAAGTAGCTTCAGATCTACTCGGATGCATGCCCCTGATTATTTTGGCATCCTTGAGAGATTCTCGGAATCTCGACTTGATTGCCCCAGATTGATCGTTGATATAAGCATTTGAGATTTTCTTGGAATCTTGACATGATTGCCCCAGATTTTTTTTTGGACAAAACACGTCGTGCCCCTCTTATACGCAGGAGACATTGCTTCTGGAGTGATCTTGTCTGTCGGGATAACTCTTAGTCATTAGTTGTACCCTGTGCAGGTTCGTCCTGTTGCTAACATTTGAAATTATGTAGCAGAATTTGTTTAATAATGACCTCATGAGATGCAATGCATACGTTTGTCTTGAGTTTTTGAAAAACGTTAAAGCAGGAGATGTAAAAGCGCGATATTTGTAAAAACATGATATTTGTAACAACGTGATGTTTGTAAAAATGAAATATCAACTCAGCATTTTTGGTAAACCTTAAGGAGTCAGGATACCTTTTTGGTGACAGTATGCTTTCGAACTAACCATGCTTCAGTTAGGACTTTTAAGGGTTGTAACGTGGCTCGGTTCACGGTTTAAGAAACAAAGGATAAAGGCTCAAAATTTTATTGTACCCACCCCTCTTTGTGATGATCTTCCGTTCTAAGCTCAGTTAATTTGAATTATGCATTCAGGTTCCAAGAGACTTTTGGATTTGCACCTTTGATAATGATGATGGTTCATAAGCAAAAAGAACTTTTGAGATGGCAGTCACTTCTTCCTTTTGGTAGTCACAACACTGTGTTGTTCAGGAATTTGATATCCCTAACTTTTTCCTGAACTGTCTATTTTGAGATTACAGTCAGCGAGATGCCTTGTCTTTTTTTATTTTTGACTTAGCAGGATTTTCTTTGTATATATGTTTTTTCATCATTTTTTTTTGAAGATATTGACTGCCTTGCTTAATGATTGATGAACCATCGTTGACTTTTGATTGACATCTTGAAACCTTTGTTAAAAGGCGTACTGAATGATTCTCTTAGAATAGAATGCACAGCCAGATTAACTGAGAACTACCCTGCCCCAGGTTATGATTGAGGGTTTTGAATCAGGACAAGAAAGAAACTTCTACTTCTTAGGCTCAAAAGGGGTTGACGAGGGATTAACCTCCTTATATCTCCACTGTTTAGGAATTGAAACAATGCCTGTACATCGTCAACATAGTCCGTTCAAAAGCATACTGTATAAGGTTGCGGTATCATTTTCGTCATCCTCCCTCAAAAGGTATACAGCTTTAGCAGGAGTTGCGTATCATAAAACATATGCAAAGTAAAGATGCGGTTTATATGAGTGATAGCGAAATAATTTATTCAAGACAAACATATGCAATGCGCAGATGATGATTATTAAAACAGATAATGTCTATCATAAGACGAATGTTTAAACAAACAGAAAAGAAATATGCAAATAAAAGTAGATCTAATGATCCAAAAGTTCGTCCGTCGAGACGTCAATCAATCTTGTCATGACTAGGTATAGGAGCAGTGATCACCACAGGGGTTTCAGGAGGGTTGGATTTGATTTCTCCGTCATTGATCAGATCTTGAATCTTATTCTTTAATGTCCAGCAATTGTTTATGTAATGTCCAGGAATGTTGGAATGGTACGCGCACCTCGCATTGAGTTTATAGCCAGGGGTGTTAGAATTCTTAGGAGCATCCCTCAGAGTAATCAATCTGATCTTCAACAGATGTTGTAATGCTTGAGCCGACGACACATGGATTTTGGTGAATTGACGCTTAGGTGCATCTGGCCTGCGTCGTCATTGTAGAACTGCTTCAACAGATAGGTTGCGTTCATTATGACCTTTCTGGTTGTACATAGCATCAACCATTTGAGGCTTCTCAGTTGAAGTCAATGATCTTGTCGTTAATTAAGTCTTGAATCTCGTGCTCCAATGGTCCACAATCTTCGATATCATGGCTAGTACCATTTGAATGACCAACACATCTTACATTCTATTTGTTCAAGGTTGGCGGAAACTGAATACAGAGGCAATAGAATTATCAAGCTCCGATTGAGAAATGGTTGTAGAACATGAGATAGCGACATGTGCCATTAAATAAGTTTTTCCGCGTATGCTGATCCTCTTTCTTCTGAGTTAACAAGGTTTTTCAACTCGTCTTACCCCTTGACCAAGTTCAGAATCAAAACTTAGAATTGGATATTCTGAGCCTGAAGGTGTTTGACTGATTGCTCGAGATCCATTTGTGCTAAAATAAACAGCGAGAAGGTGAGAAACATGTTGTTAGAAACCTGTTATGCAATGTTATGAATTCAAATGCAATGCTTTCAAGGTTCTTTAGGAAATTTAGTTCACGACATATAGAAATTGAATTGGTCACGTCTTTGTCTGAAGAATTCTGATTTTCGTCTTTGACCCTCCTTCTTTGAGAATCATGCTCACCATATCGAGTGGGTCATCGCCTCTGATTCAAGATACCTATGAAAATTCGAAGGTACATGGTTAGAGGAAAATAAATCCTCTTGTCCCTTGATTAGATACTGAGTCTCTGAATTGGAAGGTACGTGGCCAGAGGAAAATAAATCCTCTTGCCCCTTGTAATACGGTGAACTGACTTTTTATCGATCGAAATGTCGCGGTTAAGCATGAGTCGCCACCGACTTTTATTTTATCCAAACAAATTCAGAAAGGCAAAAAGAAACAGAAAAAAACCCTTTTAAGAAATCTAAGTTCGGGGGGTAATTTATGCAAAGGGAAGGTGTAAGGCACCCTTTGCATCCATGGTTTTCCATGGGCTCTTAATTGCTTTGCTTGCTCGTTTATTTAGAAAATGTAGATGAAAGAGATAGGGACTTTAGCTCGTAAATGAGCGTAGCCCTTTTGAAAAATTATGAGAAAGAATATAATGAAAGTTTGAGCATTGCAAGGCAATTAGGGGCAATTACCTTAAACTCAGATGATAGGTCTCTTTTTAGCCTTTCAGAATGAAAGGGTCTATCCTTGCCATAAGAGGGCAGGAAGCCTTTCGTTTGGAGGTTGAAGGGTCATCGAAGCATCCTTTGCCATAAGACTGTCCCATGCCATAGAGGGGCAGGTAGTCTAAGGCAAGGATCAGAATAAGCCATTTTTCGTTAGGCAACCAGAAGATACCTCAGCCTTTCTTCGTAGGCAACTTCCGAGGGTCGAGGTCATTTTTGTGTATCGAAGGCAGCATCATTTAGGGTCGTATGACCTTTTAATTATCGAGGCAACAGGCTGAGGTATCCTCGTATTCGAGGGACATGGCTTATTCTGCAAAAAACACGAAGGCAACAGGCAACAGGCAACAAGGCAACAGAGAGGTTACCCCAAAAGGGTGCGTGTGTGCAACAATCACGTGATTATGTTCAGATATTTATCTTTTAATTAGTTATTCTAATTCAGTTTATGGCTTGCACTCCCTAAGATTACTAACCACGCAATAATATAAAGCAATAAAGGGGAAGGGGAAAATGAAACCAGCGGATCCCTTAATAGGGTTTGACATAAGTAATAATAAAACAGAAAAGAATGAAAGATTAGAGTTTAGGGTTACCAAACTCGTAGCTTTGGCAATCAACGAACCCTGAAAAGGCAAACAAACCAAAAATAGGGTGAGTGTATGGCTAATTCAGAGGCGAACGTCTCTAACCCTAAAATAAGAAGGTCGAGACAATAATTTGAAATAAGTAATTAAATAAAGGGCACTTAACTTTTTGCATTTGACCTGATATGGTTAGTAGTCGGGAGAGATCTCAGGGTTAACCCTGAAAAAGGCAAAGGCAAAAGGAAGGATGAAGGCAGAACAAACCCTAACCTTAAAAGGAAACATAATAGATTTTAAATTAAAATAAATAGAATACTTAGCTTTGTGACTGACGTGTAGTCGGAGGATTTTTGATTAGCCCTGAAAAGACACACAAGAAATATTTTTTAGTGTAGGAATGATCCTCGTAAACCCTGGTTAGGGCACAAGTTAACCATGATTAATAGAATAAATAAAATCAGATTAATTAATTATTGGTTTTCAACCTAATCAATTAAAATAACAAAAATAAAGTTTCGATTAAATTTTCTAATCCTAATATTTATTTTTAATCAATTGATACAAAATATTGAAAATTAACCGAACAATTAAATAACTAATCTAAACATTTAATTATTTAAATCGATTAAAAGAAATATTTTTTAAATTTAGTGTTTTCTTTAAAGAAAGAAACTTATAACTAAATTTGTCAAAATAGAATATATATATATATATATATATATATATACAAAAAGGGTTTTAAAAGAATAAAAACAAACAAATAAATGAAAACCATGTTATAAAATAAATTAAAAATTAAAAATAAAAAATAAAATAGAAGCACTCAGCTTATGTTCCAGTGTGGCTCGCCTCTGAGGTGTATGATGGACGCTTAATCCTGATGTGTTGGATTTATTGGATGATGGATCTGATGGTCTTAGCGTGAGGCTGTATGGGGTGTGCCTGTGCCTGAGACGCATTGGATTACGCTGAAACTTGGAATTAAAATGAAGAGGCATCACCAGGAATCGAACCCTGGTTTGCAAGAACAATAGACACTTCTAGCAGCCAAACGTACTGGCTTCAGGTAGTGATAACTACACGCTTCACAAATGATATATACAAATAATAAAAAATAAAAATTTTAAAACGAAACATGCTTCGCGCCCAGGAACACGTTCGTCTTCTTCGTGAAGACTGATCAATTTTGCTACGAATCAGAGGTGGGTTTGCTGCGATTCTCTTCCCTAGCCGATACCTGCACTCAATCATCTCACACCACATAACATATAAATGGCAAAAAAATACATGGTTTAATTGAAAATTGCATGCCGAACACAGTGGTGTTCTTAATTTGGCCCAATTTAACCTCAATTCAGAATTCCCAAATTGAAGCTCAAGAACCCTAATCATGGTGGATTCTTTAACCTGCACTTATAATTAAATTAAACGATCCAGAAAGCCTCATAACATCATTCTAACCATGAATATATGATCAAAATCTATTGAAAGCGCATGTATGCATGAGTTTGATCTCAAAGTTTTTTAAGACAAACCGTGGGCGATATAGCGATGATACTGGACGTGTGCGACCTTGCAGATGATTCAAACGTCTCCAGCAAACATCCAAGATGCAAAATCAACCCTTAACAAGCTTTGAAATTCGCTGTAGTTCAGAGTACGATGTTGATTTTTTTTGGAGAATTTTGCAAGATTCACTAAGGTTCCTCTGGCTGCAAAACCGTGTCCAAAAAACCTCTCTAGGGATCTGCACTTGTTGTTCTTATATAATAGAAGCATTTAGGGTTATAAAACTAGGAAAAATCTTGGTGATTTGCTTGATAGAAATTTAATTGAACTTTGAATTCAAACTTTCTAAACTTGCTCCAATTTCAATCTTTTTTCTTCAATAATGTCTTGCACGAAATAATAGCACTTAAATGATGATTTAGTTTGGTTAGAACCAAAATAAAATCAATCTTTTCTATTTTCTTTCCAAATATTTGATTAATATTGACTTTTTAATGAATAAAAATTCATATAAAATCAATTAATCATCAATAATTCGTGGCATGGAGATTGGAGCTTCTAGATGACTTGTATAGCAAGATTGGGTCATAAAATATTGGGCCCCTTTGCAAAGAAATTCATTTTGAAGCCCTTTTAGTTCACATTTTCCTCTTAAAATCGACCAACTTTGACAAGGCATATCTCCCTCAATTTTTAAGATATGGAGGAATTCTAGGACTTTTTAGAAACCTTAGAGAGTCCTCTAACCAGTGTCTTTGGTCTCATATCAAAATCATTTACCATGCTCCTTGTGTGTCCTTTTGAAAAAGTGACTTTTTGTTGACTTTTGAAAATGACCTATAATGTTTTAGTCCATATCTCTCAAACGAAGCACTTTTAGACTTGGCATGTGAGAGACAAAATTGTAGAGAATCAAATTTCCTTCAAAATGAGCTTTGGATGGAAAATTTCTGATGTTCCATGTGAGATTTATGGCTGGTCAAAGTTCAGTTGACTTCTCCTATGCAAAACCCTAATTTAGAAACTTTTTGATTTGTTGATTTTTGATCTTTCCTTGATGAACCATGATCAATTCTTGATAAAATAGTGGATGATACTTCAATATGAGGATCTCGACAAAAAAAATCAGAAGTTTTGACTTTACTTTGACCACAGTTGACTTTTTAGTTCAACTAGTCGACTGTTGACTTTCTGAACAATTGAGTGACCAATCCTTTGAGATGAGACTTGATATTTGTCATGGAGATGATGTGAGATATATTGAGCCATATGAGATGCCTTGGAGCCATTGATTCAGTGATTTTCCTTTGAACAGACCAAACCCTAGTTTCTGAGCCTAGTTTAGGAGAGTGTGTCTTTGGAGCTTTGTGTATTGATTTGAATTTGAATAGGAGAAAATGTATGGGCAAATTTTGGGGTATGACAGCTGCCCCTGTTCAATTATCTTAAACCTGAAGATGTAGAGTGGTTTATATGCCAGTCGGTATCTGAAGGTAGAAGATGATTGAACACTAGAATACCAGGAAATTTGCCCTAGCTGAAGTAGGGACTTTTGTCGGAGATGGGCTTAAAGATGCCATCCGGCCTGGTAGACCTGAGAATTAGAATACGTCGTAGTTAGACCGTATCTGAAGAATATACTTAGGATGAGTCGTACATTAGACTGAATCCACTGAGAAGTATTTGTTGGAGATTGATCGTGTCAGCACCGTTCGTAGTAACTGAATTAGATCTTGGATTGTTTCTGAATTGTGTCTTAAATGAGTGTCGAAAGATGAGAGTTATAAGAATGTTTCAGAAGTCTGGGGGTCATGCTTCCAGAATGTGCATCTGTTTAGAATTTTCAGAATGTCCGGGGTTCGAGCTTCTGGAATGTATATCTGACAAGAATGTTTCAGAAGTCTGGGGGTCATGCTTCCAGAATGTGCATCTGATTGGAATTTTCAGAATGTCCGGGGTTCGAGCTTCCGGAATGTATATCTGATAAGAATGTTTCAGAAGTCTGGGGGTCATGCTTCCAGAATGTGCATCTGATTGGAATTTTCAGAATGTCCGGGGTTCGAGCTTCCGGAATGTATATCTGATAAGAATGTTTCAGAAGTCTGGGGGTCATGCTTCCAGAATGTGCATCTGATTGGAATTTTCAGAATGTCCGGGGTTCGAGTTTCCGGAATGTATATCTGATAAGAATGTTTCAGAAGTCTGGGGGTCATGCTTCCAGAATGTGCATCTGATTGGAATTTTCAGAATGTCCGGGGTTCGAGTTTCCGGAATGTATATCTGATAAGAATGTTTCAGAAGTCTGGGGGTCATGCTTCCAGAATGTGCATCTGATTGGAATTTTCAGAATGTCCGGGGTTCGAGCTTCCGGAATGTATATCTGATTAAGATTGATTTGTTGATGATATTCGTTTGCTTGGGAACTTGCCTGAAAGACAAAGTTAGCAGCATGCAATGCCATGATGCATGTATTTATGTGACGAGTCTCTCAAAATAAATGAGAAACTTGTATGTTATGTATGAATTTATTATGAGGTAATGTATGCAATATATGAATATATGATGTATGACTGATGCTATTTGGAGTGTTTTGAGAAAATAAATCTCTGTATCGTTGTGATTTTGATGTTTGATCTTGTCTTGGTGATGCTTAGCTAGGGATGTATGATTTTTGCTTGGGGATGATCAGTAACTATTAGTAACCATGTTGGAGAAGAGCGAAGTGTTGGAGATGTAAACTCTGATGGGGAGCCATGTCTTCGTTGGGACGAAAGTATTTGAAGATGATTACTCTGTGGAGATATGATCTTGTGAACCCGGCTCTGTGGGGAGACATGGGTGAAAGTTGCCCCCAGTATTATAGTAACTACCATTCTTGGATTTGATTAGGACGCGCCACTGAGTATTGATCAAGATGTCAAAACTGGTCTTGCATAGATTTGCCCCTGTTAGTAGGAACTTTGAAAAGATTCGCCTCGCAAGGACTTTATGAGATGTGCGCTATGGGCGACATGCCCCTAATAGTCATAGGCCCAAGGCGATGCCCCATGTTGATTGGGAAGTAGCTTCATATCTACTTGGATGCATGCCCTTGATTGCTTTGGCGTCTTTGAGAGATTCTCGGAATCTTGACTTGATTGCCCCAGATTGATCGGGAAATAGTTTGAAACCCACTTGGGATGTATGCCTTTGACTATTTGGCATTTGAGAGATTTTGGAATCTTGACTTGATTGCCCCAGATTGATCGGGAAAAATGTGCCATGCCCCTTGTATACGTAGGAGACATTGCTTCCTGGAGTAATCTTTGCTGGTCGGGATAACTTTGAGTCATTTAGTCATACCCTGTGTAAATTCTTTCTGATGCTAACATTTGAATTTATGTAGCAGAATATGCTTAATAATGAATTCATGAGATGCAATGCATACGTTTGTCTTGATTTTTGAAAGCATTGAAACAGAAGATGTAAAAAACGTGATATTTGTAAAAATATGATATTTGTAACAATGTGATGTTTGTAAAAATATGATATTTGTAACAATGTGATGTTTGTAAAAAATATGATATTAACTCGACATCTGTGGTAAACCTTAAGGAGTCAGGATACCCTTTTGGTGACAGTATGCTTTTGAGCTAACCATGCTTCAGTTAGGACTTTCAAGGGTTGTAACGTGGCTTGGTTCATGGTTTAAGAAACAAAAGATAAAGGCTCAAAATTTGATTGTACCCACCCCTCTTCGTGATGATCTTCAGTCCTAAGCTTAGCTAATTCAACTTATGCATTCAGGTTCCAAGAAACTTTTGGATTTGCACCTTTGATAATGACGATGGTTCACAAGCAAAGATAGCTTTTGAGATGGCAGTCGCCAACATTGTGTTGTTCAGAAATTTTTTGACTTCTCTTTTTTCATCTTTTTGATATCCCTAACTTTTGCCTGAACTATCTATTTTGAGCTTACAGTCAGCGGGATGCCTTGATTTTTGCCTAAGTCTTCTTTTTGATTTTTGACTTAGCAGGCTTTTCTTTGTATATATGTTTTCTCATTTTTTTATTTTTGAAAGATATTGACTGCCTTGCTTAATGATTGATGAACCATCGTTGGCTTTTGATTGATGTCTCCAACACTTCTTTGATGTGTGCGGATGATCGCTTGTGATTGAAACCCTTGTTGAAAGGTGTACTGAATGATTCTCTTAAAATAGAATGCACAACCAAATTAACTAAGAAATACCCTGCCCCAGGTTATGATCAAGGGTTTTGATTAGTACAAGAAAGAAACTTCCACTTCTTAGGCTCAAAGGGGTTGACGAGGGATTAACATCCTTATATCTCCACTGTTTAGGAATTGAAATAATGCCTGTACATCGTCAACATAGTCCATTCAAAAGCATACTGTATGAAGTTGCGGTATCGTTTTCGTCATCCTCCCTCAAAAGGCTTACAGCTTTAGCAGGAATTGAGTATCATAAAACATATGCAAGGTAAAGACATAATTTTAAAATGAGTGATAGCGAAATAAATTACTCAAGACAAACATATGCAATGCACTGATGATGATTATTAAAACAGATAATGTCTATCATAATTCGAATGTTTAAACAAGCAAAAAAGAAATTGCAACTGAAAGTAAAACTAATGATCTTAAAGTCTATCCTTCTAGCCATCCACAGTATTAGCGCTCTTGTTGTGATTAGGCATGGGAGCAGTGATCACGTTAGGAGTTGCAGGAGGATCGAACTTGATTTCCCCGGCATCGATCATGTCTTGAATCTTATTCTTCAATGTCCAGCAGTTGTCGGTGTCATGTCCAGGACTATTGGAGTGATATGCACACCTCGCGTTGGGATTATAGCGAGGGGAGGAAGTGTTGGGATTTGGATGAGGAGCTATCTGTATAAGTAACTCTGCTTTCAACAAGTGTTGCAGCGCTTGAGTCAAAGACATGTTAATCTTTGTGAATTGTCTTTTGGATGCGCTTTGTTTACGTTGGTTGTTTTGTTGTTGTATCGATGCTTGATTAGAGACCAAAATTGCCCCAACAGTGTCAGATTCATTCCTCCCATTGTATGACTTTTTTATAGTACCGGAATAAGTAGCCACCTGAATTTTTCCGCTTCGGATACCACTTTCAACACGTTCTCCAGTCAGTATAAGCTCAGTGAATCCAGATGATGAACTTCCCAGCAAATTGTAACACCCCTCTAATACCCCGCGGTAATTAACAAAATTAAATCAGAGTAAACATGCAAAGGGTGTCACAATTCAAAAATAAAAGAAAACACACGTTCGGCATATGTCATGCATTCACTGAAACATCTGAATTATAACTCATTAGATAAAAATCATGTTTACACAGCGGAATCAAATCATCAAGTCAACATTACATCGTTAATGTATCAGACTTCAAATAAAATAAACAATAGAGTTATAATCGAAACTCAAAACATCGCATTCCCAGTGTTACATCTATCAGAGCATGACACCGACACAACAACTAAACCGACTTATGAGCTAATCCTCACCAAGTCGAAAGCAGCTATCCTCAATCTGAAAATATCAACAGTAAGGGTGAGTCTCATCACAGTTAACAAATGTTATTGCATCTTAAATAACAACACATCATAGTTTATCATTCACCCAATTACATCATATTCAGATTATCAGGAACATCCATTGTTTACACAAACATCATCAGAACACATCTTTCATACAGACAATCATACTCAACACTAATTCAACAAAACACGCAAGCAACACATCATCAATATTTATAACACTGGAATACTTCCAATCATGTTATAAAAGTATGCATATGTATGAACTGACACTATGCATGTGGTACCAACATCGTCAAATGGGAATAACCCATGACCGATCCAACATCATCCAGATACGGCCCTGCCAGCACAGATTCCTCACAATGGGAATCATGCCCTTCACTGATCCAACACACCCTTATGGATACAGTATCATCAATGCACATGAATGAATGCAACATATACAACATACTTATACCATCGTCAAGTCTAATGAGTAACATCATCAAATACTCATTTCATCATCATCATTAACATCATCATCATCATCAAAGTATGTTTATATACATTAGCATCATTCAATACAATCAATCATCATCATCATCATCATCATTTAAAGAACATACATGTGTCCATATCAATCATCATCATCAATAAGAAGAACACACATGTATCCACATCATTCCAAAACAAATCATCACATCATAATGTTTTCAAAACGACATCTCATATTGTCACATTTCATCATATATGTCAACAATACATCATCCAATCAAACAATCGTCACATGATTAATATTTCAACATAGCATGTATTTACACATCTCATCACATATATGTACAATACATCATTCATCAAGAAATAAAATCATATAAAAAAAATAATTGGATTCACACCTCATTTCATCATTTAAACACGTAGGCTATCTCATAAGGTTCATCGTACTCGAAACGGCACTAAAAACGGACCTACGGTTCGAAAGTTACACATCATTTAACTTTTCAAGAAAACAACTAACGCTACAGCACGCGGCGCAACCAAGACTTCGCGGCGCGACCTGAAGCACACAAACACGTTCGCGGCGCCAACCTATGTACGCGGCGCGATGCGAGGAAAAAGTACGCCTTCGCGGCGCCAACACTAGGACGCGGCGCGAACTGGCGATTTCGCAGACTTTCGGGTCTGCGTCAGATCCTGCGATCTGACTCAATCTGAGTCCAAAACTGTCTCTAAACGTCATATATAGGCAGTTAATCATCAATTGCATCATTATTCATCATCACACATCAAAACAACACATAATCAACCAATAATCCATGCAATTTTCATCAATTCATAACCTCCCTAAACCTAACATATGATCCAATTGACTCAACAACATCCCTAATCAATATTATTATCTAAGAACACGATAATAGATGATAACCAGAGAGTCCCCCCTTACCTTAGCCAAGAGTTCTTGATCTTTGGTCCTCTTCCTCTTTGGTTCCTCTTTACGTTCCTCAGCTCTTCTCTTCCACTTCTCATTTTTCACGTTCTGACTCTTTTTCCTCATTTCCCAATTTTCCTTATTTTATGAAACATAACATTTTAATTAGTAAAGGCTTTACTAACATAGTACCCCCTCTTTACTAACACCACACTTGGCCCAATAGCCTATCTCATATTTCTTTCCAAATAATTCCACAAAATACTGAATAATTCCAATTAATAATTTAATTTCCAATTAAATTAAATTTAGGAAAATATGGGGTGTTACAACTCTCCCCCACTAAAAGAGTTTTCGTCCTCGAAAATATACCTCAAGTAACCAGCTCGTATAAGAGTCCTTCACCTGACTCTCCAGCTCTCAATTAACAGTACCATCAGTCAATCCTCAAAATCCATCTAACATAACCAACGGGAAACATGTTTCATACATTCCAATCCCAGTTCTTACGTCACATTTAACCATCCAAGGTGTACCACTCGTAATATCTCCAAAAGGTTAACAACAATAGAACTTTGAGGTACAACATATACCATACGCTCAACAACTGAGTAATACAATTACACAATCTATAGTATGATCACACTTGATCCACAATGCAGTAATGCATTCCATCTACCAACATACCAACCTTAGACACACTCTTCTATCTGAGCGATAAAACAATCCTTACACTTTTCACCAGCTGCTTCCTTCAAGAAACTCAACAATAATATTCATATATCATCGGATTTCAACTTTCTGACTCCTCTTAAGTCACACCCGCAATTAGCCAACACGTTACATTCCGCTTTTCCGCATTACTCTGATTACTCATCACAATCATCTATACCAAATAGATTTCTGAGTTTTACCCGATTCCGACTCTCTCTTTACTAATTCGTTCAAGAATCATTCTTCATCATTCATGGTACCAATTTACCACTTAGCAATACTTACTCGTACTCAAAAACAAATTCTTGAATTACTACATCTATTAAAACATTCTAACCATCAGAACGAGTATACACAAGCAATTATAATCACACTCATCAGCTTCAATACACAATTTCTTACAAAACAACTCAGATTGAGTTTCAATCTTTTCTAAGAATTAAATCAATTTCTCTCTTCATAGAGTATAATTCCTCATTATATCTGGAATCTACAATGTCACCTCAATAACAGCGCAAAATTATTACAACATCATATAGCATCAACTCTTCGTTTTAATTTCGCCGGATACATACTCGTTAACTACGTACAACCGTAATAACATATTCATCATCTCGGCAATTATTCAAAAGAGTTATAATTCTTCGACACGACATCCTTACATCCACTGGATTCTAAATCCAACATATAGATCCATACATATTCTCTATGTAGGCTTCCGACATATTAATTCCTCCTTTGTCACAAGTAGTACTCATAACATTACTCCACCACGCTTCCGCTGCGCGACTCTGATTACCCGTCTTTAGTCATCATCCACCATGGTGCACTCTTTCATATTCACTTCTTCATAAGTTCACACAACATAGTGAGTGATTATTCTCACGGCTTAGCACTCATCACATCTTATACCATTAAGGTAACAAAACAAGCTCATCTCATCTATATGATTCCATCTACTACCAACAAGAGATTTAGGGTGATCAAGTCCTAAATTTGTCAATATTAGTTGAAAATCATATTTAAGCATAAACCGTCGTTACTACATAATAGTGTCCCTTTCCGAGTTTGCACCCAAACTTATTAACATCGTCATAGTTCAATAATTCACTACGGTGTCCTTCTTCTAGAATATTCTTTCGAAGCTCAAAACATCAGGAACACAAATCCAATCACTCAACCTCATTATACTATTCTCGTCGGTTCTGAATTCACCGCCTTTACCTTGGTAATTCAAAGTCAAACTGTCGATCAACTCAACCTCATCTTTCTGACCTTCTCTAATCTCGTCAAGAATACTACTAGTCATCTTCTAGCATACCCAATCTAACACTATTAGGAGTGCCTTCACATACCAACTCAAGTCTCAAAATTGTCCAATTAAATCCAACTCATTCATCATTAGCATCGATATATTTAAAGACTTCCTACGCAACACAGTAACACAACATTCATAACTTGTGGTTTTAATCCAAATTCTATTACATCCTTCACGTCCAAATATCATCCCACTCGGAATCTCAACACAGTCTTCCTCACGTCAACAAATGTTAGAAATTCCCTACAAATTCTTCTTTTATACTTATCGTTACTTTGCCATCACAAATACGATTCCAAGGGTTCTAAAGTTTATTCCATCTTTACTACTAATTCACTTCTCACTAAAATCCATCGGTACTCAATTCATCTTTATCACCGAACATCTCGTCAATTAATTCATCGACAACATATTCTACTCAATTCTGTTTCAAACAATCGCGGTAGTAGGCATTCTTATTCAACAAGTTTCACGCTTCCATAACCGACTTCAGAACCTTTCCTCATAGGGTCACTCTACTGTATTTATAACTCTCCCATAAATTAGAACACAATCCCTCCTCTTCGTAGGTTCAAACGGCACATCAATCCGACACTCGGAACTCAAGATATGAATTTTCCAATCATTGCCCGAAAAATGCAACACTGACATCCTGCAGTGACACTCTATACGATATATCCAAAACTCCTCAATTGGTAAATTCAATTCTTAAAATTACTCCTCAACAAACCTTCTAATTATTCCTTCGATCCATTCAACACTGACACTGACATCCCGTGCAGTACCAATAAACAAGTCTAGTTATAAGAACAAGAGTAATCGTAACTTCGCCTCTTACCAATGTCATCCTGTCACAATTAATTATCTTACAGCTGTTGCAACCATTTTTATAACAAATTTCATCTCATTAGCTTTCCGACGCTTCAAACGGAACTCAATTCGGGTGTCCAGAACTCCAGTTATGAATTTTCGAAGTTTCGCAGCTATTCAGCAATTTTCCTGCGTTTTGCTTACGAAAATCTCTCTCCAAAACTCATTCTCTTCAACTCTATCACATTCCAAACAGCCCCTTATCGTATCTCTTCACTTCCAAACATCCTTATAACTTAAGCGACACATTCCCCCGCCGAAGTCCGCTTTCTGCAACATCACGACAACAATCCTCCTTGCAAACTCGTAACTGAACCTCTTCCGAGACGCAAGGCTACTCGACTGACAACTTCGCAGCACACCAGCAGAGCTGACACATCGCAACTCTCCAATCTCCTTCTCTTACAATAACTGTCAATTACCTCTAATCACCTTCCTTCAAGATGTTCCAACTCAATTCCCAGTGAAGTCTTAATTCCAAGTCACCTTCAACTCGGGAAACAACAAACTCCGACAACGCTCGCACTGTTTCCAACAACAGCCTACTGAATCAATCTTCTTCAACTGAAACATAACCGAGAAGCGAAGCTTCTCCCCCACTTGTTTCAATCCCACACCTGCAACAAACAACCAAGTACCGACAGTGATTCACTCACATGTCGCGTACCAAGGAATAAAACGCCGACAGTATACAATTGTCGCGTAACTCAACTGACTCGACAATTGGCCGGACGGACCGACCTGCTCTGATACCACTATTGTAACACCCCTCTAATACCCCGCGGTAATTAACAAAATTAAATCAGAGTAAACATGCAAAGGGTGTCACAATTCAAAAATAAAAGAAAACACACGTTCGGCATATGTCATGCATTCACTGAAACATCTGAATTATAACTCATTAGATAAAAATCATGTTTACACAGCGGAATCAAATCATCAAGTCAACATTACATCGTTAATGTATCAGACTTCAAATAAAATAAACAATAGAGTTATAATCGAAACTCAAAACATCGCATTCCCAGTGTTACATCTATCAGAGCATGACACCGACACAACAACTAAACCGACTTATGAGCTAATCCTCACCAAGTCGAAAGCAGCTATCCTCAATCTGAAAATATCAACAGTAAGGGTGAGTCTCATCACAGTTAACAAATGTTATTGCATCTTAAATAACAACACATCATAGTTTATCATTCACCCAATTACATCATATTCAGATTATCAGGAACATCCATTGTTTACACAAACATCATCAGAACACATCTTTCATACAGACAATCATACTCAACACTAATTCAACAAAACACGCAAGCAACACATCATCAATATTTATAACACTGGAATACTTCCAATCATGTTATAAAAGTATGCATATGTATGAACTGACACTATGCATGTGGTACCAACATCGTCAAATGGGAATAACCCATGACCGATCCAACATCATCCAGATACGGCCCTGCCAGCACAGATTCCTCACAATGGGAATCATGCCCTTCACTGATCCAACACACCCTTATGGATACAGTATCATCAATGCACATGAATGAATGCAACATATACAACATACTTATACCATCGTCAAGTCTAATGAGTAACATCATCAAATACTCATTTCATCATCATCATTAACATCATCATCATCATCAAAGTATGTTTATATACATTAGCATCATTCAATACAATCAATCATCATCATCATCATCATCATTTAAAGAACATACATGTGTCCATATCAATCATCATCATCAATAAGAAGAACACACATGTATCCACATCATTCCAAAACAAATCATCACATCATAATGTTTTCAAAACGACATCTCATATTGTCACATTTCATCATATATGTCAACAATACATCATCCAATCAAACAATCGTCACATGATTAATATTTCAACATAGCATGTATTTACACATCTCATCACATATATGTACAATACATCATTCATCAAGAAATAAAATCATATAAAAAAAATAATTGGATTCACACCTCATTTCATCATTTAAACACGTAGGCTATCTCATAAGGTTCATCGTACTCGAAACGGCACTAAAAACGGACCTACGGTTCGAAAGTTACACATCATTTAACTTTTCAAGAAAACAACTAACGCTACAGCACGCGGCGCAACCAAGACTTCGCGGCGCGACCTGAAGCACACAAACACGTTCGCGGCGCCAACCTATGTACGCGGCGCGATGCGAGGAAAAAGTACGCCTTCGCGGCGCCAACACTAGGACGCGGCGCGAACTGGCGATTTCGCAGACTTTCGGGTCTGCGTCAGATCCTGCGATCTGACTCAATCTGAGTCCAAAACTGTCTCTAAACGTCATATATAGGCAGTTAATCATCAATTGCATCATTATTCATCATCACACATCAAAACAACACATAATCAACCAATAATCCATGCAATTTTCATCAATTCATAACCTCCCTAAACCTAACATATGATCCAATTGACTCAACAACATCCCTAATCAATATTATTATCTAAGAACACGATAATAGATGATAACCAGAGAGTCCCCCCTTACCTTAGCCAAGAGTTCTTGATCTTTGGTCCTCTTCCTCTTTGGTTCCTCTTTACGTTCCTCAGCTCTTCTCTTCCACTTCTCATTTTTCACGTTCTGACTCTTTTTCCTCATTTCCCAATTTTCCTTATTTTATGAAACATAACATTTTAATTAGTAAAGGCTTTACTAACATAGTACCCCCTCTTTACTAACACCACACTTGGCCCAATAGCCTATCTCATATTTCTTTCCAAATAATTCCACAAAATACTGAATAATTCCAATTAATAATTTAATTTCCAATTAAATTAAATTTAGGAAAATATGGGGTGTTACACAAATGACTATAGAAAGGGCCAGTCAGTGTATTCATGAACATATCTACCATCTCTCTGTCGGCCAAGGAAGGTTTGACTCTTCCAGCTAGATCTCTCCATTTCTGAGCATACTCCTTGAAACTTTCCTTGGGTCCCATAGACATGCTTTGTAGTTGCATGCGAGTTGGTGCGAGATCGGAATTATATTGGTATTGCTTATAGAAGGCAACAACTAAATCTTCCCAAGTATGGATGTTGGTACTTTCCAGTTGATAGTACCATTCGAGTTGAGTTCCAGATAAGCTTTCCTGAAAGAAATGGATCCAGAGCCTCTTATCAGCAGTGTGAGGCTGAATCTTCCTTACATAAGACCTCAAGTGTAGTTTAGGACAAGAGACTCCATCATACTTAGAAAAAACGGGAGTTTTGAATTTTGGAGGAATAACGACCCCAGGAACAAGTCCAAGCTCTTCAAAATCCAGCCCAGGTACCTTCTGAATTTCCACACTTCTCAGACGCTCTTCTAACATCTTGTATTTGTCATCGGGATGTTCGCCCTCATGGTAATAGTCCTCTTCTTCTTCAGAGAGTTCGGCAGAATCGTGGTTACTTTTTGCATCGGTTTTGATACTAGCATCATCATCTTGCTCATCCTCATCACTGTCTTCAGAGGTTTCAGCATCCCTGAGTTGCAAGATTGGTCTAAGCTTTTTCACTCGAGTCTTCTTACCCTCTTTGGGAGCTTCAGCTTCTTCAACCTTTTTGAGAGGGCCTTTGGACCTTCTTCCCAGATTGAGAACACCTTTAGGTTTCTTGGTCTTCTTTTCCTTCTTAGTCAGAAGGGATTTCAGCTCATCTTGTCCCTTGGACAAATTCAGAATCAAGGCTTGGAACTCGGTGTTTTGAGATTGGAGATCCTTAACTGATTGTTCGAGATTCATGATGCTGAAATAAACAGCGAGGAAGGATGAGAGACCTATTGTAAGAAACCTGTTATGCGATGTTATTAATGTAAATGCAATGCTTTCAAGGATCTATAGGAAATTTAGTTAGCAACATTAGAAAGTGATTTAGTCGCGTCTTTGTCCGAAGAATTCTGAATTTCGTCTTTGAACATCCTTCTTTGAGAATCAAGCTCACCATATCGAGTGGGTCATCGCCTCTGATTCGGGATACTTCTGAATTTGAAGATACATGGCTAGAGGAAAATAAATCCTCTTGCCCCTTGATAGGTACTGAGTCTCTGAATTGGAAGGCATGTGGCTAGAGGAAAATAAATCCTTTTGCCCCTAGATAGGAATTCAGTCCTTGATATGAGCACCTGAAATTGTGCGCCCTAAATCCCTAAGATCCTTGAAAGGGTTAGTTAAATCATGTTATGCTTATGATGTCATGATGTCATGATGTTATGCGAATGCAGTTCGTTGGACTTAGTGCGAGATGGTAAGGACAAACAAAGCCTTTCAACAAAACCTGCGAGGAGATGAAGGTTAGTAGTAAACACAAACAAGTCACACAAGTCACACAATTTTTGGCTTAAGGCTTGCATGGAGTCTGATCAGGTGTCCTTCCCAAGGGTATTTCTATGGATAAGGAGATTTCAGCAACGGGTTCTACAAGTTATCCAGAATTGTCAGCCCTTCTAAAGCACCCTCGGACATGATGCATTCGCACCATGCAATGATACTTTGAGAAAGAACCTATCTGAATTGTAGCATCGGGTAGCGACTAGTTCTCAACATTTGTCAAGAGTAGTCCCCCCACTACGTTCCTAAAGGCCAGGATGGGTTAAGGGTAACTAAAGGTCCTTGAGCTCCGGCGCACCCACAGACACATACATAGACCCCCCTCATTTGAGAAAGGTGTGCATATGCTATGGAGTCCTAACTCAAGTGTGAACTTCATATTGACTCATCTCCCACATATGTGAAAGAGGTCGCCATGACTATGCCACTCCTAATCTTAAGTGTACTTGAATCCGGGAATAGGATTCGTCCTTCAATTTTCCCAAAACGCCCCTGAAAGATAAAACAAACAAAGCAAACAATAGAAAACATTTAAGTGAATCCTAAACTTTTAAGGTAACCCCTCTTTTATCGAATTTTTATCCCCAGCAGAGTCGCCAGTTCTGTAATACGGTGAACTGACTTTTTATCGATCGAAATGTCGCGGTTAAGCATGAGTCGCCACCGACTTTTATTTTATCCAAACAAATTCAGAAAGGCAAAAAGAAACAGAAAAAAACCCTTTTAAGAAATCTAAGTTCGGGGGGTAATTTATGCAAAGGGAAGGTGTAAGGCACCCTTTGCATCCATGGTTTTCCATGGGCTCTTAATTGCTTTGCTTGCTCGTTTGTTTAGAAAATGTAGATGAAAGAGATAGGGACTTTAGCTCGTAAATGAGCGTAGCCCTTTTGAAAAATTATGAGAAAGAATATAATGAAAGTTTGAGCATTGCAAGGCAATTAGGGGCAATTACCTTAAACTCAGATGATAGGTCTCTTTTTAGCCTTTCAGAATGAAAGGGTCTATCCTTGCCATAAGAGGGCAGGAAGCCTTTCGTTTGGAGGTTGAAGGGTCATCGAAGCATCCTTTGCCATAAGACTGTCCCATGCCATAGAGGGGCAGGTAGTCTAAGGCAAGGATCAGAATAAGCCATTTTTCGTTAGGCAACCAGAAGATACCTCAGCCTTTCTTCGTAGGCAACTTCCGAGGGTCGAGGTCATTTTTGTGTATCGAAGGCAGCATCATTTAGGGTCGTATGACCTTTTAATTATCGAGGCAACAGGCTGAGGTATCCTCGTATTCGAGGGACATGGCTTATTCTGCAAAAAACACGAAGGCAACAGGCAACAGGCAACAAGGCAACAGAGAGGTTACCCCAAAAGGGTGCGTGTGTGCAACAATCACGTGATTATGTTCAGATATTTATCTTTTAATTAGTTATTCTAATTCAGTTTAAGGCTTGCACTCCCTAAGATTACTAACCACGCAATAATATAAAGTAATAAAGGGGAAGGGGAAAATGAAACCAGCGGATCCCTTAATAGGGTTTGACATAAGTAATAATAAAACAGAAAAGAATGAAAGATTAGAGTTTAGGGTTACCAAACTCGTAGCTTTGGCAATCAACGAACCCTGAAAAGGCAAACAAACCAAAAATAGGGTGAGTGTATGGCTAATTCAGAGGCGAACGTCTCTAACCCTAAAATAAGAAGGTCGAGACAATAATTTGAAATAAGTAATTAAATAAAGGGCACTTAACTTTTTGCATTTGACCTGATATGGTTAGTAGTCGGGAGAGATCTCAGGGTTAACCCTGAAAAAGGCAAAGGCAAAAGGAAGGATGAAGGCAGAACAAACCCTAACCTTAAAAGGAAACATAATAGATTTTAAATTAAAATAAATAGAATACTTAGCTTTGTGACTGACGTGTAGTCGGAGGATTTTTGATTAGCCCTGAAAAGACACACAAGAAATATTTTTTAGTGTAGGAATGATCCTCGTAAACCCTGGTTAGGGCACAAGTTAACCATGATTAATAGAATAAATAAAATCAGATTAATTAATTATTGGTTTTCAACCTAATCAATTAAAATAACAAAAATAAAGTTTCGATTAAATTTTCTAATCCTAATATTTATTTTTAATCAATTGATACAAAATATTGAAAATTAACCGAACAATTAAATAACTAATCTAAACATTTAATTATTTAAATCGATTAAAAGAAATATTTTTTAAATTTAGTGTTTTCTTTAAAGAAAGAAACTTATAACTAAATTTGTCAAAATAGAATATATATATATATATATATACAAAAAGGGTTTTAAAAGAATAAAAACAAACAAATAAATGAAAACCATGTTATAAAATAAATTAAAAATTAAAAATAAAAAATAAAATAGAAGCACTCAGCTTATGTTCCAGTGTGGCTCGCCTCTGAGGTGTATGATGGACGCTTAATCCTGATGTGTTGGATTTATTGGATGATGGATCTGATGGTCTTAGCGTGAGGCTGTATGGGGTGTGCCTGTGCCTGAGACGCATTGGATTACGCTGAAACTTGGAATTAAAATGAAGAGGCATCACCAGGAATCGAACCCTGGTTTGCAAGAACAATAGACACTTCTAGCAGCCAAACGTACTGGCTTCAGGTAGTGATAACTACACGCTTCACAAATGATATATACAAATAATAAAAAATAAAAATTTTAAAACGAAACATGCTTCGCGCCCAGGAACACGTTCGTCTTCTTCGTGAAGACTGATCAATTTTGCTACGAATCAGAGGTGGGTTTGCTGCGATTCTCTTCCCTAGCCGATACCTGCACTCAATCATCTCACACCACATAACATATAAATGGCAAAAAAATACATGGTTTAATTGAAAATTGCATGCCGAACACAGTGGTGTTCTTAATTTGGCCCAATTTAACCTCAATTCAGAATTCCCAAATTGAAGCTCAAGAACCCTAATCATGGTGGATTCTTTAACCTGCACTTATAATTAAATTAAACGATCCAGAAAGCCTCATAACATCATTCTAACCATGAATATATGATCAAAATCTATTGAAAGCGCATGTATGCATGAGTTTGATCTCAAAGTTTTTTAAGATAAACCGTGGGCGATATAGCGATGATACTGGACGTGTGCGACCTTTCAGATGATTCAAACGTCTCCAGCAAACATCCAAGATGCAAAATCAACCCTTAACAAGCTTTGAAATTCGCTGTAGTTCAGAGTACGATGTTGATTTTTTTTGGAGAATTTTGCAAGATTCACTAAGGTTCCTCTGGCTGCAAAACCGTGTCCAAAAAACCTCTCTAGGGATCTGCACTTGTTGTTCTTATATAATAGAAGCATTTAGGGTTATAAAACTAGGAAAAATCTTGGTGATTTGCTTGATGAAATTTAATTGAACTTTGAATTCAAACTTTCTAAACTTGCTCCAATTTCAATCTTTTTTCTTCAATAATGTCTTGCACGAAATAATAGCACTTAAATGATGATTTAGTTTGGTTAGAACCAAAATAAAATCAATCTTTTCTATTTTCTTTCCAAATATTTGATTAATATTGACTTTTTAATGAATAAAAATTCATATAAAATCAATTAATCATCAATAATTCGTGGCATGGAGATTGGAGCTTCTAGATGACTTGTATAGCAAGATTGGGTCATAAAATATTGGGCCCCTTTGCAAAGAAATTCATTTTGAAGCCCTTTTAGTTCACATTTTCCTCTTAAAATCGACCAACTTTGACAAGGCATATCTCCCTCAATTTTTAAGATATGGAGGAATTCTAGGACTTTTTAGAAACCTTAGAGAGTCCTCTAACCAGTGTCTTTGGTCTCATATCAAAATCATTTACCATGCTCCTTGTGTGTCCTTTTGAAAAAGTGACTTTTTGTTGACTTTTGAAAATGACCTATAATGTTTTAGTCCATATCTCTCAAACGAAGCACTTTTAGACTTGGCATGTGAGAGACAAAATTGTAGAGAATCAAATTTCCTTCAAAATGAGCTTTGGATGGAAAATTTCTGATGTTCCATGTGAGATTTATGGCTGGTCAAAGTTCAGTTGACTTCTCCTATGCAAAACCCTAATTTAGAAACTTTTTGATTTGTTGATTTTTGGTCTTTCCTTGATGAACCATGATCAATTCTTGATAAAATAGTGGATGATACTTCAATATGAGGATCTCGACAAAAAAAATCAGAAGTTTTGACTTTACTTTGACCACAGTTGACTTTTTAGGTCAACTAGTCGACTGTTGACTTTCTGAACAATTGAGTGACCAATCCTTTGAGATGAGACTTGATATTTGTCATGGAGATGATGTGAGATATATTGAGCCATATGAGATGCCTTGGAGCCATTGATTCAGTGATTTTCCTTTGAACAGACCAAACCCTAGTTTCTGAGCCTAGTTTAGGAGAGTGTGTCTTTGGAGCTTTGTGTATTGATTTGAATTTGAATAGGAGAAAATGTATGGGCAAATTTTGGGGTATGACACCCCTAGATAGGAATTCAGTCCTTGATAAGAGCACTTGAAATTGTGCGCCCTAAATTCCTAAGATCCTTGAAAGGGTTAGTTAATTATGTTATGCTTATGATGTCATGATGTCATGCGAATGCAGTTCATTAGGCATAGTGTGAGATAGTAAGGACTAACAAGTCCTTTTAACAAAACCTGCAAGGAAACGAAGGTTAGTAGCAAACACAAGCAAGTCGCACAAGTCACATAAGTCACACAAGTCACACAACTTCCTTAGGCTTGGCTTGCATGGAGTTTAGATCATGTGAGATACCCTTCCCCAAAGGTATTTCTAAGGATAAGGATGATATCAGGAACGGGTTCTACCAAGTGACCCAGAATTGTCAGCCCCTCTAAAGCACCCTCGAACATGATACATACATACCATGCAATGATACTTTGAGAAAGAACCTATCTGAGTTGTAGTATCGGGTAGCGACTATGCTCTTAACATACATCAAGAGTAGTCCCCCCACTACGTTCCTAAAAGTCAGGATGGGTTAAGGGTAACTAAAGGTCCTTAAGCTCCGACTCACCCACGGACATCCGCACGAACCTCCCTCATACAAGAGAAGCATGCAAACACCCATGGAGGCCTAACTTAAGCGTGAACTCTCATATTGACCAGTCCTCCACATACATGAAGGAGGTCGCCATGACTATGCCACTTCCTATCTTAGATGTACTTGAATCCGGGAATAGGATTCGTCCTTCAATTTTCCCAAAACAGCCCTGAAAAATAAAACAAGCAAAGCAAGCAATAGAAAACATTTAAAGTGTTCCTAAACTTTTAAGGTAACCCCTCTTTTATTCGAAAGCTTCCCCAGCAGAGTCGCCAGTTCTGTAATACGGTGAACTGACTTTATCGATCAAAATGTCGCGGTTAAGCATGAGTCGCCACCGACTTTTATTTTATCCAAACAAATTCAGAAAGGCTAAAAGAAACAGAAAAAAACCTTTTAAAGAAATCTAAGTTCGGGGGGTAATTTATGCAAAGGGAAGGTGTAAGGCACCCTTTGCATCCATGGTTTGCCATGGGCTCTTAACTGCTTTGCTTGCTCGTTTTCAGAAAATGTAGATGAAAGAGGAAAAATGGACTTTAGCTCGTAAATGAGCGTAGCCAGTTTTTTTGAAGAATTTTGAGAAAGAATATAGAAAATAGAGCATGGCAAGGCAATTAGGGGCAATTACCTTAAACTCAGATGATAGGTCTCTTTTTAGCCTTTCAGAATGAAAGGGTCTATCCTTACCATAAGAGGGCAGGAAGCCTTTCGTTTGGAGGTAGAAGGGTCATCAAATTATCATTCGCTCAAAGACTGACCCATGCCATAGAGAGGCAGGTAGTCTAAGGGGAAGGATCAGAATAGCCTTTCGTAGGCAACCAGAAGATACCTCAGCCTTTTCCGTAGGCAACCAGAAGATACCTCAGCCTTTTCCGTAGGCAACTTTCGAGGGTCGAGGTCATGTGAGTGTATCGAAGGCAGCATCATTAGGGACCATGACCTTTAATCGAGGCAACATGGCTGAGGTATCCTCGTATTCGAGGGACGGGCTATTCTGCACAAAATACAAGGCAACAAGGCAACAAGGCAACAGGCAACAGGCAACAAGGCAACAGAGAGGTTACCCAAAAGCGTGCGTGTGTGCACCAATCATGTGATTATATTCAAATATATTATCTTGTAAATTTAGTGATTCTATGTTCAATTCAAAGGTTGCACTCCCTAGGATTACTAACCACGCATTTAAATAATATAATCAAAACTGATATGGGGGAGGGAAATTGTAACCAGCGGATCCCTTAATAGGGTTTGGCACAAGTAATAATAAAAGACAAGCAAATATCAGGGTTAGAGTTTAGGGTTACCGATACTCGTGGCTTTGGCAATTTGACAAACCCTGGAAAATGCAAACAAAATAGGGTGAGTGCATTTATCGGTTCGAAGGCGAACACAGTTGACCCTAAAAATAAGGATATAATGTATTTAAAATAAAATAAACAAAAATACTTAGCTTGATTTGATCTGATATGGTTAGCGGGAAGCCTCGGGGTTAACCCTGAAAAGGCAAAGGCAGAAGAGAATGAAGGCAAGGCAAACCCTGATTATTTTAAAAGGAAATCAAAATAGATTTTAAATTAAATAAGGTACTTAGCTTTGAATCTTGATCAGGCGCGTTGTCGGGAGGTACCTGGAAAGACGATCCTGAAAAGGCACAGAAGAAGAAGATTTTCAGTGTATGGCATGATCTTCGTAAACCTTATAAACCCTAATTCGGGCCCAAATTAACTATGATTATTAAAATAATAAACTAACTGAAATAACACCAAAATTAACGGAGAAAAATCGAGAGTTTGATTCAATGTATCAATTAAATAATTATTGGATGTAATCCTAATTATTTAATTGATAAAAAAGTTTATTTGAAAATAATAATAATAATAAAATAATTATGAATAAAATCGTGAAAACTCGAACTTTAGATAAAATAAATAAAATAGTCAAAACAATTAATTCTTAGTTAAAAACTAAAATATACATAAATAACAAAGAAAAAAAAAGAAACAATTTAAATATTTAAAATAAATAAAAAGAATAAAAGAGTAAAGAAAGACTCAGCTTGCAATCTTATGTGGCACGGCTGGATGTCCTTGAAATACACCCTCGATCCTGGACGTTGGATCCAGCTTTGATACGGATCCAATGGCGATGAAGCCGAGTACATGGTGATCCTGTTTGAGACAGGAGCCCAGGATCCGAAAGCAAGTATAAACAAAAAATAGCAAAACAATTGTATGACGCTGGGTGTTGAACCCGCGTCCCTAATGTTAAATGTAACTGCGCTAAACCAACTGACGCTGGGTGTTGAACCCGCTGTCCCAAACAATTAAAAAAATAAAGGAAAAAAAATTTAAATCCTGGGAACGCGCCTTGGCCTTCGTCTTCTCCACTGAGCTTTCTGGGATTAGGCACAACTTTTGCCTACGGTTGCTCAGCGTTGCTATAGCCCCTCCATGATCAAACCTGCAAATTGATGTCAATAAACACATGAAAATTATCCAGATTGACTATAGAAACCCTTGTGAATCCAATAGGCTCGTTAATTTGTCCTAAAATTGTCCCTAATCGAAATCCCTAACTTCATAACTCTTGAAACCTAGCCATGGTGTTTCACGAAACCTGCAATGAAACTCAAATCCAACGGCACAGAAAGCTTGTAAACAGAATTCTAAACACAAAGACATATCCAAACTTGATTCATGATAAGCGTATGAATGAATTCAGATTAAAGGTTTTGAAACTCAAAAACGTGAGCACGTAGGTACGTTGGAGTGCAGTAAGATTGACGATGAGGATTCGATTGCGTCCGGGAAGCTTCGAAAAGTTGATTGAGAGGCTTTGTTAGGCTTGAATTTGTCTCAAACTTCTCCTACTACCTCTCTTGATTTCACGTTTTTTTATCTCCTTCGATTCTGGCAGCAGTCCTCCTACCCGATTTTCTCCTCCTTTGCATCTGAATATGTTTCTCTCTTTATAGAGGATCAATTAGGTTAACATTTTTGGAAGGAATTTGATTGGTTCTTATGATTGAAATTTGATTTGGATATGATTGAATTTGATTATCCAATCTTCCTAAATTGGTCCAATTCCCATTCTTAATCTCTTCTCCACTTTTTGACTGATCCTGAAATAGATTTGAATTGATTGAGAACAAATATATGGTCTTTTAATTACCAATTTATGATTTTTTTGATTTAATTTGTATTTAAATAAATAAATCCAAGATTAAATAATAATAAAAATCATAAAATAGGTAGAAAAATGATTATGGGCTTCTCATGAGGTCATGGACATGTTTAGAATCCACATGATAGGCCCAATTAGTCAAAAACTCAACATTAACCATTTTGGCCTTCATGTATTTTCACAAAAATCGTCCCACTTGCGCAAGTCATAACTCTTTCAATATTTATCATATGGAGATGTTCTAGGACTTTTTGGAAACCTCAAGATGTCCTATACAAGCCACTTTGGAAGCTTTTTTCCATTTGAAGAATTTATCTTGATGATGTTGGATTTGACAAAAAAAAAACTGCTTTTGGTTGACTTTCTGAACCATTAAGTGACCAATCCTTTGAATCGAGACTTGATACTTGCCATGGAGATGATGTGAGATATATTGAGCCATATGAGATGCCTCGGAGCCATTGATTCACTGATTTTCTTTTGAACAACCCAAACCCTAGTTTTAGAGCCTTGTGTAGGAGAGTGTGTCTTGGAGCTTTGTATCTTGATTTGATTTTGAATAGGAGAAATAGTGTGGGCAAATTTTGGGGTATGACACATCCCAAGGGGTAAACCTATTTGGACCATAAGCATAAATGTGGTAGCATAAAGTTTTCCTCTTAATAGACATATAGCATATGTTTGTTGGAATGCATGATTATGGGTGCATTTCTGATATAGTCTACTAGGGATGGAAAGCACACCCAAATCTACAGGGCCCACCCGCACCCCAATCCGAGTCAACGGGTGAAAACCCGAGTTGACTGGGTTTGGGTTCGGGTGCGGGTTTGGGTAGTGTGAAACCCGCACTCGAAACCCGAAATCACACGCGCTTATATATATATAATATATTGTTGAAAGTCGTAGGAAAATTGTATGAAAAATGTATTTTATGTATTTTGCTGCGGGTTCGGGTTTGGGTGAAAAACCCGAAGCCAGCGAATGTGGGCGTGGGTGTTATTTTGTCACCCGAATAGCATTTGGATTTGGGTTCGGGTTTGGGTGTCAATTTCAGGTGCGAGTTTGGATAGTGTGAAACTCGCACCTAACCCGACCTGTTTTCATCCCTATAGTCTACCTATATGAGAATAAAGTGGTGCCGCTTCATAGAATTCAAAGGCTTGACTCTTAAATTCTCATGAAAAGGATATGAGACTGTGGACCTCCGTTTTTTTCGGGCCATACCTCTAAGCGGGAGAGATACGTGAACTGACTCTTTTTTATCGCTTATGCTTTCGCATTTTGAAAATTCACAGAGTCGCCACCGACCTTTTATTTTATCCAATTAAGGAAAGGTTTATAAAAGAAACAGAAAAAAGACCTTTAAGAAATTCTGGGTAAGGGGGTAGGTTATACAAAGGGAAGGTGTTAGCACCCTTTGTATCCATGGTTATCCATGGGCTCTTAAGTTTGCTTAGCTCACTTGTTTTTCGATTACTTTTCAATTGCTTTAGAATGCTCATATGTGGTTTCAAATACCTTTGTAAATTGAATTTGTAATGATCCTTGTGCGGATGTATACAAAATGTTTGTTTATCTTTCGAAAGATGTTTTAAAAAGAACGTTAACTTTGTAATGATCCGTGTTTGGATGTATACAAAATATTGTCTTTTTGGAAAGTTTTGTTTTGAAAAACAACAGTGTATGAGAATTTTGTTTGTTTTGATTTGAGCAAGCAAACTAGGAGGTCTACCCTGAGTTGTAAGGTCTTTATCCTATTTCCTTTAAAAATCTATCCTTTCACCGGATACAAACAAAAGGTTCGATTTTGTACTCGAAACAGTAGAATTTTGACTTTGATTTTGAAAAGAATGAGAAGGGATTACCTTAAGAGGTGCAAGTGTGATTGTGATTGGATTTAGATATTTTATCTTTGAAGTTAGTGATCTAACGGTTCAATTTTATCTTTGACATACACGCAGTTTATATTTGCTGGAAATTAAGATGCGGAAATGTAAAGTGCGGAAAGTAAATCTACGCTATTACATCGATTGTGCAGGAAATATAAACTAGCCTATTTACATGAATTTGACATCCTATACATTTATTTAGGAATTTAAATTGCAAGAAAAATAAAAGGCATGTTTTTTGGATTTTTTATGATTTATTTTAATTATAATTAATGCATGATTAATTAAATTAAAATGAAGAAAAAAGATGAAAATAGATTTAAACCTAGAAATTAAGTTCAAAATATGTACAAAATATTTGTCAATTAATTTTAAAACAAAACTAATTTTTTTGGAATTTTTGAAATTGATTTGAAATTGATTAAGTTAATTAAGACATAATTATGCAAATAATTATACAAATAATTAAAACTTAAAGAGAAAATTATCCTAAATATGTACAAAATTAGTTTATAATATATAAACAATATTTTATATAAAGAACAATTTTTTTATGATTTTTGATTGGTTAGAATAATTAAAAAGCAAATATATAAATATATACTAATTAATTATGCAAAATATTGAAATTATGAAGAAAAATAAAATATTTTTATTTCAGAAAATAATATATTATTTTAGAAGTCTAAAAATATTTTTTGTGTATTTTTTGGATTTTTAAAACTATTTTTAATTAATTTTGCAAAGAAACTAAAATAAAATAGAAAAATAAAATAGAGCATGATCATGTGTGGTTAATCATGATGAGTTATGGTGTGGCTGCAAGGCTGAGAGCGTTAGATGGAGAGTTGAGAAGATCCAAGGGCTCAGATCATGAGGGAGCATGATATGATGGTGGGGAACATGTGCTGAATCCAAGGAGATTCAAACTTTCTGACTGGGACCCACAAGTGCACGCGTGGATGGGAAGACTGGTTGACCAGCCAATGATCAAGAGCCACGCGAGCGGAGGGAAGAGTCAGCTTTGACTGACGAACCACGCTTGGACGCGTGGTCGTCTTCAACCTCCGTCTCTCTTATTTTTTCAAACAAATAGCGGGGGTTTTAAACCTCCTCTATTTTTACGATAAAAACGCCATTTTTGGTAGCTTCACAAACTTGCAAAAGTTAGCGTTAGGAATAATAGCAAGTGACCCAGATCCCATAATTAGGATGCTCTAAGTCCAAATATGATGTTAGTTTCGCTGTTTGAGAGCTGTAGCTATGGGTTCGATGGAGTTGAAGTTTGAACATGCATGAACCTTTGTTAATGGCATGGAATGATTCTCACGTGGGAGCTTACATGTTAAGGCCCAGATCTAGCTTATGGGACCACATGAACTCATTGGAATGATTAGATTACATTGAGGTTGATTAAATATAGGAAAACGAAAATTACTTATGTATGAACATGAAGAACACTATGCATGTGTTACGACTCTCATGGGACCATATTAAGGGTTCATTCTTACTTTATATGATCTTAGAAGATGATTGGAATGATTGTTTTGTATTGATATTGATTGGAATATGGAATTCGAAAATTACAAAGTGTATGGAAATTTTGAGAAATTTGATGAGTTTTCTTGCTATGCCTTGGCTATAATTTCGTGTGTGTCTTGTTGTTGATGTATTCCACTTCTTTTATAGGCCAAGAGCTGCTTGGAAGTGAAGCTAAGAGCATTGATTGCTTGGTTGAAAGTTTGATTTTTAAATATTAAAAATCCTTGAATATTTGACCAAGTCTTGCTCTCCTTTACTTCTCTTGCCTTGTGCTTCAATTCTCTGCAGAAAATCAGAGATTCCTTGGGTGACTCATGCTTAGATTGTAAGCTACATATTATCCATTCATTTTTCCTTTTAATTTAATCTTAAAATAAGATAAAATTAAGCAAAAAATGAATAAAAATGGTATGGGCTTAGTCTTGGTCTTGGAAGGCCCATAATATTATGGAAATGATGTTTGAACCATGAAAACTTGGCCCCATTTGGAAAAAATACATTTTTGAGCAATGTTGATTTCATGCATTTTCCCAAAATTTAGCCAACTTCAACAAGGTGTAAATCCCTCAATTTTTGTCATATGAAGGAGATCTTGCACTTTTTGGAAACCTCAAAGAGTCCTCTAACCAATGTATTTGGTCTCATGTCAAAATGATTTTTGATGCTCCTTGTGTGTCCTTTTGAAAAAAGTGTCTTTTTGTTGACTTTGAAAATGGCCTGTAATGTCTTTGGTCATATTTTTCAAATGGTGAATGCAATGACCATGGGATCAATTGCATTTGAAAGATAATTGAATTTCCTTCAAAATGAGCTTTGGTTTGAATTTTTTGGATGAAGGATGAGAGAGTTATGACCAGTCAAAGTTGAGTTGACTTTTCAGGCAAAAACCCTAATTTTGAATCTTAGGGTTTTGTTGATTTTTTATCTTTCCTTGATGAATTATGATCATCCAATGATCAAATGATGAATCCTTTGACAAAATATGGACTTTGACAAAAAACTTCATTTTTGGCTGTCTGTTGACTTTTTGGTCAAACGGGTCGTCTGTTGACTGTTTGAGCTGCTGACGGTGCGTCTGAGTGAATTGAAGTTTGAAAATTTGTATGATGGTACTTTGAGATATATGGATGTGCATGAAATCCATTTGAGGTCTCAAAAACTTGTTTCTCCTGTAAAAACAAGAAAACCCTAGTCAGGGACTGTTTGTGTAGGAGACAGTTAAGCGTACTTGATTTTTGTGCAGTGTTGAGTCTCTGCTAATCGCGTGATATTCAGAAGACTTCTAGAACAAAAATCTTGGAATTTTGAATTGCAAAAGATTGATTTGATTGATGGTACAAAACACTGAGAATTGTACTGCCAGCAGTTTGGCTGTCAACTGACTGTTCAGGTATTGACGTAGCAGTTAGAGTGAAAAATCAACAGTCAAAGTTAATTTTCTTTTTTTGTTGTTTTTGTTTTTGTTTTATGTGAAAAATGAAAGTTTATTTACATGACTTGTTAAAAAAAACACAGACATAATAAATAACTATTATTTACTATTACCAGTACAGTCTGAGTTTCCTGATTCTGCGCCTGCAAAAGACTTAATTCTGTACCAATTGTGTCAGTACTATTTATCTGTAAATAAATAAATAGCATGTGTGAAGTAATAAACAGTATTTGGCGTTTGCGTAAGAATAAATTCAACTGCAAGCCAAATTACTGTATAAGAAAAATTCTAAAAACTAAGTATTTCATATGTCAGGATATTTGTTGAAATAAAAATCCATGATTATATGAGACTCTTAATTTTCAGATTGGAGTTTTCTTGAAAAAAGATGCGGGCAAATTTTGGGGTATAACAGAGACACAAGGCCTTATTTAATGTATCATATTTATAATTCGATCAATGTTACCAAGATTTCATGAGTGAGTTATGCACGCTTGTTCTAATGAATAATAGATTCAAAGTCCGTCTACCAATCTATTCGGGGATGAGCGAAAACTTAACTTACTAAGTAATTTTTCAAATCGTAAGATACCTTTATCTAGAACCATGAAATCCAGAGATTAAAGGTTTAGGTATGATTTTGCATTATCGATCCTTTTTTTATGTGTTCTTCTGCATTTCAGATTGGCTACATGTTACACCCCAATTTTTAACCATTGAGATCCCACCATATCTTAAATATTAGGATTATAATTGTCATCATATTAGATCCCACTGAGATCCCACATAATTGACTTTAGACATGATAGTTGTCCCGCTTGTGAAGGAAGCACACGAGGTTGTGCTAATCTCCAAGAAGACATTCTGACTCTGATAGGTCTTGGTTTGCTAGACGAAGAAATCAAAGGAAGAAAAGGGCACAATTACATTGAGGAAGAAATGATATATGGGCCACTTGACAATATGATGCGAGAAGTTCCTCAAAGGATTTCGAAGCACAACCGTGACCTATACATATCATCAAAGTATGAAGACAACACTTTGACATATGTGCTGGTAGATGGTGGTTCATCTCTGAACATTATGCCATGGAGCACCTTGGAAAGTTTATCCTATCAAGGGGAACCTTTTAGACCAAATGGGGTTAGCGTACTGGCTTTTGAAGGTTTCTCACGCACTGTGATTGGAGAGATTGATCTTCCTATCAGCATCGGACCTCGTGATTTTGATATCACCTTTCAAGTGATGGAGATTTATCCTGCTTACAGCTGTTTGTTGGGAAGACCTTGGATTCACAATGCTAAAGCCGTTCCTTCCACTTTTCACCGGATGTTGAAATACCCTCTAAAGGACAAATTAATAACTGTTTATAGGGAACATACCATGTTTGTTTGTCAACTATCCCCTGTTCCTAACATTGGAAAAATTACAGCACAATCCCAAGCCTTAAGAGTCGTTAATCTTGAATGTGAAAAGAAAGCTCGTGCGTCTATTTCATCCTGGATAAACGCCCAACAAGTGGTTGCCCAAGGATCTTATGAAGTCTGGGGGCAAGTTATTGAACTCCCCACCAACAAGAACAAAAGTGGTCTAGGATTCACATCCCAGAAGTTAAAAGGAAAAGAATCTGAGTATGGAAGCTGCATCAATACTCTGCATAAGACTTTTCAAAGTGCTGGCTACATCAACCCAGATAAACAAGACATAGTTGCTATCATTGAAGATGTTCTAGAATGTTCAAGCTTCGTGACGCGTAGAGAGGACAACTCTAACTGGACTTCCGTCAGCATCTCTTCTGTTGTTCACGAGTCTAAGTAATCTTCTGTCTTTTAAAAAAACCTTTCGCTCTGCCCAAGGCAAAAGAGTAATGTGTCAGGCTATTTAAAATAATTCCTTTTGTTCTGCCCAAGACAAAAGTGAGCTTATGTAGGGCTTTGTTTCAAATCATTAAAAAAAAGCAATTTTTGCTTCCCTTTTGTTTATCTTTTATCTTTTTCTGAAAATGGTAACAACTTCAAAAAAACCCATAAAATCAATCAAAATTGTTTTTCTCAAAATTTGCACATACACCTTTTCTTTTATTTGTTCTTAAAAAGCAAAACATAAATCATGTGCAGATTATCTCTTGATAAACCCGCTGAAAACAATGATCCTAGGCCCCCTCCCAACTTTGAATACCTTGAGTATGAAGTTGAAGAAGGGAGTAGTGAAGAGATCACCCGTCTACTTGAGCACTAGGAAAAGATCATTAAGCCGCATAAAGAGCCTTTGGAAGTAATCAATTTGGGTACTGAAGAAGAGAAAAGAGAAGTGTGAATTGGGGCATTGTTAGAAGCAAGCGTCAAAGATAAAATGGTTGATTTGTTGAGAGAATATGTGGATGTCTTTTCTTGGATCTATCAAGATATGCCTGGGTTGGATACCACTATTGTAGAGCACAGATTACCGTTAAAGCCAGAATGTCCGCCTGTTAAGCAAAAGTTGAGAAGAACTCACCCAGATATGGCAGACAATATCAAAGAAGAGGAACAAAGGCAAATTAGTGTTGTTTTTCTCGTCACATCAAAATATCCTCAATGGTTGGCCAACATAGTTCCCGTTCCCAAGAAGGATGGAAAAATCAGAATGTGTGTTGATTATAGAGATTTAAACAGAGCAAGTCCAAAAGATGATTTCCTGCTGCCCCACATTGACATGCTGGTGGATAGTACTGTTAAGTTTAAAGTATTCTCATTTATGGATGGATTCTCGGGTTACAATCAAATCATGATACCATTTGGTTTAAAGAATGCTGGAACAACTTACCAAAGAGCCATGACGACTCTCTTCTATGATATGATTCACAAATAAATTGAAGTTTATGTGGATGACATGATTGCCAAGTCTGCATCAAAGGAAGAACATGTGGGGCACCTACTGAAGTTGTTCCAACGTTTGAGAAAATACAAGCTGCGTTTGAATCCAAGTAAGTGCACGTTTGGTGTCCGCTCTGGAAAGCTACTAGGATTCATCTTTAGCCAAAGAGGTATTGAGTTTGACCCCGAAAAAGTCAAAGCCATTCAAGAAATGCCTCCTCCAAAAACAGAAAAACAAGTCAGAGGATTTCTTGGACGATTGAATTACATCTCCAGATTTATATCTCACATGACTGCAACTTGTGGACCGATCTTTAAGCTTCTCCGTAAAGACTAAGAGTGTAAATGGACAGAAGAATGTCAAAAAGATTTTGAGGATATCAAAGAATACCTGTTGGAACCTCCAATTTTAAGCTCTCTAGTGGAAGTAACACCTCTGATCCTGTATTTGACCGTACTTGAAGATTCTATGAGATGTGTCCTGGGTCAGCAAGACGAGTCTGGTCGAAAAGAGTATGCCATTTATTACTTGAGCAAAAAGTATACCGACTGTGAAACAAGATATTCACTGCTCGAGAAAACTTGTTGCACTCTTGTATGGGCTGCTCGCCGGCTAAGGCAGTACATGCTGACTCATACGACATATCTCATATCCAAAATGGATCCAATCAAATACTTGTTTGAAAAGCCTGCGTTAACTGGAAGAATTTCCCGCTGGAAGATGTTATTATCAGAGTACGACATCCAATATCGTGCCCAAAAATCATTCAAAGGAAGTGTTTTAGCCGATCATTTGGCCTCCCAACCTATTGATGATGATCAATCTTTACGAGACGATTTCCCGGATGAAGAAATCATGTATTTGAAATCAAAAGATTATGATGATCCTTTACATGGAGAAGGACCTGGTCTCGAATCTCGATGGGGTTTGGTCTTTGATGGAGTTGTTATGCTTATGGTAGAGTAATTGGGGAACTCATTGTTATGCCATGAGGTTCTCATGTACCGTTCACTGCAAGACTGATGTTCGACTACACCAACAATATGGCAGAGTACGAAGCTTGTATCATGGGACTAGAAGAAGCCAATTGATCTTAGAATCAAGCTTCTGGATGTGTATGGAGATTCTGCTCTAGTCATTAATCAAATCAAAGGAGAATGGGAAACCCGTCATCCTGGTTTAATTCCTTACGAAGATTATGCCCGAAGACTGCTAACCTTCTTCAACAAAGTTGAATCTCATCACATACCTCGTGAGGAAAATCAAATGGAAGATGCATTGGCTACTCTAGCTTCCATGTATCAAGTGAATTTTCCAAATGAAGCTCCTCAAATTACAATCATGCGCCTGGATAGGCCGACTCATGTATTCACTGTTGAAGTTGTCACAAATGACAAGCCATGGTTTTATGACATTAAAATATTCTTACAAAAACAAGAGTACCCACCTTGGGCATCAAGCAAAGACAAAAGAAATTTGAGAAGATTGTCCGATAATTTCTTCCTAAATGGAGATGTGCTCTACAAGAGAAACTTTGACATGATATTGCTCAAATGCGTGGATAGACACGAAGCAAACCAATTAATGCAAGAAATTCATGAAGGATCTTTTGGCACTCATACCAACGGACATGAAATAACAAGAAAGATACTGAGAGCAGGTTACTATTGGATGACAATGGAATCTGATTGTTATAGATATGTGAAGAAGTGGCACAAATGCCAGATCTATGCTGATAAGATCCATGTGCCTCCGATGCTTCTCAACGTTATCTCCTTTCCATGGCCTTTATCTATGTGGGGAATTGATATGATTGGAATGATTGAACCTAAGGCTTCAAATGGACATCGTTTCATCCTGGTCGCCATTGATTACTTCACCAAATGGGTCGAAGCCACTTCTTACGCCAATGTTACTCGACAAGTGGTGGTAAGATTTATCAAGAACAATCTCATATCTTGCTATGGTGTACCCAACAGAGTCATTACTGATAATGGTTCCTGTAATACTCCAAAATTTTCCTATCTCATTTCTCCTTTCAAGCTCATACCAAAATTCAAGGCTCAAAGACACATCCTCCTAAACAATGGCTCAAGCAACTAGGGTTTTGAATTCTCTAAAGAAAATCAATGAATCAAAGAATCCAATGGATTTCATATGGCGTATGATGTTTCAAACTATCTCTATGGCAAAGTACAAGCTTCAATTCCAAGGATTGTCCAGTCAATTGCTTAGAAAGACAATAGTCGACTAGTTTGACCTAAAAGTCAATTGTGGTCAAAGTACAGTCAAGATTCCTGATTTTTTGTCAACATCCTTATTTTTAAATATCATTCATCATTTGATCAAGGAATGATCATGATTCATCAAGAAAAGTTCAGAAATCAACAAAATTCAAAGTTTCTAAATTAGGGTTTTTGGACTAAAAGTCAACTGAACTTTGAACAGCCATAACTTCCACATGGAATATCAAAAAATTTCCTATCAAAAGCTCATTTGGAAGGAAATTGAATTCTCTACAATTTTGTCTCTCACAAGCCAAGTCTAAAAATGCTTCATTTGAGAGATATGGATCAAAAGATTATAGGTCATTTTTGAAAGTCAACCAAAAGCAGTTTTTTGTCAAAACCAATATCATCAAGATAAAATCCTCAAATGGAAAAAATCTTCCAAAGTGGCTTGTAGAGGACATCTTGAGGTTTCCAAAACGTCTTAGAACTCCTCCATATCTTAAAAATTGAGGGAGATATGCCTTGTCAAAGTTAGGCAATTTTGAAGGAAAAAAATGTGAAGCAAAAGACCTTAAATTGGATTTTCTTGCAAAGAGACCCAATCTTTCTTGGCCTAATATTGTTCCCCAAGTCATCTAAGATATCAAATCCCCTTGCCACGAATTTATGATATTTATTCAATTTTATATGAATTTTTTACTCATTTAAAATTGAAATAATCAAGTAAAAATCAAATATTTGGTAAAGATATGATTTGGATCAAATACAATCATCAATAATGTCTCAATATTCAATCAAATTTCGTGCACATGATAATTGGAAGAAGATTGGATCAATTTGGCCATAATTAGAAAGATTTAAAGCCATATCGCAAATCAAATTTTCTCTAATGGCAATCAAAGATTTAAAAGGATTCAAGCCAATTTTGTTAACCTAATTTGTACCACTATAAGTAGGGAATTCATTCAGATGCATAGGGGACGAAATTCTGCAGTATAGAGCCCTAACTAAGTCCATAAAGTTGAAGAAAAATTCAAAATTGTTTTGGCTTTTGTAGCTTGATTCAAAGGGATTTGAAGGATCAAACACGTTCTATGAAGTACCCTAAAGCTGTTCCCATCATTCTCCAAGGTTGAATCACTCAGAATCATCTACAATTAGTCGCGGTTTGCACACACTTGAACTCAATCTCGTTTTTAATGATTCATGATGCATAAATACATTTTGATCATATAATCTTGTTTGTTATGATGCATTGAACATTTCTGGGCGGTTAATTCATTGTTTGTGTGTCTATATCATAAACTACCATTGTCGGATCCTAGGGTTTTGTTTTTAGGTTTTTTCGTTATAGGTGAAATTGGGCCACATTAAGGCCATGGTTGAGTTCGTATGGATGAACCAAGTCTAACCATGGTCTCGTCTTGAGTTTTCGTTGCATATTTGTGTTGTTAGTATGTTGCAGGTGCTATGGTGACGCCAAGAACCGTCGCTATAGGTTCATGGTCTAAAACGACAGTTGGAGCTTGAAGATGATCATGTGGCAGCACGCCATTGGTCAATTTCAAATAAAAGTGGTGCGCTGAATGTTGGGGATGCTGAGTGATCTGGTGCTCCTCGTCCGCCGGCACATGCGTACACCTCGTTACAATGGCCATATGATCATCTACGCATTAAATCCAACGTGTGAGAAAGCGCAGTCCACCATACACTTCTAAGCCTCGCCACACTGGATCAATTTCGCTAAGTTTCTTTTTCTTTTTATTTTTTTTATTTAATTCAATTTTATTATTTATTTTTTATTAATATTTTATTTATTTTTGTATCCAAATTCTTTTCTTTTTTTAAAATCCCTGTTACATAACAACAAAAATGTTTTTTTTACTTAATTAAAATCAAGTTTTTTTTTTTATACTTTTATTAGATAATTAACTTGAATTAGAATAATTAGGTAATTAATTTAATTTAGTTGTTAATAAAAATGTTTAATTATTTGATTAGGTCAATATTTTTATTAATTGATTAAATTAAAAGGGTTAGATAATCGAAAACATACTTTTGCCAATTTAATTAATTATGTTGAAAACCAATAATTAATTAATTTAGTTTTTATTTTACTGTATTAACCATGGTTAACTTGTGCCCTAATCAGGTTTGTGAGGTTTGTAATTAGATCACTCATGCACTAAAATTTCTCTTCTTTGTGTCTGACTTTTCAGGGTTCACCAAGATCCTCCGGCTACGCGCCATACCAGATCGAAAAGCTAAGTCTTTAAATTTTTTTATTTAATTTAATATCATTTTACTTTTATTTTTGCCTTATGGATTAAATTAGGGTTTGCTTCAACCGCTAATGAATTTGTAATGCACTCACCCTTGTTTTTTTTCCTTCAATAATTTTCAGAGTTATCAACCGATTAAAGCTCAAACCTTCGGTAATCCTAAAACTCATTCTCCTTTAATTTCTCCGATATTATAACTTGTGTTTAACCTATTATTTTATTAGGTTATCTTATTGCTTTTTCCTCCTTCCCCATGTCTATATATTTTGTAACTGCTTCTGGTTTGTATTGTTTGGCCTTGAAGGCACTTAAACTGTTATGCTTTGCATTATAACTGCGTGGTTAGTAATTTAGGGCGTGAAAACCTCGAATTGAATTTAGAATAATTTATTACAAGATAATATATCTGAATCAACCACGTGATTGAGCACCCACACACCTTTAATGGTAACCCCTCTTGTTGCCTTATACTGTTGCCTCTAATTATACTAAAAAATAGTCAAGTCCCTCGGATACGAGGATGCCTCGGCAAATGTTGCCCTCAGTTCATTCTTATCACTAAAGATCATAAGTCCCTTCGATGTTGCCTTCGGTTATATGATCCCGTCCCTCGAAATTGCCTACAATATGATGTGATTGTCCCTTTCAATTGCTGAGGCGTCCTCTTTGGTTGCCTAAAATGATTATTTTATCCCTCCCTTAGACTACCTGCCCTCTCTATGGCAAGGGATAGTCTTATGGCGAGCGAACTCTCGATGACCCTTCAACCTCCAATAAAAGGACTTCCTACCTTCCTATGGTATGGATAGCCCTGAAAGGCTAAAAGAATTTTTATAATTTTAAGGTAATTACCTCCTAATTGCCTGCTCTGGTTTAAATTCTTTTTACCCTTTTTTTATCAAAAACCTTCAAAAAGGCTACACTTATTTAGAAGCTAAAGTCCTTATTTCATTTCTAAACTTTTGAAAACTAAAGAGCTAAGCAATTAAGAGCCCATGGAAAACCATGGATGCAAAGGGTGCCTTACACCTTCCCTTTGTATAAATTACCCCCCGAACTCAAATTTTCTTTTAAAAGGTTTTTTCCTGTTCTTTTATCCTTTGTATTAAATTGGATAAAATAAAAGTCGGTGGCGACTCTTTCTTACCGTGACATTTTCTTTAAAGTCGGTTCACCGTATTACAGTTCCAATCTGAACAACAAGATGGTGAAAGAGTTATGTGGTGAGTTCAAAATTGAACATCACAATTCCTCTCCCTACCGTCCTAAGATGAATGGAGCGGTAGAAGCAGCTAACAAGAATATCAAAAATATTATCCAGAAGATGGTTGTAACTTACAAGTACTGGCATAAAATGCTCCCTCTTGCTCTGCATGGGTACCGTACTACAGTTCGCACTTCGACCGGGGCAACACATTTCTCCTTGGTATATGGCATGGAAGACGTACTCCCGATAGAGGTTGAGATTCCCTCCTCAAGGATCCTAATGGAAGTCAAGTTATCAGAAGCTGAATGGTGCCAAGATAGATACGATAAGTTGAATCTTATTGAAGAGTAAATAATGAACGCACTATGCCATGGTCAACTTTACCAAGAAAGAATGAAGAGAGCCTTTCACAAGAAAGTCAGACCTAGAAGACTCAAGGAAGGCGATCTCGTGCTCAAGAAGATATTACCTCTTCAACCCGATCCCAGGGGAAAATGGGCTCCCAATTATGAATGCCCATTTGTTGTTAAGAGAGCCTTCTCAGGTGGTGCTTTGACTCTTACGACTATGGATGGTGAAGAATTCCCACGTCTCGTGAATACCGATATGGTCAAGAAATACTTCGCCTAAAGAAAGAAAAAAGAAAGAAGCTCGCTAAGTTGAAAACCTGAAAGGGAGACTTAGGAAAAAATGAACGTCTCGGGGGACTGAAAACCTGAAATGGCGGTCCAGGCAAAAATTAGAGAAAATAAAAGAAAAGGAAAACATCCCGATGAATTGAAACCTACAAATGCAATTCATGCAAAAATTAGAGAATATGGAAAGTAACCACATCCGGTATCACCTAACCATCCTGAAGATTTTATGAAGACTCATAACCGACGTCAGCGTACGCGTGATATTCAAAGTTTGTAGGGAGACTAGTGATCATTGTATTTCAGTGTACCATTTCCTGAAAAAGTTACCATTTTTCAAACTTTGTAATCCATGGAGTCTTGTCTTTCGCATACTACCATTCCATTAATGAAAATTCGATCCTTATCTCATTTCTTGGAATTCTTATTTTATTCTATCTTGCAAAATATTGTTTTGAAATAAACTGATTTGAAACAAAGTCAAAAGTTGTTTTTCAAAATAAAAAGATAGAACATTTTTTTAAGACTCTTGAATACAGAGGAGAATGTTGACCTAAGATCCCCAGGAGAGTTGGTTCTCAAAACAAGAAACGAAAGCACCAACTGATTTCATTCCTACGAAGCAATAGGTCTTGACACGAGTTGTCTCTAGCCAAAGATAGGTTTTCTTCTCGAAATATGTTCCCCTGTTCAACGGGTTTTCTTCTTAGAATGAATCCTTTGATAATGAAGATTGGTTTGAAGAGTATTCTCTTCCCCTGCAGGAATTGCATCCCTAACGGAAGATGTTATTAACAATCGGGCGAGTATATATCATGGTGTTGTCGTTTCCTAGCGTGGTCATCTTATCATATGTTTGTTTTGTCAGTATGCACATAACACTCACTTATGCACTCATGCATTCATACATCACATATTCATGCACATTATTTGCATCTTGTTGATATGATAAGCTTATTATTCCCCAAACAATGTCTTTACTCCTTCCCTTTAAGCATCAGCTTTAGGCAGAAAGACCCTTAATTTTTATGTTTCCCCAGAGAGTTTGTTCCTTGTGGGAAGATCTTGTTTCAGCTTATTAACGTGTCTGTAGATAGGATGGATCCCCCCATTTTTGAGCTTGTTCCTCAATGGGAAGTGTCTTGTTTGGCGTTTCATTCTAACTCCGCCTTGGACTGAATTTTGTCTCCAGCAGATATCATTATTTGGATCAGCGAATCCCGGATTCTCATAGTACGTTTATTTTGCACAATTGAAGACCTGATATTTTCAAACATGAACCTGCTTCTGGTTCCTTGGAGAGTTGGATTTATATCCCCATCAATTACTATTGCAGTTATTACCTGACAACAAGTAATGGTCTCTTTATTTGGGTAGCTTGTGTGTTCCCAATTTCCTTCTTGAAAGAAGATGACAGTCTCTACGGAGCAAGAAAATATTTTCAGCAAAGAAGTTTGGGAATGATATAAGTTTCACAATAGATGGTTGGCCTTCTCAAAATGATGAAAACAGTCTGTTGAAGAACCTGATTTTGCATGTGATTAGTCTCTTGGTGTAAGAAGATAGTTCACTATAGAAGATTCACCATAGATGATGAAGAAGGTCTATTGAAGAACCTAAAGTTATTTATGAATGGTTAGTCTCTCCAGCGTCGAGACAGTTCATGTTGAAGTTATTTATGAATGGTTACTCTCTTGAGCGTCGGGATATTTCATGTTGAAGTTATTTATGAATGGTTAGTCTCCCCAACATCGGGACAGTTCTTGTTGAAGTTATTTATGAATGGTTAGTCTCTCCAGTGTCGAGACAGTTCATGTTAAAGTTATTTATGAATGATTAGTTGAAGACTATTATGAATGGTTAGTTCCTCCAGCGCCGGGACAGTTCATGTTGAAGTTTATTATCCCTTGTGAATGGTGAGTCTCCCCAGCGTATGAGATAGTTAATTAAGAGAGCCCGTTGATTTCCTTCCCCAGCATGTGAAAGAAACCCATGGAGAAGATTGACCTGGTTGTGCGATAATCCATAGCTCGGTGTTGTGTTATGTGTGAATCCATAACATATCTTTGTCATTACGAGAGAATCTGTGATTGACCCCCTTTGTTCTGAGAGAATCTAGAACCCCTTTAAACCTTGTTCTGTAAAAATCTTGAGTTTACCAAAGTCTGTTACATCGCTCAAGTGTCAAGGGTTGTCTATCATATGTCCCCAGTAGATCTCTTTCCTCCCTCCCAATTTAAAGGAAGGATGTTTTTTGTTTATTCCAAATGAAAATAAAAAATATATGTTGCTTTCATATCATGCATGTGGGCTCTCAGGTTCTAAAATTGTGCTATCTTTTGTATTTAAGTCCCTCCTATCGTGCTGAGACGAAGATTCCATCTTCCTCTCATCAGGTATCAGGAACTTAAATAGGGGCATCTGTTGCACCCCAATTTTTGACCACTGAGATCCCACCATATCTTAAATATTAGGATCAGCATTGTCATCATTATCATCATGCATCTATCATTTATTAACCCAAAAAATACAAAAAAAAATTGTTGTTTGTTGCTTGTGTCCCAAGTCAGGAGACTAATCAAGAGGAAGCTAAGCATGTTAGGGTTTTGAGGCCCACAAAGAAATTCAACATTATTCTATGATTCAAAGGGTTCTCCAATAAAAACCAAGGTCCAAATATGGGTCAGTGCAAGATCAATCACCTTCAAGTTCATCAGAAGCTCAAATTAGGGTTTTTGACCTAATTTTATTGAAGGGTTGACTTTTAATCGGGAGATGGTTCCAAGACTCAAAATATAATTCAGGATATCCAAATCAACATTATAGTCCATTCATATCATTCATATGAAGATGAGATCTTGATTCATTAGGAAATCACAAAACTGCAGTTCATTTGGAAAAAGTCAACTGCGCAAGTCAACCTTTGACTTTTGAGGAAAATAGTCAACTATGGACTTTTAAGAATCCAAATCATCATCATATGGATATTTAAGACATTTGATCAAAGAAAATTCAAAGAATTCATCAAGAATAAAAAAGTCAACAAAAAGTCAAATTAGGGTTTTTAAGTGTATTTTGACCTAATTCATGGATCTCCAAATTTTGCTCACACACTCAAAAATCTCCCAACATGAAAGTTTTATATCTTGGAAAAACAAAAAACTTATCACATTGGAACTTTTTTCAAAAAGTAATTATTTTGAGAGATATGGAATTAAGAAGATAACTTTCAAAAGACTTAGAGAAATTTTCAAGTGTTTTACTTGGATTTTTTCTTAACTTTATGGCCATTTTTCTCAATGATCCAAAAAGAGTTTGAGGAAACTTTTAAATACTCATTTGAAGTATGTATCAAGGGCTTTCCAAAGAGATAAGTAGCATAAAAATTCATGGCTCCATTCATGAGATATGAGTTTGTCAATATGACACAATGAGCACTTGAAAATGAAGAAGAACATGCAGAAAGTGAAGAAGTTATGAACCAAACTTGTTCAAATTTGAAAGATTCCTTTCTTGCAGCTCATTTAACTTGTTCAAAGCACCATAATCATAATATTACACTTGCTTTTGAGCTATAATCCAAGTGTTTAAGCCATTATCCAATTGATCATTCCATTAATGGCACAAAGTTAACACTTCCATTCTAGTCAAATTAGCTTTATGCAAAAAGTCTACTCCTTGAGCCACTACAATGTCTCTTCTGCCTTAAAAGTAAGATAAAACCCACAAGCAAGCCTCTAAGATCAAATCAAAACTTTGCAAGCATGCTTAAAGTTTTGTACCTCACCATTGAAACCATAACTTTCTCATTTCTTCACAAACAAGCAAGATGATACACAAGTCATGTAACACCCGTATAATTTAAATATTAATTTAATTGGAATATTGAATTAATAATTAGAATTATTAAGAATTTTGTGGAAAATAATGGAAATAATGGTTTATGGTGTTTGGGCCATATGAGGAAATAGTAAAAGAAAGGGGTGTGATATAGTAATCCTTTTACTAATTTTATTATTATTTTCATAAAACAATTGGAATTTGGGGAAACAAAGAAAGAACGTGAAAGAACAGAGGTTTTAGGAACACGAAGAACGTGAAGGAGAACTGTAGAGGGAGAGACCCAAAGATCAAGAATTTGGCTAAGGTAAGGGGGGACTCTCCATTTAATCTCTATTATCGTATCATGAATAATAGTGTGGATTAGGAGTATTGTTGGATTCAATAGATTCTATATTCTGTTGTTTGTGTTCATATATTGGATTGGAATTATGACTGTTAATCCCTAGTAATTGAATAGATTTAGGTTATGATGGGTAAAATTGATTGTAGAATCATAAACTGTTGATGTTGGGTGGTTTCTATACTGTTTAGAATATGAATTTATGGTTTTGAGACCCAAATCGCAGGCTGTGCAGGTGAAATCGCGAGGAAGAAGAATGGGTAAGTCGCAGGTTCTGAGAACTGCTGCCCATTTACGTATGATACGCGTATAAGGGAGGTGGTACACGTATGGTACGCTCCCTATTGTGCACCAAAATGGGTCTTCTGCTGGTACGCGTATGATACGCGTATGGCATGGTGATGGTACGTGTATGCCTGGCTGGTACGCGTATGTGCATATTTTGTGTGGAATTCTGGTTCTGCTCGTATGCGTACGATACGCGTATGGTGTGTGATGTGTGGATTTTTTTGGCCTGTTGGTACGCGTATGGCCAGCGTGACCTGTAGATTTTGTTGTTTTGTGATGTTTGAAAGCCTGAAGACGTGTGACTTTAAACTGATGAATCTGTATGAAATATTGTTGTCTGATTTATTGAATGATGCAATTATATATATATATATATATATATATATATATATATATATTGAACATACTTGTTAATGATGATGATGATGATGAATGATGATGAATGAGTATAAGATGATGCTACTCATAGTATGATGATGATGATAGTATGATGTATATATGTTTGCATGCATTCATAATCATTTGATGAGGGTTGTATCCTAATGATGAGAGGATACAGTGAAGGGCTAGATTCCCATTGTGTGGAATATGTGCTGGCAGGGCCGTATCTGGATGATGATAGATCGGTCGGTGGGTTTTACCATTAATGATGTTGGTACCACATGCATAGTGTCAGTTTCATACATATGCATGATTTTTCTTATAACATGATTAATATATGTTATGTGATGACTTGATGTTTGTAGATGTGAGACGATGATGTGTCTGAATATGAAACAATTGGGTGAATGATATAACTATGATATATTATTATTTATGATGAAATAACATTGGTTAACTGTGATGAGACTCACCCTTACTTGTTGTCATTTTCAGATTGAGGATAGCGGCGCGACTTGGTGAGGATTAGCTCATAAGTCGGTTTAGTTGTTGTGTCGGTGTCATGCTCTGATAGATGTAACACTGGGAACGCGATGTTTTGAGTTTCGATTATAACTCTATTTGTTTATTTTGTTTGAAGTATGATACATTAATGATGTAATGTTGACTTGATGATTCAATTTCGCTGTGTAAACATGATTTTATCTAACGAGTTATAATTCAGATGTTTCAGTGAATGCATGACATATGCCGAACGTGTGTTTTCTTTTATATTTTGAATTGTGTCACCTCTTTACATGTTACTCTGATTAATAATTGTTTAATTGCCGTGGGGTATTAGAGGGGTGTTACAATAGTGGTATCAGAGCATAGTCGGTCGTTGTGACCAGGGTCTTAGTGTCAGTCTTTCCTTTGTATGCGACTAATATGAGTTAATTGTCGATACTTTTGTTCTGACTAAAGTGTTTGTGATTTAAGCAGAACAATGGTTGGATGAGGAGGAAGAAATGATGATGCTATCGCTGAGGCTCTGGGCATGATTGCTGGTGTGCTTGGAGGGAATGCTGTAGGCGCAGGGATTGGTGCTGAAAGGCAACTGGGGAATTTTCAGAGGAACAATCCTCCATTGTTCAAGGGTATGCATGATCCCGAGGGTGATCAGAAATGGCTTAAAGAGATTGAGAGGATTTTAAGAGTCATCGATTGTGCTGAGAATCTCAAGGTGAGATATGGTACGCACATGTTGTATGAGGAAGCTGATGACTGGTGGTTGGCAACTAGAGCTGAACTGGACGCTGATGGTATAGAAGTTACTTGAGCTATATTCAAAAGGGAATTCTTGAGGAGGTATTTTCCTAAGGATGTTAGAGGCAGAAAAGAAATCGAATTTCTGGAGCTGGTGCAAGGTAATATGACGGTACCAGAGTATGCTGCAAAGTTTGTAGAACTGACAAAGTACTATGTGCACTACAACAATGATGAAGCCAGTGAGTTCTCAAAATGTGTCAAATTTTAGAATGGCCTTCGTGACGAGATCAAGCAGGGCATTAGGTACCAGAGGAATCAGAGGTTTGTTGACTTAGTGGATTGTAGCAGGATTTTTGAAGAGGATAACATCAAGCTGAAGTCATCTCACTCTCGCGAGTTGGTTGACAGAAAGGGGAAGAAACATATGGATAGAGGTAAGCCATATGGTAAAGGTACACCTGCTGATTGGAAGAAACCTAGTGGGGGAGATTCCAATGCTCGTATCAGATGCTATAATTGTGGTGAGATGGGGCATCGTAGGAATGAGTGTAAGCTTGATCAGAAGAAGTGTTACAAGTGTGACCAAGTGGGCCATATTGCTGCTGACTGTAAGAAGAGGGTTGTGACTTGTTACAACTGTGGTGAAGAGGGTCACATTAGTCCGAATTGTACCAAGCCAAAGAAGAACCAATCGGGAGGAAAGGTTTTTGCTTTGACCGGGTCAGAGACTACTCCAGAAGACAGATTAATTAAAGGTACGTGTTTCATTCGTGGCACACCTTTAGTTGCGATTATTGATACTGGAGCAACTCATTATTTTATTTCTTTGGATTGTGCTATGAGGATGAATCTAGAGATATCTGACATAAATGGAAATTGACACTCCTACATCGGGTTCAGTAACTACTTCATCTGCATGCTTGAATTGTCCGGTTGACATTTTTTCCTTTTTGCATTACCAACTAAACTCCATATATTATGCACTTCCTTCACTCCCTTGACACCACGCGTGTGTAGCTGATTTGGATGAGGTTTTGTGCATTGAGCTCTAAGGCGTGGGTTCATCCTTGGTTCCCACTTTCTCTTTATTTTTACTACTTGTTTTTTTTAGTTTTCTTCACAACTTCAAAAAACCATAAAAAATAGTAGAAATATTATTTTTAATCCTTTCTTTTTTGTGTGGTTATTCTATGTTGCCTATTTTTATGTTATGTTAAAAAATCAAAAAAATATTTATTTTTATTATGTTTAAAACAATTAATCAAAAAACATGTTCTTTTATGTTTAAAAAATCAACTAAAAAATTGTTTTATTTTGATTGTTTCTTTTATAGAACTTTATGAAGGTTTGTTAATAGTTGTTTAGGGTTAGGTTAGAGTGTCTTTCACTTATCTATGTACCCTTAGACCATTTCTCTTAAAGAAATTTGTATTTAACAATTAAAATCAATTAGGTTTAGGAGTTTGTTTAAAAACCCTAATTTGAAACCCTAATTTGAAAAACTTTAGATTTAAAACCCTAACCAAAAAATTTGCAACATGTTGATCTTTGTTTATCCATGTTTATTTATGCTTGTACATACTTGTTGATTTTAATCCATGCTTTGTACTTAATTATTATTTAAATATCATCTCTTATTTGTTTTGTTTATCTAACCCCATATTGATTCATCATATCAATCATTCATCATTCATACATGAGATTGTATCCAAGGGTTTAGATACATCCATCTCTTGCTTGTTAATACTCACTTGTTTGTTATTGTACATATATGAGGTATTTATTGTTAATTTTTTAAGCTTGATGTTTTATCCAAAGGATGTAAATGATATTGACTAAATTGTCAAGGTACTTAAATTCTTTTCCAGTCTCTTTTATGTTTGTGCTAAGTATTTTAAAGCTTTTCACTTGTTTATGGCTTAGTATTGTTAAAGATTAAGCAATCCCTTTTGTTTTGAAACCTTGGTATTAAGAATAGAATTATTTCCGGTGAAACTATTCTTGATCCATTGATATTATTTTTAAACCTTGGTGTTAAAAGATGAATTATTCCCGGTGAAACTTCTCTTAACCGATTGACCTTGTATTTTAAAGCTTGGTCCTTCTTTGATTTGTTTTAAAATTTGTTAAGTATTTTAAAGCATAACCTTTTAAAAATTATTAGGTATTTTAAAGCCTTATTCCTTTTCCAAAATTGTTAAGTATTTTAAAGCTTAACCTTTTAAACTTATTAGGTATTTTAAAGCCTAATCCCCTTTTAAACTTGTTAAGTATTTTAAAGCTTAACCCTCTTTTAAAAACTTGTGAGTATTTTAAAGCTCACACCCAAAAACGATTTTGGCCCCTTTTTTTTCCTTTTTAAAAGAGGAGCTATAGAAGCTCTGACTTCCCTATTGCACTTAAGGGGTATGTAGGCCTAATATGCGATATCTTATCAAGCTCACTTTCAAAAACTTCTCTTCCCATCCCCAACCTCTATTTCAAACAAGTTTTTCACATAAGATTTTTACAAAAAAAGGGTATTTATAAACAAAAGATAATAACACAAAACAAAGAGGTTCCCATGGAGTACCATGGATATGAGGAGTGCTTAAAACCTCCCCCTTGTATAACAAACCCTCCGTAGCCAGAACTCAGATAATTTTATTAGTTTTGATTTAAAAACTTCTGTGGGTTTTATTCACTCTTTCACCCATTCCTTTTTGGAAACAATAAAGCGCGGTGACGACTCTGTTTTAATTGAGATAAGTCTTCCCATGACTCTAGTCTCACCTATTTCACCGCTACACTATAATAATGAAGTCATGATAGTTATTGTGGTTGCAGAGTTGTTGATTTCGAGGATTAAGATTCGTGAAGAAGATGATGAGGTTATGGCAGTTATTGAATATGATAGAGGCGATGTTAAAGGTGATGTATTAGATCGACAATGATGTTGTAGCGTTGTGGCAATTATTGAAGACAGGTGGAGAAGATTTCTGTATTTTTCTCCTTTATGTTATGTCGATTGTAGAATTTTTGAAGGTGATTGAATGAATATGAAGGTTTGAAAAGGATGAGATGAAGATTCCAAAGGAATTTTCGGTTGTGAGTTTGTTATCAGTTCTGAGTTTTTTTTAGATGATGAGGAAGATTAGAGAGTGTTCAAGGTTGGAGAGTGAAGCTTGAAGATGGTGTTGATTCTGTTGAACGGAGAGTGAAGATTGATGGAGAAGGTCGAAGAGTGTGATTGGAGAATGAGAATAAGAGTTTGTTACGTTTCTGTTACAATCCGATTTTTTTTCTCCATTCCCCTCTCCCCTATGATGTAGAGCTATGGTCAATTGAATGTCCAGCGGTTCTTTTCGTCACGTTGCAGGGTTGTGGTGCTGGATTGTACCTAGAAATTTTTCAATTTTTTCCCTTTTATCCCATTTTTTTTGGTAATGGATTGCATGAATTTTTGTATTGTATTTACTTTGGATAGAAATTTGAAAGGACTTTGACAAATGGATTTTTATCTTGTATTGAATATATTTGAAACTCGAGTCTTGAAACTTGTGTACCAAAAAACATATGAATAAATCTTCCACTTTAGCAAGCTTGAATTAATTCTCCACAAATCATGTACTTAAGAATTTGGATCCAATCAATTAATTTTGCACACAAATTTGAACTCATAGAATTACTTGAGTCAACTTCAAATCCCGCTCATCTCGATTTCTTAATGAGCCCTCAACTCAATTCGATTCACCAATTCCAACATCAGACGTTAAGCCGAAAATATTAGAAAGAATGGTGTTTTGTATGCAATGTTGTCCTTAAGCTCATACCCTTGTACCATGACTGGTTCTTTTGCAATTCACCTCACAAACCTCTAGATTTAACAGTCTCAAAACAATAGAAACTCTTTAATTTTTCTTGATTTTCAAACGAAGAAATAAACGTCTTTCATAACTTATAGCACGTATGAAGAGGACAAATTTTAGGGTGCAACACTTCAGGATATTGGTCACTTGATCCAGGATCATGAAACTGTGATCATTTCTCATAGTTTCATAGAAACTAATATGTGCGCTGACACTCTTACCAACATTGGATGTTCTCAAACCCAATTTTACATCTATGACAAAGCTCCAAATATCTCGAGACATTTTTTAGAGAATGATTATCTAAATTTACACACGCCGAGGGATGGCGTTTTGTAGTTTCTTTCCTTTTTAGACTTCGGTCCTTTCTTGTACAAAAAAAAAAAAGTTGAAATGTTAGTGTCCTAACTTTGTATTCTTCTAGTTATATGCTTGATGACTTCTAAAAGTAGAAAAACTATTTTTTTTTCAAATTTTTTTTTTGAAATTATTACTAAATATTAGGACACGTGAAAGCCCAAATTTTTTAAAACAAATACTAATCTTATTTAGTTATATTAATTTTTTTTAACTTTGTTTTATAAAAAAATATAATTAATATAAATAATAGACGAAGAAAAGAAGTGTTTTATGTAACATACATTTGTTTGATTAATATTTATTTGAATTTTTTATTTTAAGTTGATATTGTTTAATTTTATTTTTGATTAGAGGTAGTTGATTTTATTCATGATCTTAGTTTTTATTATTTAATTGAGTTGATTCTTAAAAGGTACTCCATAATAGTATATGATTTTTTGTCTACAATGGGTGATGATATTCTTACTATTTTATACGCTCTATGTAAATTTTATTAATTTTTAGTTTTTTTCTTAATTTTTAATTATTTTAAAAATATATTTTTTATTTTTATAAAATATAAAGTATTAAATTGTTGTTAAATATTTTCAATTAAATTTATCCGTGAATCACATGAGTAGATAATTAGTTAATAATAATATATAAAACTTGTTAAATCATCTAACAATTTTGAAACAAATATTTAGAACAACTTCGTAATTTTTAACTTCTATATTTATTATTATTATTATTATTATTATTATTATTATTATTATTATTATTATTATTATTATTATATTTTATTAATTGATTATTTTTATTTTAGTTTTTATATTAGTAATTTAAATCAATAATAAAGGTTAATAGTAATTCACCTCTGTAATGTTAGCGAATTTTGTTTTTGCCTCTCCCTAAACAACTATTTTTTCAAAAAAACCGTTGCGAAAATCTACCTTTGACAACGGTGGGGGTAAACCGAAACAAACTCATATTACATGGAATAAATTACTATTAATCCAATTAAAAAATAGCACTCATAACCCCATGTTCTTATGTTCCCAATAGTCATAATCCTCAGCCTAGCCTTATTGTCTATGTTTACTAAGCAAAACCTTCCACGCTTGCTTACCCACCAAAGTCTTGATTCACCTCAAAGTAACTTAAATATGAAGTCAAAGTCTTGATTCACTTTGAAGTAACTTAACCATGAAGTCACTGAACCGTTTTTGCTCGCTAAGTGTGTCTGTTTTGTTTTTTTGGTTTAATAAAGATGCACATTTGCTCACTAAGCATGCATTATTAGCTTATCGAGCCATGATTTATTAGGAAAGTTCTTAGTTTGGTCTCTTGTGCTATTTTGATTAATTTTTTTGATCTTTTTGCTTGTATTTCATAAATGCATTATTAACATGTCCAGACAAGCATTTTATAACTTTTCACTGATAAATAAAGGGTTCATATGGCATTTTATCACTTTTCACTATAAATAATAAATAGAGGGTTCATATGTTTTCTTATAAACCAATTTAATAAGTGCCTACATATTTAACTTATTTTGGTACTTAACAACTCTTTCCTACTTATCTTTTTTTTGTTTATCCTCAAAAACTTTTGAAAGTGTTGTTTTATGATATGATTATTTTAATAATAGAAGTTCATAATCAACATTATAATTATCATCAAATCATAACATAAATATGAAAAACTTATTTTTCCAAAGTAAGATTTCTATATTATTAGAATCATATTTTCACAAATTTGTTAAGAGATTCAGTATTTCCCTCTTTGTTGGAAGTATATACTATAGAAACATTTTGCACTTTATATTTAACAGGATGACAAAATAATCATCCTCCACGACTCACTAAATGAACTTCTTAATCTCTTTGAACATAGACAGTAAGACAAGGTTTAGAGTTATGCTTAGCAAACACTCATAACCAAGTCTAACGATTCTATTATTCACGTTTTCATTGTATTTGTTTTTATTTTAATTTTATTTTTTTCAAATAAATAATTTTACCTGTGATTTTGTATTTTTATCATTGTTGTTGGTGAGTTCAAACATAGGAAATGAGAAAGCTTTGCGACAACCTTTGATAACGACTATCAATTTATGTCATTTGGTAAAATATTTATTCTATTTTCTATATTTAAGTTTTCATTTTTTTTTTCATTTTGATTTTGTTTCAATGAGATTCTAAATCAACGTTGTCATTTTATTTTATTCTTTCATTTTGATTTTGCTTCTTTCAAATATAATTTTTTTTCTAAATCAACAATAATTTTTTTAAAATATTGTTGATTTTTTATCTATTTTATGAATTTATTATATTACTATTTGTTTTCTTTTGTTGTTTATTTTTATTTTCCACTTATATTTTATTTTTCAGTTATTTATTATCATTTTTTGTCATTTTATTTTATTCTTTCATTTTGATTTTGCTTCTTTCAAATATAATTTTTTTTTTCTAAATCAACAATAATTTTTTTAAAATATTGTTGATTTTTTATCTATTTTATGAATTTATTATATTACTATTTGTTTTCTTTTGTTGTTTATTTTTATTTTCCACTTATATTTTATTTTTCAGTTATTTATTATCATTTTTTGCCATAATTTTCAATACAAATTGATCTTTAACTATTGATCAACATTTATGAATAAAATGAACATTAGATCATTAAAACAAATAATAAAGAAAAATAAAAGACATCACATATCAACTATGGATTACAATTTTTTATACTATATTCTTACAAAATTAATTGTTATTAATTTTTTTAATAAAAAATACACTCAATAAAAAATATTCATAAAAATATATTTATATTTTTTTAAAATAATGCTTATCAATAATAATAATAATAATAATAATAATAATAATAATAATAATAATAATAATAATAATAATAATAATAATAATAAATTTACCGTGCATCGCGCGGGTAGAAGTTTAGTAAAATTTGTTAATTTCTGTTTTTAATAAAATTAAGATATATTTGTATTTACATATTCACATTTTAATTTTCATGTATATGTGAGAAAAAGAAGAGAAGAAAAAAAAGGAAAAACACTAAAAAAATGAAAGGAATGAGATACCATAAAATAAAAAAATAAAAAAATGAGAGTTCAAATAAATATTTAATGTTGATGAAGTTTTTCATCTAAGTTTAAACGAGTAACGGGTGAAATCTATAATTTAGTAAAATAATAATAGAATGTATAAAAATTTATGTAATTATTTGGAAAAAAAATAGATCTTACAATGTTTATTTCTATAACAATTGTTATATTAATTCTCACATGAAATCCATGACTTCAAAAGTTATAATAAATGAAAAATGATGGAAAATAAATTCTCATGATATATAAAGTTAAAGTGGTTGTAAAAAACAATAAATATGATCATATAGATATACAATTTATTCTCACATGAAATATCCAATTTCTCGAATCATATTTAATCCATGATGAATTACAGATGATGAATTTTTAGGTTACCTACAAATTAAAGTAAGAGCTTGTGTAATGATATGAATATAAGTAGATCAACACAAATATCTTATGAATAGTTCACCAAGAGAATCAATCTATCAAAGAAAAATAAGTTGAATATTGAGGCTTAAACCCTTAAGAAATAAGGTGTTTACGTTGGTTTTAAAGGATGACGTGTCATATAATCTACTACGAGATCATCTTTGAACACACATATGCATATGAATCAGAAATTGGAAAACACTGGTGTACTCACATCATATGAAGCTATATGAAGCATATTTAAGCCAAATAAGTATAATCACCTATCTCAAAATCAATTACACTAACAAAGTCTTGGGTATCTATTAATGATATCATATATCACTTTAGTGGAAATAGAAATTCCATTGAGTGCATACCAGTGCAGACGCTCTATAAATATTGACTTTTCCCCCTCGAGTATGATCAAACAATCAATTTTCCTGCTTTCTATCTACATAAACTTAACTTTAGTTTGACATTAAAGTGTCTTTGCAGGTACACTTGCACGGGGAATTTAAAGAGATTAAAATCATATGTACTCCAATAAATTCACATAATTATATCCCCCCACCATGGGGTACACTAAATAATACACAAATCTCAAAGTTTAATTATCATTATGGTAACTAGAAGCTAGACTATACTAGAATTATCACAAGGAAAACCAAACCAATAGAATTATAATGGAGGCCTTCAAGCATAGTAATTCACCATCTCAGAGGTTGATGGATACACAAGTTGTAAGTACAAGACTATACTCACCAAGGAGTTTTCGATTCATGGCAAACATCATAAGTGAGCAAACACAAAAGCACAAGTGAATGACTCAAGGAAAATCAAGTTTTGGCTATCTAAGACAATGTAGGTCGACCTACCATGTGCCCAGGTCAACCTGTGAAGCTTCAGTTACTCAGAATATAGTTTTGCATCTGTTAGGTCGACCTAGCTCATCATCAGGTCGACTCAAACTAAAGCAAACAAAGTATGTTTTTGTTAGGTCGACTCACCCACGCTCCTAGGTCGACCTAAACTGAAGAAAAGTCTCAAGAACGTGTTTCAACCGATTTTAGGTCGATCAAAACCCCCAACAGGTCGACCCAACTGGCAACAATTACAAACTGGTTCAATATACTTCATTTAGGTCGACCTAACCAATGAAGTAGGTCAACCTATCTCCACAAAAATTGCCAAATTGTATGTTTGCTCTGCACCAACATACCAGCTCCTTTACATATCCTTTTATGTTAATTATTTCTGCTCAACACCAAAAACTGAAAGAGACACAAAGGCTTCTCATCTTCGTTCTTCTTCTCAACTCCAACACAACTACACACAATCATTTTTGCGTTGAGGGTTTGCGATCAAGATCGATAACATCCATGGAATGGAATTGAAGATTCCTAGTGGGTGAAGATTTGTGGGGTTTTTGGTGAATAAAATCTGTGGATTTTGTCCTCCAAGATTGGTGAGTTTTGGGGGTTTTTATCAAGAGACTTCATCAAAGATTCAGCTGAGTATGAAGATTGAAGAACATAGGTTCGAGCAAATTCAAAACACTACAGAAAGGGAATCAAAGTGAAGCTCTTGGAAGATACTTGATCTGGCTCAAGATCAAGGGGAAGAAGATTCAAAGGATCAGCATATTCGGTTTATCGCTATCGCTTTGTGATCTTCTTTGTAAAAACTGTTTTCAAACATAATGAAAGACATCCCAATTCCCGTTTGGAATTGGGGGCAGATGTAGTCGTAGCAAGGACAGTCGACGAACTGCCTGAACAAATAACGTGTTCTTATCGCTTTTATATTTTCGTCTACATTTCACTTATTTTTGGTTATAATCGCAAATCGATCAAAGGTTCAAGTGTTAAACTTGTGTGATAAGATTCTGCACAAAAATCACAAGTCACCACACATTGAATCATAATCACTTTGGAAATTATTACCAAGTGTTTGATATATTGCTTCAACCATTATCAAGTCATTGTAAACAAAGTTAATCAAGCAAGTAGTTAAACTATTTATATTAGCTTAACTGATTTATTCTCTAAGTGGTCTTTTCATCGTTAACTCTTAACTATTTTGTGGTTTAATCACATATCCAATTCTTTCAATAGTGGATCGGAATAGACGCGAGTCGATCCCGAAACACTTTTGTAACGCCCCGAATTTAATTAATTATTTAATTAAATTGATCGAGGATTTATTCATTGGAATTAGTTAAAGTCGAGGTTTATCGGTATTATTCTAAAGGCGTAATGGATTAATATGTTGATTTGAGCAGTTAAGTTATGGATCGATGGTGGATGTGGAATATTGTTGGAAAATAATATTCGGTTATGTTGTGTGGCTATTTATTTACGTATATTATTTGGATTAATTGAGTAATTAAAGAGATGTTATGAATTGGGCCTAAGTGGAAAGAATATAACACAATGGGTGGGTTATGGGTTAAGCCCATTAGTGGGAAAAGATAGTAAGAGTTAGGGTTTTAGAGATTAAACCTCATAGCTCATTTTGTGGAAAAGAAGAGAAAGAAGAGAAAGAAGAGAAAGAAGAGAAAGAAGGAAAGAAAGAGGAAAACTATGGCTTGAAGAGGAAATGACTCCATTGAAGATGAGGCTTTGTTAAGGTAAGGGTGGGGTTCTTACTCTCTAAGGGTTGGCATGATGATGTTTATGGTGGGTTAGATTGTATGTTATTCTCCATGGATGTGTGAGTTTGAAATTGTTAGGGTTTATGATTGAATCCATGGAATTGTGTCATTAATCATGTTGTTGATGTTTGTGTATGAACCCATGATTAGAAATATGTTTAGGAACCTTACATGTGTGGTATTTTACTTTCAATTGATGCATAAATGATGTATAGGTGTTAGAGAAATGTTTATGAGAGTTTGGGTGGTGGAAATGGTGATTTTAGGGTTTCTACGAAGCTTAGGTCGACCTACACAGGGGTTTGCGTCGACCTGTGCAGCCTAAAAAGGAAAAAATCTGGGTTTCTGATGAATGCGTTGACCTATTTGGTCAGCGTGCGCATACCCGAGGGGGACAGAAACATTTATGCATCGACCTGAAGATCCTTTGCGTCGACCTGTTGATGTCCATTTTTGACAGATTTTGTAAGGACCATAACTTTTGATCCGTAACTCTGTTTTAGGCGCCGTTCGAAGCGTTGGAAAGCTAACGCAATGAACTAGAACATGATGCAATAAAATGATCCATATGATATAGTTTCCTATTATGTTTATTTGGATTAAGTGGTGAACTATGTTGTGTTAATATATGAAGTATGCTCTTTGCGATGAATTGACATAACCATGTTGTAGTATAACTTGATGTATGTTTTCTTATGATGATACAATGTTATTGAGATGATGATATGTACCTTCCTTATGATGAATGAGATAATTATGTATGTGATGATATGCATGATTAATAAAGATGTTGTATGCTATATGCGATTAATTGTGCGTATTTGATATGTATGGGTCGACGATGATGCCATGCGATGACTTAACAATATCTATGAAAATGAATATAACGAGTTATGATGATTACTTGAATTAAGGAATATGATGAATGTGTTGATGTTGTTGGCAATATGATGAATAGATGATGTTTGTTATAATATGATGAATTTGTGGTTGTTGTTAACATGATGAATTTGTTATCGTTGTCGCTAGTATGTGGAATTTGTCGTTGTTGTTGTAGATCCTATGGTCACTACTGATAATTTGTATTATGTTGATAAGAATGAAGTTGAATAGATGTTGTATGTTGATGTGATGTGGTTATGTGATTGAGATGTGGTAAATTACTATGATACGGTTATTGCCATAGAACCTTGGCATTGAGTTGATGTGGTTATGTTGTTTAAGTTTATTATGTTGTTTAAGTTGATCATGTCGTTCAAGTTGATTATGTCGTTTAAGTTGATTAAGTGGTTTAAGTTGTGTTTGTGGATGTGCATCATTTGAGTCGCATCCATTGCATTGTTTGAGACGGCCCTTGTGGCAAATGTTTGAGACGGACCTTGTTGCAAATGTTTGAGACGGCCCTTGTGGCAAATGTTTAAGACGGCCCAATGGCAAACTGTTTGAGACGGGAGTTTTACTCCAATGGTACCACATGCATATGCATAAGTTTGAGTCACATTCGAGTCGCATTTGAATTGCATTTGAATTGTGTTTTGAATGTTGAGATGACGAAGTGTTTGTTGTGACGTGATAATGATATGTTTGTTGTGACGTATTTGATATCATACTTGTATATTTGAATATGTGATTAATGACATTGTTGCCGTTTTGAAAGTTGTATTATATTGATAAGTTGTTTTGCGGTGAAACTTATTGTAAGATGTTATGTGATGCGAAGTGGTGAAATTATGTATGATCTATATCTCCTATATTATTTATCATGCATTCCTTTATATTGTAAGATATCTCACCCTTTTGCTGATATTTCCCCTACCATGGGAAATGGGCAGGTACTCAAGATTAGTCGTGGAGGTCCGGGGTTAATTATGTGAAGTCTTTATGTTGCTTTATGGCGAGTCGAGTTGGTGTCCCTTGCTCTGATACGTAGCACTCGGGGGGATTAGTCGTTATTATTTGATTATTGTATTTTATGATGAAATTTGTGTTAAGTTTAATTGAAAGGTGTTTTTAAGTTTAAGTTGTAAGTGGTGAATGAGGTTTTGTTCCGAATGCTATGTATCTTTATTAAACGCGATATAAGTATGTTTGTTTGGTTAAGTCGAATTGTGACATCCCATCGTTTGATGAACAATTTTAAATGCACTCTGATTTTCGTTTATAATTGCGGGGTAGATTTGGGGTGTTACAGCTTTCGCCTAAATTTGAGATAAATCTAAAACATTCTGAGGCATCTATTTACCCCCTCTATATCCTTAAGCCTAGAGTCTAACAAGTGGCATCAAGAGCTCTGGTTTATTCCGTGTTACGTGAAACACTTATTGGAAAGATAGCTTCCGGACCTAAAGGGGCTCACAATAGAGCTTTAGTTTTCAACGGTGAAAACTATGGCTATTGGAAGGATTGTATGTGCGTGCATATCAATGCCATTGATAGGAACATTTGGACAGCAATTGTTAATGGTTCCTTTCAAATTACCATGACAAATGCAGGTGGTGCTGTTGTCCCTAAAACAGAAAATACTTGGGATGCTGAAGATGAAAAGAGATATGGATACGATTGGAAAGCGAGAAACATTCTAATATCAGCTCTAGGAGTTGATGAATACTATCGTGTTTCCCATTGTAGATCCGCTAAAGCTATTTGGGACACATTGCAAGTTGCCCATGAGGGCAAGGATGATGTCAAACTAGCTAGAATCAATACGTTAACTCAAGAGTTCGAACTCTTTCATATGGAAGATGATGAATCCATCGAAAACATGCAAAAGAGATTCGTGCATCTTAAAAATCGTTTAAACTCTCTTGATAGACCTGTTTCCAATGTAATTGCTACTAACAAAATTTTAAGATGTTTAAACAGGGAATGGCAACCCAAGGTTACAGCCATAAAGGAAGCAAATGATCTAAATACCTTAGACCTCACCACTCTCTTTGGTAAACTTGAAGAACAGGAGAAACATCTTAAATGCCTTGACATGCATGAGAAAAGGTCAAAGAAAGATAAGAACATGGAGAAAGAGGTAGAGAAGAAGTCAATAGCTCTAAAGGCTTCAAGCTCCAAGACCTCAAAGCAAGAGCAAGAGGATAGTGATACTAGTGATGAGGAAGACTCGGATGATGAGGAAATGAGACTGTTTGTGCGAAGGTACAACAAATACATAAGGAAAAATGGAGCAAAACACTCCGACAAAAGCTTGATCAACTATAGGAAGCAATTCAACAAGTACAAACAAGACGAGAATAACAAAGGAAAATCCAAAGGTCCTTGTTTCAATTGTGGTAAAGTTGGTCATTACAAATCGGATTGTCCATACCTTAAGAAGGAGAAAGAAAAGAATCAAAGCAAAGGTCACAACAAGCCTAGAAGAGCCTACATAGCATGGGAAAGTGATTCATCTAGTGAAGGCTCATCGAGCGATGAAGAAGAATCGGCAAACTTATGTGTTATGGCTCATCAACCCAAGAAAAAGAAGCGTGTAAATCATCTCAAGCCTGAACTTGTAGATAAGGTATCTCATGCTCAATTAAAATTAGCTTTTGAAGAACTACATAGTAATGCAATCGAATCTTTCAAACTTTTGGCCTCAAATAAGAAAATCTTTTCACATCTAGAATCAAAATTTGAAAATACCGAAAAAGATATGGAAGCTTTGAAACAATCTATGTTAGATATTCAAAAGGATAATATTGAGAAGGATCCCACATCATGGTTTGGTTGTGAGACATGTCATATTTGGGAAAAAGAATTAAGAAATCTAAAATCAAAATTAAAAAAGGCTTCACAACCAAAAGTGACGTTTGCGGTTGATCCAAACAAATTCAAGAGATCTTATACTCCTCCATATAGTAAATACACCTTCGTACCTAAAGCATCAACCGGTAAAACGGTATATTCTCCTCATATTACATGTCACTATTGTTGCAAAAGGGGACATGCCATTAAAAAATGCAAGTTTAGGAGAATCTTAGTTCATAAAGGCGTCTTTCAATGGTTGCCTAAGTGTAACACCTTATTTACTCACTACCAAGGACCCAATGAAAATTGGGGACCTTCGATTCTAAATTAATATTGTAGGAAAAGTGTCTTGACATTGCCGAGAGTTTGTGGTTCCTTGATATCGGATGCTCAAGACACATGACGGGGGACATATCGCTTTTTGTTGAGTTTCACGCAAAGAAAAAGGGATATGTCACCTATGGAGACAACAATCAGGGAGCTATACTTGGTAAAGGAAGTGTAGGTAACCCATTTACCACAACTATAACTGATGTTTTACTAGTAGAAGGTCTTAAACATAATCTCTTAAGTATTAGTCAATTGTGCACAAAGATTTCAAAGTAACCTTTACAAATTCTGGTTGTACAATTGAACATATCAAGAAAAGAGACATTGTGTTTAATGGCACAAGAGTAAACAACATTTACATGCTAAACTTGGATGAAGTGTCTAAGTCAAATGCCAAGTGTCTCATTTCTTTAGGAGAAGACTCATGGCTTTGGCATAGACGTCTCTCTCACATAAACTTTGACTTACTAAATAAAGTTGTCACAAAAGACTTAGTAATCGGCTTACCAAAAATAAAGTTTTCAAAAGATCATCTATGTGATGCTTGTCAAAAGGGAAAACAAACAAAAATATATTTTAAATCAAAAAATATTGTTTCAACATCACGACCCCTCGAACTTCTTCACACGGATCTTTTTGGCCCTTCAAGGACAAAAAGCATAGGTGGAAACATATATGGTTTTGTCACTGTTGATGATTACTCTAGATTTTGTTGGACAATTTTCCTACCTAGTAAGGATCAAACTTTTCCAGCTTTTACTCAATTTGCAAGGTTATGTCAAAACAAAATGAACACTAAAATAGTTGCAATCCGTAGCGATCACGGTGGAGAATTTGAAAACTATCTTTTTGAAAAATACTGTGATAAACATGGAATTGAACATAACATTTCAGCTCCTAGAACACCACAACAAAACGGAGTAGTGGAACGTGAAAATCGTGTTCTAGAGGAGTTGGCAAGAACAATGCTCAATGAGGGAAGTCTACCCAAATATTTCTAGGCTGATACTATTCGCACCGCATGTTATGTTTTGAATAGGATACTAATACGTCATATACTAAACAAAACACCATATGAATTATTAAAGGGTAGAAAACCAAATGTGTCACATCTCCACGTATTCGGTTGCAAATGTTTTGTGTTAAACAACGGTAAGGATAACCTTGGGAAATTCGATGCTAAAGCTGACGAAGGCATATTTCTTGGTTACTCTCAATCTAGTAAAGCATATAGGATTTACAACAAAAGATTACTTATAGTTGAAGAGTCCATTCATGTGTCCTTTGATGAATCTTACTCAAAATATGTCGAGAAAGGTATATCTTTTTGTAGTGCAGGCCCATCTACTGAAGACATTGTCAAAGAAAAGGAAGACGAGAGTGAAATTGTTGCAAAGAAAGATGCTAAGGAAGAGAAAGATGAATCTCATGATAAGGTTGAAAAAGAAAGCATCTCAAACAACGAAGAACTTCCTAAGACCTGGACAAACGTAAAAGATCATCCAATCGACAACATAATAGGTGACATCTCAAAGGGCGTTACAACACGCTCCAAGATAAGTAACTTTTGTCATCATTTTGCTTTTGTTTCACAAGTTGAGCCGAAAAACGCTAAGGACGCATTACTTGATGAGCATTGGCTAATGGCCATGCAAGAAGAATTAAACCAATTTAAACGAAATGATGTTTGGGACCTTGTCCCTCATCTGGGAGAACATCACGTAATCGGTACTAGATGGGTTTTTTGTAACAAACTTGATGAAAACGGAGTTATTACTATAAACAAAGCTAGATTAGTAGCTCAAGGCTACAATCAAGAGGAAGGTATTGATTATGAAGAGACGTACGCTCCCGTAGCACGTCTCGAGGCTATTCGTCTCTTACTTGCTTTTGCTTGCTCAAAAGACTTTAAGCTCTTTCAAATGGATGTTAAAAGTGCCTTTCTAAATGGCTACATTAATGAAGAGGTGTATGTATCTCAACCACCCGATTTTGAAAATTACAAGTATCCAACCCATGTTTATAAGTTGAAATGTGCTTTATACGGTCTTAAACAAGCTCCTAGGGCTTGGTATGAACGTTTAAGCAAACTTCTACTTAGTCAAGGATACTTTAGGGGTAAAGTTGACACTACTCTCTTCATTAAAATAAAAGATAAAGATATACTTTTGGTTCAAGTTTATGTAGATGATATAATATTTGGGTCAACTAATGCAAAACTTGTCAAAGAATTTTCTAAGCTTATGCAGAGTGAATTTGAGATGAGCCTCATGGGAGAATTAAACTTCTTCCTTGGTCTACAAATCAAGCAACTTAGTCTTGGAACATTTGTTAGTCAAACCAAGTATTGCATGGAATTGCTTAAGAGATTTGGAATGAGTGAGGCAAAGGAGATTGACACACCTATGGCAACCAATAGCAACCTAGACAAGGATGAAAAAGGTAAAGAAGTTGATGTGAAATTGTACCGAAGTATGATAGGCTCACTATTGTATCTCACAGCTTTATGACCGGACATTATGTTTAGTGTATGTATGTGCGCGAGATACCAATCATGCCCAAAGGAATCACACCTAAAAGCTGTAAAAAGAATTCTACGATATCTTCGTGGAACTACTACATATGGGTTATGGTATCCTAAGGGAAATGAATGCTATTTGGTGGGATACTCCGACTCCGACTTTGATGGATGCAAATCTGACAGAAAGAGCACCAGTGGGACATGTCATCTATTCTCAAATTCATTGATAAGCTGGCACAGCAAGAAATAAGTATCAGTTGCATTATCTACAGCTGAGGCAGAATATGTAGCTGCCAGAAGGTGCTGTGCTCAGATATTGTGGCTTAAGCAGCAGCTCATTGACTTTGGTATTAAGCTTGATCGAATACCTATCATGTGCGACAACACAAGCGCCATAAATTTAAGCAAGAATCCTGTTCTACACTCACGAACCAAGCATATCTAAATAAGGCATCACTTCCTAAGAGATCATGTGGAAAAAGGGGAAGTTATATTTGAACATGTAGAGAGCAAGAAACAACTAGCTGATATCTTTACCAAACCTCTTGCAACCGAGTCATTCTTCAACATTCAAAGAGAATTAGGGATATTAGATATCTCTAATTTGAGCTAAACATGCTTTTTTTCGTTTATTTAATTATTTTTAACTCTATACTTTGATTATGCTCAAGCTAACATTTCTCTTAGTATGAAGGTAGTACGAAATCAATCAAGGATCGTGCTACATTGACAAGAGGAATGTACCTCACATCATGATGACAAGATATCTGCAAGTTGAGAAAATGGTAACATGTTTGTTGTTCACTTCCAAAAATATTATTAATACTATAATATGCTATCAATTAACATGTTTATAGTGATTTCATATATGCATCTCCATATATCTCATTTACATGTATATGTTGTTCATCATAACTCATAATATATCATGTTTGGGCATACTAATAGTAGAATAAGCATATATCTAACATCCATAAGTCTCTCCATTGCATTCCAAGCATTTGAAGCATTTCTGGTCGACCTCCTATGCTCTTGAGTCGACCTACTGAAGTTTTTTTAAAAAATAACAAAAACATGTTCAGTTACGTCGACCTAGACCTATTTTAGGTCGACCTATTCTGAATCATTTTCAGGGTACTTCTGTTAGGTCGACGCAACCTTATTTTAGGTCGACCTACTGAGACATAAATTTCAAAATTGGGCTTTTAGGTCGACCCGACCCATTCTCCTACATACTTATGCATCCATTTTTCATTCTCAAACACTTTGTCTACGGCTAACCCTAATCCTCCAAGATCAAATTCCTCCAATTCTCATCACTTTCACACAAATCATCTCCAATCATGGCCCCAAAATCCAGAAAAGGGAAGGAAATTGCATCCGGATCATCCTCTCAACCGGTAAGTGCTCTAGCTCTCGTTCATTCCGATTGTAGAGAAAATTTTGAAAATTGGCAGATGAAACGGAAAATTATCAAGCAACATGTTTATAACCATAAGGTAGCCGACCGTATGCATATACCTGAAGTTACTAATCTGATTAGGCATCAAAATATCCATCCACTATTGGAATGTGACACTCCTTACTGTGAGAATACTGTTAGGGCTTTCTATGCTGGGTTACAAAAGGGGGAAGGTTGTTGCTTCAGGTTTAAGATGGGGTCTAGATCGCACCTTGTTGACAAAAGGGTTTGGGTAAGCATCTTTGGCCTTACACTTGTGGGAGATGAGCTCTGTATAGAAGACGGTGAGGTTCCGGCTAACTATGATCACTTGGCCTACATGAGATCAATCCTCAAATACCCTTCCGTTATTGACAAGCCAAGTGAAACAATCACAGCAGGGCACTTAAAAAGAGATCCTAGGCTCTTGAATTGGATCATCTCAAGAATCATTAGACCATGATCAGGAGGATACTCTAGAGTTGAACGAAATGAAATTCTGTTAATGTATCTACTTCAAAACAGAACGCGTGTGAACTGACCAAATTTTTTCGCTACCAAGTTCTATGAAGTAAAGCAGAAAACTACTGCTCTATGTTATGGATCAATCATTCAGACAATTGTGAACCATTTTGGTATGAAACTTGATGGACTGTCTTACATTAGGATTAAACATCCTCAAGACTTCTCTTAGACAACCTTGACCCTCATGGGCTATCACTGGGATCCGAATAGGCAAGCTTACTATCTCATCCAAAAGGTAACCGGAAACATTATCTACAATTATGATGATCCTGCAGAATTTGGTCACCTTGGAGGTCATTAGGAGGAAGGACATGATCTTGACATGCCAAATGATGATAATAACGCGATGGAAGATGTTCCTCATGATAGGGATTCAAATTGGCAATATGTTCCTCCTCAAGAGGAGGAAATCCCTTGGGGATACACAGCCCCACCTCAGTCGGATCAATCCAACATCATTTCTATTCTAGAGAACATGCAACTTCTTCAACAACAAAACTTTGAAGCACAACAGCTCCAATTTCAGCATATGCAACAGCTTCAACAAGATCGCTATGATGAAAAACAACTTCAGTATGCAAATCTTCATCGTTTGGCTCAAGAGCACAAAAGCGATTTTGAGACCTTTGCCTCAAACATGACTGAACAACAGAACCGTTTTGAAGAAACTGCAACTAATCGGCATGCTAGTCTGAGTCAAAGCTTCAACATTCTCAACAGGTTCGTTCTTGAGCTGTTGGAACAAGTTGAAGAGGATCGAACTCTAGGTTTCCAAAGAGGAAGAGGAAGACGGGGCAGACGTTAACGAGCATTGCATCTCATTAGCTCATCCCATTGCATTGCATTTTATTTCAATTATGTTATTGCTTACTATTATTACTTGAACTTAAGCTTGGTTTGTACTTTAAAATATGTTTGGATATTATGTTCTGCTGCCCTACTATTTTGTTATGTAATACATTGTTTTGTTTAGATTATTATATTGTTCTATTCTACTGTTCTCCTGTTGTCTTTCTTTTGATGTTGTCAAAGGGGGAGATGAGTTGAGAATACAGGGGGCTTAGTACGGGGGAGCTTACGCATACAACTACGGGGGAGCTTTCGTCATTTAATCAAATGTTTGCCATCATCAAAAAGGGGGAGTATGTAAGTACAAGACTATACTCACCAAGGAGTTTTTGATTCATGGCAAACATCATAAGTGAGCAAACACAAAAGCAAGAGTGAATGACTCAAGGAAAATCAAGTTTTGACTATCTAAGACAACGTAGGTCGACCTACCATGTGCCCAGGTCAACTTGTGAAGCTTCAGTTACTCAGCATATAGTTTTGCATCTGTTAGGTTGACCTAGCTTATCATCAGGTCGACTCAAACTAAAGAAAAAAAAGTATGTTTCTGTTAGGTTGACTCACCCACGCTCCTAGGTCGACCTAAACTGAAGAAAAGTCTCAAGAACGTGTTTCAACCGATTTTAGGTCGACCCAAACCCCCAACAGGTTGACCCAACTGGAAACAATTACAAACTGGTTCAATATACTCCATTTAGTTCGACCTAACCAATGAAGTAGGTCAACCTATCTCCTCAAACATTGCCAAATTGTATGTTTGCTCTGCACCAACATACCAGCTCCTTTATATATATATCCTTTTATGTTAATTATTTCTGCTCAACACTAAAAGATGAAAGAGACACAAATGCTTCTCATCTTCGTTCTTCTTATCAACTCCAACACAACTACACACAATCATTTTTGCATTGAAGGTTTGCGATCAAGATCGATAACGTCCATGGAAGGGAATTGAAGATTCCTAGTGGGTGAAGATTTGTGGGGTTTTTGGTGAATAAAATCTGTGGATTTTGTCCTCCAAGAATGGTGAATTTTAGGGGTTTTTATCAAGAGACTTCATTAAATATTCAGCTGAGTGTGAAGATTGAAGAACAAAGGTTCGAGCAAATTAAAAACACTGCAGAAAGGGAATCAAAGTGAAGCTCTTGGAAGATACTTGATCTGGCTCAAGATCAAGGGGAAGAAGATTCAAAGGATCAGCATATTCGGTATATCGCTATCACTTTGTGATCTTCTTTGTATAAACTGTTTTCATACATAATGAAAGACATCCCAATTCCCGTTTGGAATTGGGGGCAGATGTAGTCGTAGCGAGGACGATCGACGAACTGCCTGAACAAATAATGTGTTCTTATCGCTTTTATCTTTTCGTTTACGTTTCGCTTATTTTTGGTTATAATCGCAAATCGATCAAAGGTTCAAGTGTTAAACTTGTGTGATAAGATTCTGCACAAACATCACAAGTCACCACACATTGAATCATAATCAATTTGAACATTATTACCAAGTGTTTGATATATTGCTTCCACCATTATCAAGTCATTGCAAACAAAGTTAATCAAGCAAGTAGTTAAACGATTTACATTATCTTAACTGATTGATTCTCTAAGTGGTCTTTTCATCGTTAACTCTTAACTATTTTGTGGTTTAATCACATATCCATTTCTTTCAATAGTGGTTCAGAATAGACGCTGTCATACCCTAATTTTTGACCCCCCTGAGATGACATATCTTCAGGATTTTCATCAAGTCAAAGCAAGTACCCAGAGCAGCCTGACATTCAATCGAGGGTGTTCAAAGACAAGAAAACTCAGGCAAAGGATCAATCAATAGAGGGATTAGTCTCTAATACAATCATAAGACTCAAAAGCCTCATTATTACACCTATGATTGATTAAGACACCCAGTCATCTAAGCACAGGATTACTCAGATCAACAGACTAGGGTTTGGAGCCTATCAAGGACTAAAATCAGGGATCACCTTTGGGAAACCCTAAAAGGCCCAAAGAGACCATTCAAAGACATTAATCATCTTCAAATAACTCTTATGACAAGATCCACTGGACATTACACCTCAATTCAAAGTCTACACTCATCATTGTCCTCTGGTCGACAATTAGGGTTTTGACCTAATTCACCAAGATAGTTGACTTTTAATCAGGGCATGAATCCAAAACTCAAGACATGATTCAAGAGTCTCTACTACCTCAATATAATCCATTTACATCATTCATTTGAGGATAAGATCTTGTTTCTACACAAAAGTCCAAAAATTCACTTTGTCAGGCAAAAGTCAACTGTATGGGATCACCTTTGACTTTTAAGGTTTTTGGTCAAAAAATGACTTTCAAAGATCAATATCATCAATATATGGATATTAAAGTCATTTTACCAAAGAAATTCAAAGAAATTCATCAAGGAGCAAAAAGTCGGGAATTAGGGTTTTTGAAGGCATGGTGAGAACTCAAAATTTCACCTACACAACTCAAAAAATTTCCAACATGAAAGTTGTAGATCTTGCAAAATAAAACAACATCTTACAAAGGAACTTTTTTCAAAAGATCAATCATTTATGAAGTTTTGGAAATTTTGAAGTTTAGGTCATAAACACTTAGAAATTTTTCTAAGTGTTTTAACTTAGTTTTCATCCAACTTTGGGCTCATTTTTCACAAATTTCCCAAATGATTCTGAAGAAGACATAAACTAATGATTTAAAGTAGATGTTTAGGGATTTCCAAATTGTGTTCAACCTTCTCCAAATTCAATTTGAGCTAAGAGTTATGCTTGTTCAAAGTTGGCCTCATGAAGTAAAATTATAGGCCATGGACACTTTTGGACTTTGCAAATTTTGTGCAAATAACCTCTCTTATGGATGCTACACGACCCATAACACATCTGAAACCATGCCATGCATTCATTTTCACCATGCCATAAGAATTGAAGAAGATTCTAAAAACAAGAACATGTGATTATGTAATGATTACATTTGTGAATTTATGGCAAATTGATGAATCACCCAAGGAATCTTCTCATCAACCAATTAGAGCTCACTTTGCATCTGAAATGTCCCCTAAGATCAGATAGAATCAATGGATAGGGGAAGCTAGCCCGAAAATGCATCATTGCATTTTGGAGATTCTTTGAATTTCTTCATGGCTAAGAAACCAAACTCACTACACTAAGCAAGCTCACCACAGCCAATTGATCTGCATCCATTTGCCTATAAATACAGAGGCATTCCTCATTCAAAAACACACCAAAGCAACCATATTCCTTGCTTTCTCTTTCTCTTCTCATGTTCATTGTTTTTCAAAGTTCTTTGGCAAGAAGAATCGATTTCTTCAAACCAGAGCTCATCTTTGGGAAGTGAACATTCTAACATCTCAAGGGAGGTCATTTGAGGTGATCCAAGCACCTGGATCACTTCTGTAAGTGGAGGAACACCATTGTTGCTCTCACTTTGGAGCATTTGCAGTTGGAGGTCCATGGAGTAATTCAGGAGGTTCCGAGCCAAGCCAATCATCCAGGCACACTCCTCAGGTCATAGTGAAGCTAACCAGATGGCTGCAGCTCATCTGTAACTCAAGAATCAACACCCTCCATGTTCACTTGAAGCTGAAATCGAGGGAGGTCCATAGAGCAATTCAGGAGGATTCAAGCTCCAATAAGCATTCAGTTAGCATCATTGAGTCTCAGGGAAGCTATTGAGATCATTCATTCAAGCCCAGGTGGTCTCTATCATCCTCACGATCTCCATTTTCAGAGGTAAGTTTCTGAACCTCACCTCTTTAATTTAAGCACTCTTTGTGATAAAGCTCGATTCTATCTTGTTCAGCATCATCAGAGGATTGAAAACCCTCTATCATCATTCATTTATCTTTCAGTATAGTCATTTAATTTGATTTTCAAAATTTAGGGTTCTTCACGATTTCTGGTAAATTAGTTAGATGTAGTTAATATAAATAGATATTAGTTACATATTTAGATTCGTGAGGAAATTTGGAGTGAAATTCATCTTTACATCATCACGTTTGGTTGAGAAACGAGGAAGTTCAGAAATTCAAATTTGAAGAGCTTGAGGTTGAAGATGAAGATGGTGGGTGGCGCCATTTTTGAATTCTCAGGGGAGGGTTTAAAATATATTTAACTGAAAGCGTGTTTTAAACGAATACATCGTTTGCCCCAGTGGCCACACATGCGCTCTTAGTCTCCTCATGCCCAAAGTCTGGGGTTCGAATCCCCCTCGCCCCACACTTTTTGATTCTTTTATTTTTCAAAGATTTACTACTTGTTTTGAAACATAATCAAATGAGTGCAAGCTACTAACACCAAGCGCGCCTTGGCCCAGTGGTATTATTTTGAGTGAGTGACCTAGAGGGCGTGGGTTCAAACCTTCCAAGGGCCAAAACTATTTTTTTAACACCAATTTCTTTCATTTTTCTTCACAACTTCACACAATTAATTCACCTATCATATTAAATCATTTTCACTTCATTTTTCATACATCTATTATTCAATATATCTATTTTGTGAATAGTCAAAAAAATCATAAAAATATTATTTATTTCATGTATTTTAATTAGGTTTAAAATAGTATGTTTTTAAATGTTTTCTTAAATACTTTAAATACATATGTCACTTTGTTTTAACCTAATCATTTTGTAAATAAAGTCCATGATAAAACCCTATTTGCTTAGGTCTTAATTGAGTAAAAATCTTTATTTTTACTTTAATTAAGTTGACTTTTGTCAATTCTCAAAACTATTTTTCAATCTCTGATTAAATCAAATGATTAGGGTTTTCAAACAACAAAACCTTGTATCATTCCAAATCATTTTTTTCAAATTGCTTTTTCACCAGTACTGTAAAGTACTGGGCCTCTAATAGAGTGTAAGTCCCAAAAACCTTCTCTTCTTAGCTTGTTTTCAAAACTGTATTTTCAAAATCTTCTTTCTGTTTTTCAAAACATTCTTCTGGTATTTGAAGGGCATTATTCCCGGTGAAACTCTTCAGATACCTATGTGACCTTTGTCCATCTTCACTTCTTCTGTTTTCAAAAACCCTTAACTGTTTATCATATATATATTCAACTGTTATCCACCAATTACTGTTGAGGCTCTGTATATACTTCTTCAAAGGCCTCCACTCCATCCAGGTTAGGATTTACAAGCTTTCAATTTACAGTCTTTGTTTAAATTACTGTCAAATATAAATTGTGCATATATATATTAGTTTAGAACTACGTTTGAGTATAAACCTTAGGACAGTTAAACTATATATATATATTATAGGAATATGGCCTAGGATTGAGAATGTCTTCCCGGTGGAGGCTCTTTCCTAATTAGAGATCTGTAGTTCAAACCCCCAAGATGAATTATTCCCGGTGAAACATCTTGGCAAAAACCATAGAATCCAAAAATAATAGGACACATCCACCCAAAGAGGAATTATTCCCGGTGAAACCTCTTACCCATTTGCTTAGAGCCAAAATAAGTTCAAAACCACATAGCTTTCTCTTGTGCTATAACAAGGACCCTCGATTAGCCTCCTCTTGGGCTTTGTACAAGGACCCACAGGCTTCTTAAAAGCATTTCCAGCTTCCTCTTGAGCTTGTATACAAGGACCCATCAGGTTTCTTATAAACATAGGAACAGGTCTTTAGTCACCTTTTAGCCTACCCTGGTGAGTTTCTTCCAATTTAAACCAGACTTTAAACAAGCTAAGTTTGTCTCAATTTTACATTGAGTACATTTTTGGAATGAGAGACATGGACAGTCTCTGTCACCCTTATCTTCATCAATCTTCCTTAGCAGAGTCTAGGATCTATATATGTTTATCTTCTCCTCAGCATGTGTCAGCCTTCATCTTGGGCTTTAAACAAGAAGTCTCCATTAGATAATCTTTCTGCCAGTCATTTCAATAAAATCCCCTGGAAAGGGTTAGCTTCCACACATTCTTTCATTTTCAATAAAATCCCCTGGAAAGGGTTAGCCTCCAAATCAATCAATCATTTCAATAAAAACCCCTGGAAAGGGTTAGCCTCCAAAGTCAATTAAAATCAATCATTTCAATAAAATCCCCTGGAAAGGGTTAGCCTCCAAAGTCAATTATTAAATGTCAATAAATAAAGATTCATTTCTCTTAGGAGATAATTTCCCCAAAAGAGTCAAAACCCCTGGAAAGGGTCAGCCTCCAAAAAAAAACATGATAAAGTCAGTCTTTTACCAAATAATTTCTCCAGATGAGTCAAAATCCCTGGAAAGGGTTAGCTTCCAAAGAAAAACAGTCTTTCAATAAATAAAATCTCCTCAGTAGAGTCAAAACCGACAAAAATAGTTAGCCTCAACCTTGGGCTTCATACAAGGCACCCAAACAATAAAACTCCCCTGTCAAGAGTCAGCCTCAACCTTGGGCATTGTACAAGGCAGATAATAGAGTCTCCCCAGTGAGTTCTTCATCACTCAGTAGCCACAACCTTGGGCTTTGTACAAGGCAGATAAACCATATTTTCATGTGTCAAAGATTCCTAACACCTAGGATCTTTTCCCCATAGAGTCATCCATACTCAGTTTATTTAAGAGTCTGCCACAACCTTGGGCTTTATACAAGGCAGAAAATAATGTTTTCCCTAGCTAGAGTCAGCCACAACCTTGGGCTTTGTACAAGGCACATAAAATAGAGTCATTCATTCAATTATCCTCAACAGTTAGCCACAACCTTGGGCTTTGTACAAGGCACACAAATAGAGTCTCCCTAAATAGAGTCAGCCTCAATTCTGGGCTTTGTACAGAACACAAAAATACCCTGTAATTAATCCCCAGTGGAGTCATCTCCCAGAGTCAATAATTAATAAGTCAATCAAAAAGCCTCAAGCTTGGGCCTCATACAAGCCAGCTAAATTCAAATCTTTTATACAGTAGATAGACATAGCTTATCTCTATAGAGAGATATTTTTACTACTCTACCACATTCAAACAAACAAACATTTTAATTTCAATTTCATTCAAAGTCTCCCATTTAGGACTCTGAAAGACATGCTCTGGCACATCCCCAGACTTGTACACTTTCCCTAATTTGGACGAGCATCTTTCTTTCATTTTAGAGGCACGATGGTTGTCATACTTGATCAACCAAGTAGACTCCCCTCTTAATGAAACATCATTTTTTTAGCTTTTCTGTCACTTTTAAATGTTTGTGGTAGAATAGTACAAATACCTCTCTGTAAAGATGACTTCATGTCTCTTTACTGTAAACAGAGATTTAATTCAAGCTTCAACCTTGAGCTTCAAGCAAGGCACCAAAAACAATTAATTTCCCTAGTTAGTTCCCCGAACTACATTAAGCTCTGACTTCCACTAGGGATATGTAGGCATGAGGTTCACAAGGAATCTCAGCGAGCTAATAAAATACCAAAAATAGTCAGTCTGTCTATCTGTCTGTCTTTTCAAATCAATTCAATTCTCTCTCCTAACACAAAGGAGAAACTTTCCCAATCATTAGCAGCAAACACAATCACAATGACACAGAGAAGGTTCCTGTAGAGTACTACAGATATGTAGGGTGTTTAAACACTTCCCTATGTATAACCGACCCCCCGGACTCCAGAATTTCTAGTCTAGGTGAAATCCCCACACTTAGCAAACTCCTAGGGTTTAGTTGAGATCTTTTTTTCCCTTTCCTACTCGTAGGACCAATAAGAAAGTTCGTGTGATATCGTAGGAAGAACTGAAATAAAATTCATCCCACCACGGGCGCATTCTCCTTCCAAATTTCGCGTGAAGGGTCTAGCGTGCCGTCCTCCCAAGTGAAACGGGGAGGTAAAGAAAACGACACCACAGAAAAATGGCGACTCTGCTGGGGATATAAGTGTTAAAAACCTTGGTTTTTCATCCAAACCAATGGTTGACCTGTTGCTGGTCCAGCCCCAATGAGGAATTAGGGATGCCAAATTCCCCCTCAAACAAGAGAGGTTCTGCCTAACCTCTGTGTCATTTCATGTGTTTGTTGCATATATATTTGTTTATTTTGTTTATTCTGTATCGGGAAAGGGCTTGATTCCCCCTTGTGGTGAGAAATCCTATACCCGGATTTGAGTGCAACATAAGATAGGATGGAGGATGTCTTCCCGGTGAAGGCCCTCTAATCTTGGTTTCCAAGTCTACTCTTGGGATTTGCTTGGCTGGTTGTGATTAACTGCGCCACTGCATTCCGAGACTGATTTGTACCAGGAGGACCTAGAAACACATTAACCCCACTTAAAGCCTTTTGTTAGGACGTAGAGCGGTGATTACGGAAGTAATTGTCACGCAAATACTACACTCAGAGAAAACTCTCTTATAGATACCAATCAACGTATCTTTAAGGTTGAGCAAAAACTCTGAGACCCCTAGAACCCGTTCTACAGGTACAAAAATCCTTAACCTTAGTTTACCATTGGGGCAGGGATTGCGTTTGGACTTCATGACCACTATACCCTTCAACGCCATGTTTGTTTAAAACTCTTGTGTGTGCATTCATGCATTCATGCATCATTCATTAATAAACAACTAAAAGCAAAAAAAGAGTCTTTTTCGAGTCGTTTTTCAAGGAAACTAAATAACAAACGTTTTGAACTTCAGAGAAAGAGAGAAACGGAGAAAGGACTTAAGGATCTATACCATGGATTATGGGAGAAAGAGAGCTAGGAAATACACCTTCAAGATTCCCCAGGTCAAGGAACTGGGAAAGCTCGGAAAATTGGTGGTCAACCCCCAGGCTTTCAAGGAGAAGTATGGAAAACTTCTGCCTTTGCTCAATACCAACATGGTGGATGGGATCCTTCCCACATTGGTACATTTTTACGATCCAACGTATCACTGCTTCACGTTTCCAGATTATCAGCTCATGCCTACGTTAGAGGAGTACTCTCGTCTGATTGGGATACCCGTGTACGTGCAAGATCCGTACTCCGGTTTGGAAAAGAATCCTGATGACGTTATCATTGCTGCAACTACTCCTTTGAACGTAGTCGACATCAGAACTCATATGGTGAGTAGAGGAGGAATTCAAGGATTGCCCTCCAAATTCCTGTTTAATCAAGCTCGGTACTTCGTCAGCATCCAAGATATGAGCGCTTTTGAGGAAGTCTTGGCTTTGCTTATCTACGGATTGTTTTTGTTTCCTAACATTAACGATTTCGTCGACATCAACGCAATTAAGATCTTCTTAATTGGAAATCCAGTTCCAACCTTGCTTGCGGATGCTTATCACTCTGTGCATTCAAGAAACCTGCAGCGAGGAGGATTAATCACATGCTGCGTACCGTTGTTATACGAATGGTTCATTTCACACCTACCGAAGTCTAGCACTTTCTGGAACATGAGAGATGGCCTTTACTGGTCACAGAAAATCATGTCTCTCACTCATACAGACATTGATTGGTGTAGTCCTGACAACGACGAAACCAAGATCATCTTCAGTTGCGGAAGTTTTCCCAACATACCCCTTATTGGAACTAAGGGAGGAATCAGTTACAATCCAGCTTTAGCCCGTCGTCAATACGGCTATCCCATGAAAAATATACCAAGTAACATCCAATTGGAGGGTCTGTTCTTCAAGAACATCGACGATCATGGCAACATGCTAAAGAAGGAAATTGTCCAAGCCTGGCGTCTTGTTCACAGCAAAGGGAGAAGATTGTTAGGAAAACATCTTTGCATCTCCCTGGATCCTTACCTTCAATGGGTACGCGTCAGAGCATTCAAGCTCAGGATGCCATATCAACATCAAGAACCTATTCCCCTAAGGGAACCAATTTACCTTTTCTCCACCGATGTTGAAAAATTACAAGCGGCATTAAACAAGGTATGCCAAGAAAGGAATGCTTGGAGGAACAAGTACCGAATCGTCAACATGGAAAATGTTGAAATTCAGAACATCCTAAGAAGGAAGGATGAGTTACTTGAAGTACTCGATCGACAAGTGACACAATCATCACTTTCTCATCATATCCCTCCTGCTTCCTGGATCATCGATCAGCTCACGTCAGAGAACGCTCAGCTCAAGAAACAGAAGAAGATGTTAGAACGTGAAGTCGGCTCATCATCAAAATTTTAGAGTCCTTTCTCTCAGTTTCTCTGTATTTCCCTTTTTCAAAGTGTGTAAAAACGGCGTTTTTGCTTGATTAATAAAGTTTGATGTTTCATAACGTAATTATGGTGTTTCCTTGAAAAATAATAACTTAATTGCATATCATACATCGCTTTAGTCGTACGCACTGACACGAGAATTGTCGCGGATCTAAGAGTTACTTTCCTTTCTCCAGAAAGAGAGGAGGAGAAGGAGGTGAACCAAGACTTTCAAGCTGTCTCATCCATACAACACTCGTTCAAGTCGCAAGAAAAGAATGGAAGACTTTGAGCAAGAGAATGAAGAACTCAGAGAAGAGATTAATACTCTCAAAGGTACTGTTGAAAGACTCAATAGTATGGTAGAAGCCCTGGTAGTTGCGCAGAATCGACCAACGCCAGAAGAACCACAAAGGACTGTGGTTTCCGAGATTGTTTCTACTCCTATTCCTCAGTATACCATGCCGCCTGATCGACCTTGGGGCATGCCGTATAACTTTACTCCAGAAGGGTACATACCTCCAGCTTCTGAAGCTCCAAAAGTCACCATGGATATGCGTCCACCGGAGGGTTACAAACCTCTGGAAAATGAAGTTCCAAGAGCAACGGCAATGGGTTTCGCACAACAGAATGCTGAGATTTCGAGATCTGCTGTCATGGCTTCTCCACAGCCGATTATGCATACTTTTCCTCCACAGGGCGGACAAGTATATCATCACGCTCCAAGTGAGGATGCTGGCGTGTATGAAAGATTGGACGAGTTCCAAGAACAGTTTCTGCAAATGCAGAAGGAACTCAAGACTCTCCGAGGACAAGATCTATTTGGAAAGAATGCTGCAGACCTCTGTCTGGTTCCAAATGTTAAGATTCCTCACAAATTCAAAGTACCAGAATTCGAGAAGTACAAAGGGAATTCATGCCCACAAAGTCATCTTGTGATGTACGCTCGAAGAATGTCAACTCAGACTGATAATCAACAATTGCTCATTCATTATTTTCAAGACAGCCTGACTGGTGCTGCACTCAAATGGTACATGAACTTAGACAGTTCAGAGATTCGTACTTTTCGAGACCTCGGAGAGGCCTTCGTCAAACAGTATAAGTACAATCTGGATATGGCTCCCGACAGAGATCAACTCCGGGCCATGACTCAAAAGGATAAAGAAAGCTTCAAGGAATACGCTCAGAGATGGCGTGAAGTTGCTGCTCAAATTTGTCCACCACTTGAAGAGAAAGAAATGACAAAAATCTATCTCAAAACTTTAAGTCCATTTTACTACGGACGAATGGTTGCAAGTGCACCAAGTGACTTTACCGAGATGGTAAACATGGGTGTGCGTTTAGAAGAAGCAGTTCGAGAAGGACGCTTGAACAAAGAACCAGAATCTTCTGTTGGTCCAAGGAAGTATGGAAGTTCTTTCCAGAAGAAAAAGGATCAAGATGTCAGCAATGTCTTGCACAAAATCAAGAAGAAATTCCAACCTCAAGTTGCAACAATAACTCCGGTTGTTAACTCAGCGCCAGCTTATCAACCTCAGGTCTCGCAACAACAAATTCAACAAAGGTCGCAGCAACCTCAGCAGCAGGTTCGACCTCCAAATTACAACAATCGGGCTCCAAGGTATCCTGCCTTTGACCCCGTACCAATGCCGTATGCAGAATTGTTTCCAACATTACTAGCAAAAGGACTCATTCAGACAAGGAGTCCTCCAAATCCTACAAACAGTTCCTCACCATGGTATAAGGCTGACCAATCTTGTCCCTATCATCAGGGGGCACCAGGTCACAATATTGAGAACTGTTTATCTTTCAAGATTGACGTCCAACGATTAGTGAAAAGCGGAATGCTATCCTTCAAAGATACTAATCCAAACGTCCAAGCAAATCCTTTGCCGCAGCATAAAGAAGCTTCAGTAAATCTGATAGATCAACACCCCAATGTCATTCAAATCTACGACATTCGTCAGATAGGGGAAAATCTTGTCAGAATGCACGCTAGACAAGCTGGGTACGGCCATGTACCACCTCACAACTACTTCACATGTGAAATTTGTCCAAAGAATAATCAAGGATGTGCCGTAGTTCAAGCTGCATTACAAGAACAAATGGACTTAGGATGGATTCAACATATCCGAGTCAGAACTGAACATGACATCAACATGGTTCAAGGATGTCCAGGAGAATACAAAATCTACAAAGTTGAAGACCTTGAAGGATCGGTAGTCAGGTTCCACAAAACTTTAAATGGACTTGCCTACTTTGGAACAGATTTCCATCCTTACAGTAGATGCGAAATCTGTCGAAGAAATTCACGAGGATGTTTGCGTGTTCGCAACGACATTCAAAAGCTGATGGATGACAATACCATTACTGTTCTTGCCAACAGAGAAGATGATGAAGTCTTTACCGTATCTCCTCAAATTAATCAAGTTGAACCAATGCAAGTTAAGTATGATAGCAGGAAGACAGCAGTTGCACCACTAGTCATCTACTTACCAGGTCCTGTACCGTATGAGTCCAGCAAGGCTATACCATACAAGTACAACGCTACATTCATTGAAAATGGTAAGGAAATACCATTACCGTCTGTTGTCAACATTGCTGATGTTAGTCGAGTCACCAGAAGTGGACGAGTCTTCAACAGAACAACAGAAAATGTGGAGAAACCTTCGGAGGAAGTACCACATAGGCAAGACAATCATCCGACCAATGCTGTTCAAGCGAAAGAAAATGATGAGATCTTGAAGTTAATCCAGAGGAGTGAATACAACATTGTAGACCAATTACTACATACTCCGTCTAGGATTTCTGTTCTTTCCCTGCTATTGAGTTCTGAAGCTCATAGGGAAGCTCTACAGAAAGTTTTGGAACAAGCTTTTGTAGAACCAAGTGTTACTATAAGCCAATTCAACAACATCGTTGCCAACATCTCCGCCGGAACTAACCTAAGTTTCTGTGACGAAGATCTTCCTGAAGAAGGAGTGGACCATAATCTTCCACTTCACATCTCAGTTGGCTGCATGGGTAATACACTCACAGGAGTCCTAATAGACAATGGATCCTCTCTCAACGTCATGCCTAAATCAACATTATCAAGATTATCTTTCGAAGATTACCCTCTAAGAAAAAGTCATGTCATCGTCAAAGCATTTGATGGATCAAGAAAGTCAGTTTTCGGAGAAGTGGATCTTCCCATAACTATTGGACCTCAGACGTTCAAAATCACTTTCCAAGTTATGGACATTCCAGCACAATACAGTTGTTTGCTAGGTCGCCCATGGATTCATGAGGCTGGGGCAATTACTTCAACACTTCATCAGAAACTGAAGTTCATAAGAAATGACAAATTGGTAACCGTATATGGAGAACGAGCTCTGATCGTCAGCAACCTGTCATCATTCTCCGACATAGAACCAAAAGAAGTTGTTGGAACTAAATTCCAAGCACTTTCCTTGGACAAAGGAAAGGAGAAAGCAGCGTCTATCTCTTCATACAAAGATGCAATCCAAGTTGTAAAGGATGGCACTACCAGTGGTTGGGGGCACATTAATATTCCTACCAACAACAAGAACAGAACAGGAATTGGATTCTTTCCGACATCATCAAGAGCTATCCCAGGGATTGAGGTAGTTCTCCCAATTCAAGAAACTTTCTGCAGTGGAGGTTTTCTTCAACCTGTTCAACAAATAGTCAATACCATCGGTACGGAAAACACCGATGAAGAGGAATGGTTATCCTATCTTAACAGAGCAGGATACATCTCCCTACCAGAGTCTGATCCACCTTGTTGTTATCCGACTAAAGGATCTGAAAGTAAGACTCAACCAAGCAGTGATGAAGTTACTGACAGCTTCACCACCAGAAGTCATGGTTCATCAGAAGAAGTTCCTCCTATCCCCGAAGAGACTTGGGATACATTAGGAGAACCAAGCGGAAAATTCGACTACATGGTGAAATACTCCGCTCCTGAAAGTTCAAGAATCTCTCTTGAAGACATTGTTCCAACTGGATGGAACAGTGATTATGAGTACCTCTCTCAGCCAAAAGAGATGTATAACCCTTGCTATTCATCATCAGCATCTGGTGAAGTCATCATTGAGGATTATATCCCCAAGTCACCTTCCGAGGCTACGGATCTAGAGTTCACATATCTAGTCAATGCCATCTTGGGAGAAGAGCAAGACCAAAATACAGAAGAGGATGATCTCGAAAGTGTCTCCGACAACGAGTCTCTCCATTCAGAAGATTGGAAGTTTCCTCAAAAGAAAAACCGACATACTCCACTCGGAAATGGGTATGCTCACACCGCTCAGTCTGCTGAAGTAGAAGAAGATCGTCTGAGTGTTGCAAAGACAGTGGTTGGTAAATCAAGACCTACCACAGGCCAGCTTAAGCCTAAGGTTCCAGATTACTTAGTGCACAATGGGGTTCGCCACTATTGGACAGCTGTTGAAGTTTCAACTGTTGTTCGCACTCCTAAGTAGGAACTTTCACCGTTATTTTGTCCTCTCACCATAGCCCAGGGTGAAGAGATGTTTCATAGGGCTTTGCATTTTACTATTTCTTAGGAAAATGTCCCTCTTTGCTTCGCCCAAAGCAATAGAGTTTTGTTTTATAGGGTCTTTGTTTCAAGAAATGACTGTCAATAAATAAAAATGTCATTCTGTTCCTTCGTTTAGTTTTCCCTTTTCTTTTTTCGGAAATTGGTAATCCTAAAAAACACCCTTAAAAAACATCAAATATTCCATTAACTGCATACACCGAGTCTTCCCTCGTTGTCTAAATAAAACTTATCACACATATGCAGATTAATCATAAAATACCCCGTTGAAACGTGCGACCGTATGACTTCTCCAAGCTTTGAGTTTCCTGTATTCGAGGCAGAGGAAGAAGAAGACGAAGAAATATCAAAGGAAATTTCACGGTTACTTCAACAAAAGGAAGAGGCCATTCAGCCATACAATGAGCCTCTAGAGATCATTAACCTTGGTTCCGATGGAAACAGAAAAGAGGTTAAGATTGGAGCTTCGCTCAGTTCAGAGATCAGAGAGAGTTTGATACAGCTGCTCAAAGAATTCTCAGATGTCTTCGCTTGGTCTTATCAAGATATGCCAGGGTTGGATACCAGTATAGTGGAGCATCACTTGCCATTAAAAGCAGAATGCCCTCCGGTCAAGCAAAAATTAAGAAGAACTCATCCGGAGATGGCCATGAAAATCAAAGAGGAAGTTCAAAAGCAGATCAACGCAGGTTTCCTCGTCACTTCAGAATACCCTCAGTGGTTAGCTAACATTGTTCCCGTTCCTAAGAAAGACGGAAAAGTCCGCATGTGCGTCGACTACAGAGATTTGAACAAAGCTAGCCCTAAGGATGATTTTCCCTTACCACATATTGATATGTTGGTAGACAGTACAGCAAAATCCAAAGTTTTCTCATTCATGGACGGATTTTCAGGATACAACCAAATCAAAATGGCACCTGAAGACATGGAAAAAACAGCTTTCATCACCCCCTGGGGCACGTTCTGCTACCGTGTTATGCCTTTTGGACTAAAGAACGCAGGGGCAACTTATCAAAGGGCCATGACTACACTTTTCCATGATATGATGCATAAAGAAGTGGAAGTCTATGTGGACGATATGATTGCCAAATCAGAAAATGAAGAAGATCACATACAGAATCTGACAAAGTTATTTCAACGCTTACGGAAGTTTCAGCTTCGCCTGAACCCCAACAAGTGTACCTTTGGTGTCTACTCAGGAAAACTCCTTGGTTTCATTGTCAGCAAACGAGGAATTGAAGTAGATCCAGACAAAGTCAAGGCAATTCAAGAAATGCCTTCGCCCAGAACCGAGAAACAAGTTAGAGGATTTCTTGGACGTCTGAATTACATCTCGAGATTCATATATCTCATGACTGCAACTTGCGCTCCTATTTTCAAACTTCTACGGAAAAATCAAAGTTGCGTCTGGACAGACGATTGTCAGAAAGCGTTCGACAGCATTAAAGAATATCTGCTCGAACCACCCATCTTATCTCCTCCAGTGGAAGGAAGACCTTTGATAATGTACTTAACCGTCTTAGAAGATTCCATGGGTTGTGTCCTTGGACAGCAAGACGAGACGAAGAGAAAAGAGCATGCCATCTACTACCTGAGCAAGAAATTCACTGACTGTGAATCCCGCTACTCCATGCTTGAGAAGACGTGTTGTGCTTTGGCCTGGGCTGCCAAGCGTCTCCGCCAGTACATGATTCGACATACTACTTGTTTGATCTCTCATATGGATCCAATCAAGTACATCTTTGAGAAGCCTGCTTTAACCGGGAGAATTGCCCGTTGGCAGATGTTGTTATCAGAATACGACATTGAGTATCACGCACAGAAAGCCGTGAAAGGAAGCATTCTAGCTGAGCACCTGGCTCACCATCCACTCAATGGTCATGAATCAACCAGTTTCGACTTTCCGGACGAAGACGTCATGTACCTCAAGATGAAAGATTACGACGAGCCGCTACCAGACGAAGGACCTGAGATAGGATCCCAGTGGGGCTTAATCTTTGACGGAGCTGTCAATGCTTATGGACGAGGAATTGGGGCAATCATTGTTACACCTCAGGGTACCCATATTCCATTTACTGCCAGATTAACTTTCAAATGCACAAACAATGAGGCCGAATATGAAGCTTGCATCATAGGTCTCGAAGAAGCCATGGATCTAAGAATCAAACACTTGGATGTATACGGAGATTCTGCTTTGGTCATCAATCAAATCAAAGGAGAATGGGAAACACGCCAACTAGGGCTAATTCCTTACAAAGACTACGCAAGAAGATTGTTACCATTCTTCGACAGGGTAGATTTTCATCACATTCCTCGTGAAGAAAACAACTTGGCTGATGTATTAGCCACACTCTCTTCCATGATTAGGATAAATCATTGGAATGACGTTCCTCAGATCGATGTTATGCGCCTGGATAGGCCCGCTCATGTTTTCACAGTAGAAGCAATCATCGACGACAAACCGTGGTATCACGACATCAAGAACTTTCTTCAAAAGCAAGAGTACCCTCTTGGGGAATCAAAGAAAGATAGAAAGACTTTGAGAAAGTTAGCTTGTAGATTCTTCCTGAATGAAGATGTTCTGTACAAGAGAAACTTCGACATGGTTCTGCTCAGATGCGTTGACAGAAAAGAAGCAGAAATACTCATGAGAGAAATACATGAAGGTTCCTTTGGTACTCACACCAATGGACATACCATGACAAGGAAAATACTGAGAGCAGGATATTATTGGCTGACAATGGAGTCAGATTGCTACCAGTACGCAAAGAGGTGTCACAAATGTCAGATCTACGCCGATAGAATTCATGTGCCACCATCTCTTCTCAACATACTCTCTTCCCCTTGGCCTTTCTCCATGTGGGGAATCGACATGATTGGAATGATCGAACCAAAAGCGTCCAACGGACATCGCTTCATCTTGGTAGCCATAGACTATTTCACCAAATGGGTTGAAGCAGCATCATATGCAAACGTTACAAGACATGTTGTCGTCAGGTTTATCAAGAATCACATCATTTGTCGCTACGGCGTTCCTAGCAAGATAATCACTGACAATGGGTCAAATTTAAATAACAAAATGATGAAGGAGCTTTGTGAAGAATTCAAGATCGAACATCACAACTCATCTCCTTACAGACCAAAGATGAATGGAGCTGTAGAAGCAGCTAACAAAAACATCAAGAAAATCATTCAGAAGATGGTCATCACTTACAAAGATTGGCATGAAATGCTCCCGTATGCTCTTCATGGTTACCGTACATCAGTACGTACTTCGACTGGAGCAACTCCTTTCTCCCTTGTATATGGCATGGAGGCAGTCCTACCTATAGAGGTTGAGATTCCATCAATGAGAGTTTTGATGGAGGCAAAATTAACAGAAGCCGAGTGGTGTCAAAGCAGATTCGATGAATTAAACTTAATCGAAGAAAAGCGCATGACAGCTTTATGCCACGGACAGCTATATCAACAAAGAATGAAGAAAGCTTTCGACAAAAAGGTTCGACCTCGCACAATCAAAGAAGGCGACCTTGTACTCAAAAAGATTCAATCTTTTCTCACAGATTCGAGAGGGAAATGGACTCCCAATTATGACGGCCCCTACGTGGTCAAGAGAGCTTTCTCAGGAGGAGCCTTAATACTCACGACTATGGATGGAGAAGAATTCACCCGTCCTGTGAACGTCGACGCAGTCAAGAAATACTTCGCCTAAATAAACAAAAGAACAGCTCGCTAAGTTGAAAACTCGCAAAGAGCGACTTAGGCAAAAAAGAGCGTCTCGGTGAATCGAAAACCCGAAAGGGCGATTCAGGCAAAAATTAGAGACATAAAAAAATAAATAATCAATCCCGGTAGACTTAAAACCCGAAAGGGGTAGTTTACGCAAAAGTTAGGGATATATGGCAAGTAACTGTGTTCAGGACAAAACTTGATCATTCAAAATCCATAGCAGAGTATTCATCAGCAGTAGGTCATCTTCTACGAAGCACGAATACAGCGCAACTTGGAGTGGAAGGGAAAGATAACAGTCGTCACGTTTCATCGTAGCCCTTTTCCCGAAAATTACCAATTTCCAACTTTGTAAATACTCCATGGAATCAAGCATTTGGCTGATTACCATTCTATATATAATAATTTGAGCCTTGTGCTTTGCCTTTGCAATCTAGTCTTTTTCAGTTTCTTGAAATGCATTTTAAGTTTAAACAGTCAATTTCTTGAAACAAATGTTTTCATAAAATAAAAATGAATTTACTTGCAAAAATAAAGGTGAAATTTCTTTCTAAGGTTTACAAACAATAGGAAGAATGCAAACAGTTGCTCCGAGAACGGTTGAGACTCCGGGAACCAAGATTTCCCCATGAGGTCGCTTTGCGAACATCTCCCGATGACGGATCTTTACTTCAATTCATATTACTTACTTCGGACAGCGGACAACTGATAACCAGGTATTCCCAACAGAGTTCGAACTACAAGAAGAGGACATCTTCTGATCAACAAGAATTCAAGTCGTATCTTAGGATTTTGCATCCGCGACAATTCTATTCACATGCACTTTGCATTTTATCATTGTCATAATATTCATGCATACATTACATCATAATTGCATAGCCGAATCAGGCTTTAATCCTGTGAATGCCTGAGTCATTGAGGCATGAACTCGAGTTTCCCCTGCAAGTTCCGGAGAAACTTTTTTTCCTTCGAAACAACAGTTCATACACAAGGATCTCACCAGGCAAGTCGACAGATGGTAGTCTCCCTCAAAGAGATAGTTTGTTCACTTTTGGATTTCCTCAGCTAAGAATCTCCTGCAGAGCGACATTCGGCAGTCTTCTTCAGATAAGATAGTCTGCTTCACGTTTTGGAATTCCCTACAAGTTTGGTATTTCCCCAGCAGGGTCAAGAGGTGCCACTTCTTGTCAAAGAAAAATTTAGAATCTCCCAGCAGATCGACAAATGATTCCCCAGCGGAATCAGCAAATGATAGTCTTCGTCCAGAAGATAGTTCAGATTCCCTAACAAAGTCAGCAAATGGCAGTCTCTTTCAGCAGAAGACAGTTTGCTCACTTTCTTTCATAACAAAGTCAGCAAATGGCAGTCTCTTTCAGCAGAAGACAGTTTGCTCACTTTCTTTCATAACAAAGTCAGCAAATGGCAGTCTCTTTCAGCAGAAGACAGTTTGCTCACTTTCTATCACAACAGAGTCAGCAAATGGCAGTCTCTTTCATCAGAAGACAGTTTGCTCACTTTCTATCACAACAAAGTCAGCAAATGGCAGTCTCTTTCAGCAGAAGACAGTTTGCTCACTTTCTTTCATAACAAAGTCAGCAAATGGCAGTCTCTTTCAGCAGAAGACAGTTTGCTCACTTTCTATCACAACAGAGTCGACAAATGGCAGTCTCTCCCAGTAGAAGACAGTTTGCTCCCCTAGCAATTGGCAAATGGCAGTCTTTTCCCAAGAAAAGACAGTTTGTCTGTTAAATACTCAAGAGATCGACAAATGGCAGTTTCTTCAAACAGTTTGTCTGTTTCTGGGATGTTTAACTCCCCACAGAGTCGATGAATGGCAGTTTTTCTGTTAGGAAAACAGTTCGTTGATTCCCCAGGCATCAGTTGACGAATGGCAGTTTTCACCCCGAAAACAGTTCTTCCGCCTTCAAACAAAGTCATTAGCCCCTCAAAAGATCATGAGGCCATATGACATTCTTTCAAAGACGTCAAGTCAAAAGGGAAGATGGTGAAGTTTCTTTACAGCCGTCAAATGGCATCTTATCTCCAAGCGCTGATAAGAAGTTTGACGAGGAAACAAACCTTTGAAGTTTCTTTACAGCCGTCAAATGGCATCTTATCTCCAAGCGCTGATAAGAAGTTTGACGAAGAAACAAACCTTTGAAGTTTCTCTACTACCGTCAAATGGCATCTTACCTCCAAGCGCTGGTAAGAAGTTTGATGAGGAAACAGACCTTTGGAGATTTTCTCTTTATCTGAGATATTGTCCAAACGCAACTGAGACCAGTTTCGAGATATGGACATCCGGGACGAGAGGAGGTTGTTTACCTTTTTCTAAGTATCAACACTTAGTTAAAGAAGATGGATTGCGCATCCTACATTGCCATCCATTCACCAGAATCCACATCAAGTATTTCTGCAGGAGTTTGTCTCCTCATCCCCCGCCAAGTGCGACAACGGGATCAAATCATGCAAAGATTTTATCATCTCAGGAGCGCCCAAAATTCGGGCATTCTTTGATATTTAAGTCTCTTTTACGCAGGAGAGATCGAGATCTCAATCTCTCTCCCTCCAGATAAAAGAAACTTAAATAGGGGCATCTGTCATACCCTAATTTTTGACCCCCCTGAGATGACATATCTTCAGGATTTTCATCAAGTCAAAGCAAGTACCCAGAGCAGCCTGACATTCAATCGAGGGTGTTCAAAGACAAGAAAACTCAGGCAAAGGATCAATCAATAGAGGGATTAGTCTCTAATACAATCATAAGACTCAAAAGCCTCATTATTACACCTATGATTGATTAAGACACCCAGTCATCTAAGCACAGGATTACTCAGATCAACAGACTAGGGTTTGGAGCCTATCAAGGACTAAAATCAGGGATCACCTTTGGGAAACCCTAAAAGGCCCAAAGAGACCATTCAAAGACATTAATCATCTTCAAATAACTCTTATGACAAGATCCACTGGACATTACACCTCAATTCAAAGTCTACACTCATCATTGTCCTCTGGTCGACAATTAGGGTTTTGACCTAATTCACCAAGATAGTTGACTTTTAATCAGGGCATGAATCCAAAACTCAAGACATGATTCAAGAGTCTCTACTACCTCAATATAATCCATTTACATCATTCATTTGAGGATAAGATCTTGTTTCTACACAAAAGTCCAAAAATTCACTTTGTCAGGCAAAAGTCAACTGTATGGGATCACCTTTGACTTTTAAGGTTTTTGGTCAAAAAATGACTTTCAAAGATCAATATCATCAATATATGGATATTAAATTCATTTGACCAAAGAAATTCAAAGAAATTCATCAAGGAGCAAAAAGTCGGGAATTAGGGTTTTTGAAGGCATGGTGAGAACTCAAAATTTCACCTACACAACTCAAAAAATTTCCAACATGAAAGTTGTAGATCTTGCAAAATAAAACAACATCTTACAAAGGAACTTTTTTCAAAAGATCAATCATTTATGAAGTTTTGGAAATTTTGAAGTTTAGGTCATAAACACTTAGAAATTTTTCTAAGTGTTTTAACTTAGTTTTCATCCAACTTTGGGCTCATTTTTCACAAATTTCCCAAATGATTCTGAAGAAGACATAAACTAATGATTTAAAGTAGATGTTTAGGGCTTTCCAAATTGTGTTCAACCTTCTCCAAATTCAATTTGAGCTAAGAGTTATGCTTGTTCAAAGTTGGCCTCATGAAGTAAAATTATAGGCCATGGACACTTTTGGACTTTGCAAATTTTGTGCAAATAACCTCTCTTATGGATGCTACACGACCCATAACACATCTGAAACCATGCCATGCATTCATTTTCACCATGCCATAAGAATTGAAGAAGATTCTAAAAACAAGAACATGTGATTATGTAATGATTACATTTGTGAATTTATGGCAAATTGATGAATCACCCAAGGAATCTTCTCATCAACCAATTAGAGCTCACTTTGCATCTGAAATGTCCCCTAAGATCAGATAGAATCAATGGATAGGGGAAGCTAGCCCGAAAATGCATCATTGCATTTTGGAGATTCTTTGAATTTCTTCATGGCTAAGAAACCAAACTCACTACACTAAGCAAGCTCACCACAGCCAATTGACCTGCATCCATTTGCCTATAAATACAGAGGCATTCCTCATTCAAAAACACACCAAAGCAACCATATTCCTTGCTTTCTCTTTCTCTTCTCATGTTCATTGTTTTTCAAAGTTCTTTGGCAAGAAGAATCGATTTCTTCAAACTAGAGCTCATCTTTGGGAAGTGAACATTCTAACATCTCAAGGGAGGTCATTTGAGGTGATCCAAGCACCTGGATCACTTCTGTAAGTGGAGGAACACCATTGTTGCTCTCACTTTGGAGCATTTGCAGTTGGAGGTCCATGGAGTAATTCAGGAGGTTCCGAGCCAAGCCAATCATCCAGGCACACTCCTCAGGTCATAGTGAAGCTAACCAGATGGCTGCAGCTCATCTGTAACTCAAGAATCAACACCCTCCATGTTCACTTGAAGCTGAAATCGAGGGAGGTCCATAGAGCAATTCAGGAGGATTCAAGCTCCAATAAGCATTCAGGTAGCATCATTGAGTCTCAGGGAAGCTATTGAGATCATTCATTCAAGCCCAGGTGGTCTCTATCATCCTCACGATCTCCATTTTCAGAGGTAAGTTTCTGAACCTCACCTCTTTAATTTAAGCACTCTTTGTGATAAAGCTCGATTCTATCTTGTTCAGCATCATCAGAGGATTGAAAACCCTCTATCATCATTCATTTATCTTTCAGTATAGTCATTTAATTTGATTTTCAAAATTTAGGGTTCTTCACGATTTCTGGTAAATTAGTTAGATGTAGTTAATATAAATAGATATTAGTTACATATTTAGATTCGTGAGGAAATTTAGAGTGAAATTCATCTTTACATCATCACGTTTGGTTGAGAAACGAGGAAGTTCAGAAATTCAAATTTGAAGAGCTTGAGGTTGAAGATGAAGATGGTGGGTGGCGCCATTTTTGAATTCTCAGGGGAGGGTTTAAAATATATTTAACTGAAAGCGTGTTTTAAACGAATACATTGTTTGCCCCAGTGGCCACACATGCGCTCTTAGTCTCCTCATGCCCAAAGTCTGGGGTTCGAATCCCCCTCGCCCCAGACGTTTTGATTCTTTTATTTTTCAAAGATTTACTACTTGTTTTGAAACATAATCAAATGAGTGCAAGTTACTAACACCAAGCGCGCCTTGGCCCAGTGGTATTATTTTGAGTGAGTGACCTAGAGGGCGTGGGTTCAAACCTTCCAAGGGCCAAAACTATTTTTTTAACACCAATTTCTTTCATTTTTCTTCACAACTTCACACAATTAATTCACCTATCATATTAAATCATTTTCACTTCATTTTTCATACATCTATTATTCAATATATCTATTTTGTGAATAGTCAAAAAAATCATAAAAATATTATTTATTTCATGTATTTTAATTAGGTTTAAAATAGTATGTTTTTAAATGTTTTCTTAAATACTTTAAATACATATGTCACTTTGTTTTAACCTAATCATTTTGTAAATAAAGTCCATGATAAAACCCTATTTGCTTAGGTCTTAATTGAGTAAAAATCTTTATTTTTACTTTAATTAAGTTGACTTTTGTCAATTCTCAAAACTATTTTTCAATCTCTGATTAAATCAAATGATTAGGGTTTTCAAACAACAAAACCTTGTATCATTCCAAATCATTTTTTTCAAATTGCTTTTTCACCAGTACTGTAAAGTTTTGGGCCTCTAATAGAGTGTAAGTCCCAAAAACCTTCTCTTCTTAGCTTGTTTTCAAAACTGTATTTTCAAAATCTTCTTTCTGTTTTTCAAAACATTCTTCTGGTATTTGAAGGGCATTATTCCCGGTGAAACTCTTCAGATACCTATGTGACCTTTGTCCATCTTCACTTCTTCTGTTTTCAAAAACCCTTAACTGTTTATCATATATATATTCAACTGTTATCCACCAATTACTGTTGAGGCTCTGTATATACTTCTTCAAAGGCCTCCACTCCATCCAGGTTAGGCTTTACAAGCTTTCAATTTACAGTCTTTGTTTAAATTACTGTCAAATATAAATTGTGCATATATATTAGTTTAGAACTACGTTTGAGTATAAACCTTAGGACAGTTAAACTATATATATATATATATATTATAGGAATATGGCCTAGGATTGAGAATGTCTTCCCGGTGGAGGCTCTTTCCTAATTAGAGATCTGTAGTTCAAACCCCCAAGATGAATTATTCCCGGTGAAACATCTTGGCAAAAACCATAGAATCCAAAAATAATAGGACACATCCACCCAAAGAGGAATTATTCCCGGTGAAACCTCTTACCCATTTGCTTAGAGCCAAAATAAGTTCAAAACCACATAGCTTTCTCTTGTGCTATAACAAGGACCCTCGATTAGCCTCCTCTTGGGCTTTGTACAAGGACCCACAGGCTTCTTAAAAGCATTTCCAGCTTCCTCTTGAGCTTGTATACAAGGACCCATCAGGTTTCTTATAAACATAGGAACAGGTCTTTAGTCACCTTTTAGCCTACCCTGGTGAGTTTCTTCCAATTTAAACCAGACTTTAAACAAGCTAAGTTTGTCTCAATTTTACATTGAGTACATTTTTGGAATGAGAGACATGGACAGTCTCTGTCACCCTTATCTTCATCAATCTTCCTTAGCAGAGTCTAGGATCTATGTTTATCTTCTCCTCAGCATGTGTCAGCCTTCATCTTGGGCTTTAAACAAGAAGTCTCCATTAGATAATCTTTCTGCCAGTCATTTCAATAAAATCCCCTGGAAAGGGTTAGCTTCCACACATTCTTTCATTTTCAATAAAATCCCCTGGAAAGGGTTAGCCTCCAAATCAATCAATCATTTCAATAAAAACCCCTGGAAAAGGTTAGCCTCCAAAGTCAATTAAAATCAATCATTTCAATAAAATCCCCTGGAAAGGGTTAGCCTCCAAAGTCAATTATTAAATGTCAATAAATAAAGATTCATTTCTCTTAGGAGATAATTTCCCCAAAAGAGTCAAAACCCCTGGAAAGGGTCAGCCTCCAAAAAAAAAACATGATAAAGTCAGTCTTTTACCAAATAATTTCTCCAGCTGAGTCAAAATCCCTGGAAAGGGTTAGCTTCCAAAGAAAAACAGTCTTTCAATAAATAAAATCTCCTCAGTAGAGTCAAAACCGACAAAAATAGTTAGCCTCAACCTTGGGCTTCATACAAGGCACCCAAACAATAAAACTCCCCTGTCAAGAGTCAGCCTCAACCTTGGGCATTGTACAAGGCAGATAATAGAGTCTCCCCAGTGAGTTCTTCATCACTCAGTAGCCACAACCTTGGGCTTTGTACAAGGCAGATAAACCATATTTTCATGTGTCAAAGATTCCTAACACCTAGGATCTTTTCCCCATAGAGTCATCCATACTCAGTTTATTTAAGAGTCTGCCACAACCTTGGGCTTTATACAAGGCAGAAAATAATGTTTTCCCTAGCTAGAGTCAGCCACAACCTTGGGCTTTGTACAAGGCACATAAAATAGAGTCATTCATTCAATTATCCTCAACAGTTAGCCACAACCTTGGGCTTTGTACAAGGCACACAAATAGAGTCTCCCTAAATAGAGTCAGCCTCAATTCTGGGCTTTGTACAGAACACAAAAATACCCTGTAATTAATCCCCAGTGGAGTCATCTCCCAGAGTCAATAATTAATAAGTCAATCAAAAAGCCTCAAGCTTGGGCCTCATACAAGCCAGCTAAATTCAAATCTTTTATACAGTAGATAGACATAGCTTATCTCTATAGAGAGATATTTTTACTACTCTACCACATTCAAACAAACAAACATTTCAATTTCAATTTCATTCAAAGTCTCCCATTTAGGACTCTGAAAGACATGCTCTGGCACATCCCCAGACTTGTACACTTTCCCTAATTTGGACGAGCATCTTTCTTTCATTTTAGAGGCACGATGGTTGTCATACTTGATCAACCAAGTAGACTCCCCTCTTAATGAAACATCATTTTTTTAGCTTTTCTGTCACTTTTAAATGTTTGTGGTAGAATAGTACAAATACCTCTCTGTAAAGATGACTTCATGTCTCTTTACTGTAAACAGAGATTTAATTCAAGCTTCAACCTTGAGCTTCAAGCAAGGCACCAAAAACAATTAATTTCCCTAGTTAGTTCCCCGAACTACATTAAGCTCTGACTTCCACTAGGGATATGTAGGCATGAGGTTCACAAGGAATCTCAGCGAGCTAATAAAATACCAAAAATAGTCAGTCTGTCTATCTGTCTGTCTTTTCAAATCAATTCAATTCTCTCTCCTAACACAAAGGAGAAACTTTCCCAATCATTAGCAGCAAACACAATCACAATGACACAGAGAAGGTTCCTGTAGAGTACTACAGATATGTAGGGTGTTTAAACACTTCCCTATGTATAATCCGACCCCCCGGACTCCAGAATTTCTAGTCTAGGTGAAATCCCCACACTTAGCAAACTCCTAGGGTTTAGTTGAGATCTTTTTTTCCCTTTCCTACTCGTAGGACCAATAAGAAAGTTCGTGTGATATCGTAGGAAGAACTGAAATAAAATTCATCCCACCACGGGCGCATTCTCCTTCCAAATTTCGCGTGAAGGGTCTAGCGTGCCGTCCTCCCAAGTGAAACGGGGAGGTAAAGAAAACGACACCACAGACGCGAGTCGATCCTGAAACGCTTTCGCCTAAATTTGAGATAAATCTGAAAAATTCTGAGGCATCTATTCACCCCCCTCTAGATCCTTAAGCCTAGCGTCTAACACAAGTTTTACCCCTCATTATTTTCAATCACTAAAAAGGAACCATGTGGAAGAATCCAAGAGACGTGATACACTTCAACCTAAACATCACAATTGCAATAAGAACATACTAAAGAATGTCATTGATGTCATGGAAGCTTGTGTCAAGCATCTCAAAAAAAGAAACAATACCAAGGTGGTTTATACTTTTTAGGACAAAGGAGTATGACAAGAATATGGATCCATATGAGAACCTAAAATTTTTCAACGCCAAAATGAAATATCAAGGAGCCTCTCAAGCTTCAAAGTGAATTGTTTTTCCATGCATCCGGAAGAAAGCTTCCCTCATGTGGTTCTAAAAAATTCCAAATAAGTTCATTAAGACATTAAACTCAACATACTGCGTCAAATTTAGGAAAACACAGGAAAAGTGCTTTGGTTCATGATCGAATTGCTTTAATTATGATATGTACTAGATTAAGAATCCTAACATAGTTATGGCCTTTCATGGACTAGTGGAAGCACTTAAGAGGAAATATGGGAGCTCTGAATTAAGGCACAACAAATATGATAAGAGGATAAAAGATCAACATCTCAACTTATGAGGATAAAAGATCAACATGTCAACAATTATTTTTTACAACGGTTTATTTAGTTTTGATGAGGTGATATCAAACATCATGTTTTTTTATTGGAGGTGGAGTTGTAATAGGGAACCTCATAGTAGGATTTCTTTTTATGATTGATATAAATTACCTTTACTTTGTAACAAAACTCACTAGTGTTTTCTTGATGTAAGGGTTGCACCCCTAGTGCGATATTTTATATTCAATTGCTTATTAAAAAAAAACATCTCAACCAAGAAATATTAACTTATTCTCTCAAGGACTTGTTGGAAGTTTACCGTTCAACAGTACCAAAAAATGGCATTTTCCAAATTCATATTTGATTTGAACCATCTTACAAATAGGAAACATCTTTTATAAAATTAAATCTAGTAATTCTTTTATCATGTATTTATGTAACAACATGGTAATTTTAAGAAAGATTGTGTCATCTATTTGATAAAGAATCATTATTGGCTGGTATGAATAGATATTATCTAGAAAATAGGTTGAATATATACTTACTCAGAGCTAATTAGGTGGAAGAGAGTTTAAAACCTCTCAGGGAATACTCATATTAAAAAATAAATCTAATTAATTCTCTTTTTTTTTAAATAAGATTATAATATATCAAAGAAAACGATACACAAAAAAGAGAGGGGGGACCAAACCGAAACCCTCTCAAGGAGAAATGAACCTAAAGAAAGGAAATCCAGGCCTATTCTTCACAAAATCAGCCCTCAAAAAAATCGGAATACAACTATAGTTAGTGTAAGAAGAGATCGTTAGACCTATATTAGCCAGCAAATCCGCGCAATTGTTTCCTTCTCTAAAAATATGAGAAGCCACAAAGTTATCTAACATATTAACACAATTCGCCCATCTGTTCTTGATAATCCAAGGCACTTTAAAAGGTGGAGAAAAGGCTCGAATCACCGCTAAAGAATCTGATTTTAACCAGATATTCCTCCAACCCTTCTCATGAGCAAACTCAATTGCTAACATAGCACCGCTAATTAATTCTCTTTTAAATTTGAATGAGACTATCCAATTTGAAACGAGAAATAATCCCAAATAGATTAAGATTAATATCTAAAATGAATGGCCATGGCAAATTACAAACCCAAACCTACTGCTTTTATAGCAAATCACTACTAATAAAGAAACTAAACTAGTGTTGATACTTATAATGAAACTGCAAGCAAGATGTTTTCAATTAAACTTAAGGTTAAATGTAATTTTGATCCTCGCATTTAGATGTTTTTTAATTTTTTTTCCCTATTTCAAAACCTAACTTTTTAGTTATTTAACTTTATTTCCTTTGATTTCTTTTTTCCAGGGCTACCCTTTTAGAAGTACATCACATCATGGAGTTACTTGATTTATATGCCAAGGCGGTTGGACATGAGATTAATATGTCTAAGTCTGAGGTTTTCTTTAATCGCAATTTGAGCATCCCAGCGCAAGAGGACCTTGCTAAGGTTACGGGGGTCCGTCATGTTCTGGGAACTGGTATTTGCTTGGGGCTGCCATCTTTGATAGGTCGAAGTAAGAAGGCAACCTTTTACTTTATTAAGGATCGCATCTCGAAGCACATTAATTCGTGGAGGGGTAGGTCACTATCCAGAGCAGGTAAAAAGACTATGATTAAGTATGTTCTTTAGGCTATCCCGACTTATATTATGAGTGTCTTTATTCTTCCGGATGGTGTGATTGATGACATTGAAAAAATGATTAATTCCTTCTGGTGGGGAGGTGGATCTAATAATAAGGGGATTAGATGGATGACGTGGGATAAGCTGACTTATTTGAATGAGGAAGGTGCTTTGGGGTTTAGGGATTTTAATGCTTTTAATATGGCTATGGTAACTAAGCAGGGATGGTTTATCATGTCTAATCCTCAGGCTCTTGTGTCCAGAATCTTTAAAGCAAGGTAATTTCCAAGAACTTCTTTCTTCGATGCAAATCTTGGTTATAACCCCAGTTTCGTTTGGAGAGGTATTTGGAAGGCTCGAGAAGTTCTAACTTTGGGATGCAGGTGGAGTATTGGGGACGGGAGCAACATAAAAGTCATGAATGAACCTTGGATCTGAGGTAATCGTGATGGTTGTTTGGCCGGTCCGCAAGTGCAAGGTGCGTACAATATTACAGTTAAGGATTTGTTGCTTCCTAATGTTAAACAGTGGAATATGAGTGTTATTCGTAATTTGTTTGATTTTATAGTTACAAAAGACATCTTACAAGTTCCTTTGGTCGAGGATGTTATGGTTGACAAATTGATTTGGAAGGAAGAAAAACATGGATCTTATAGTGTCAGGTCGGGGTATCACATGTAGAGGAAGGTGTTGCACCCCAAAATTTGCCCATCTTAATTTTATTTCTAATTGGCTTATGCATCGCATATTCTCATCTACTAGGTCATTAACACATTATGCATTCATTAAGGATAAAGTTGATTCATTAAATCAGTGATGATGGATCTAAGGGCATCAATTGAATTAGGGTTCATCTTCATATTCATTTAGTAATCAGAGGATTTTTTCCATGGAAGCTGGACACAATTGTTTGATGTAATACTCGGTGAATCCACTTGGACGAAGATGTTAGCCTATGACAAGTCCTGTTGAGTTTGAGATTTCGATAATGTTGGTTTGAAGAGAAAGAGGTTCATAAACGCCTTTTGGTTATTCATGCATATTGGCGAGAGAAGACCTTTGAAAGCTATTTGCAAGCACTTTGCCTCTTACCCCATCTTTGGTTATCATTCTTACTAAAGTTTCCTCATTTAATAGTGCACATTGAAAAGAAAAATGAGAAGTTTCATATTTAAGAGAGATAGGAGGAAACTCAAATCTTATTTCAAGAATGATTCATTACAAGTCTCATTACAAAATTCAATTACAAAATTCAAGAATCCATTACAAGAAGTGAAGTTACATCAAAGAGAACTACAAAAAAGAGGGGTTTCAAAGTCTTTCAAATGCACCGCTCTGGCCTCAAGCTTCAAGCCATGTCTTTATCCAACTCTCCCATGTTGTGACTCCATTCTTACTGCATACAGAAATACGAAGAAAGTAAATGTCAGTTCACAACTATTACCAAGCCAAACCAGTACAAATCACCTAGTTATAATCATCAAACCAGTTCCATACCTTACCTACCAAGACATTGCAGTATTCCAAACAAAAGAAAAAAACTCCTAATAGATTTTGCAATCCATAGCAGAATTCAGCTAACATTTCTAACCATTACTATAACCCTGCAACATAAACAATCCTTTAACCAGTCAGCCCATAACATATATATCAACTCTACAGCCATGTTCATGAGATAATCCAAAGAACTCTGCATAGCTCTAACTAACAGCATTCACATAAACAACCAGCAGCCACTTGACTCCCATTTAAACATCCAAAACAGTTTCACATTCCATGACTAACCTCCAATCCCTTTTAATTCCTATAACAGTCCCAACAACCTAACTAATTGTAACTAACTTCAGAATTCTGTTACACTCCTATAACCGCCTAACTAACTCTCAAATTCAGTTACAAATGCTAACAGATTCAGTTAACTTCTAACAGAAAATCAAAACAGAATTGAGAAGAAACCTTACCTATAAATGCAGTAGCTGGCAGCCATCTTCAGCTTCTTCACTCTCCACCATTTTTGATCTCTGAGCCATTCTTCACTCATCACTCTCTCTTACCCATTCATCAATCTTCTTGACTTCTCACTCGTCACTCTACCTTCATTCTCCATCTTCATCGCTTCTGCACATTCAATTCAACCACCATTGCCACCATGGTTCACCTCCGTCATCTTCTTCCACTCTGAGCCTCTTCACTCCTCCAATCTTCATCTTCATCCGCAACCTTCAGTTCAACAACTTCGCTCGTCATCTTGATTCTTCAACTGTGAAAGCAGCTCAATCTTTATCAAGTAAGATCATCATCTTCACCTATTCTTCAATTGAACAACAACATCACGAAAACCGAGTCAGAAGAAGAAGAGAGGGAGCACTCGACTCGCAACTCGGAGAAGAAGAGAGGGACGCGTGTTACTACCTGAATTCGGGGTTGTTCGAACGGATTCTTTCTTCATCGTCATCAAGGAGCCGTCGGAGAGATTGACCGGTGTGATTTAGGGAAAGGTTCACGAATCAATAAGGAGCTGAGTTCGGAGAGAAGAACGAAGCGAAATCGGAAGTCTTGATTAGAGAAGCAAACTCCGACGCCGTTCTTATTCCACCGCCGCGCCGTTCATCCACGAGGAAGGAGAAGAAGCTCCGCGAAGAACTCGAAAGGTCACAAAAACTTTTAACCCTAATCCCTCTTTCAATTTTCTCTCCCATTTTTTATTTTTATCTTTGTTAACTTAATCTGAATGTTAATTAACCTAAAGTCCATATTAATTGAACGTTATAAGCTTTAACTAATTATTATTGGGAATTGATAATTGGTTTAATCTAGATTAATTGAATCAGTTTGGCATAATAATCAATAATAATGGAAATAATGGCATGATTACTGAATATCATTTGAGTTAATACGTTTTTTGAGAATTATTGGATCAATGAAAATGTAATATGGATCAATAAAGTAACTTCTGGACTCAAATCAATATGCACCCCCATTAAGCCCATTACACCCTTTTTTTTGGCAGTCTGAATGAATGACAATAATCTATTGGGCCTCCTGATCCTAGGCCATGCGCCCTTCTGCTATTCACACCTAATTTTCAGTTTTCACCTCCCTGAGCATTATTTTTCTTATTAGAATTTAAGATTTTTTTTTTTGACAATAAAATCATTAAAATTTTGTTAGATTTGTAGGTAATCTTGACATAAAAAATAATCATTAAAAATATTAGTTTTAGGCCATTTGCTTTAGTCTTTTACTTGATTAGAACTCATTTCCTCTCATTAAAATCAATATAAAAATAATAGTATTTTTACTTCATTTTGTACTATATTTTTTGGCTTGTTGCTTCATGCTTGTGTATAATTTTGTACCATTATATCATTCTCATATTTTGCTCATGTATCCTACTTATGACTTCTAATTGTGACTTTATTTTCATGTCTCTTTAATTCCTAACTCTAGGTAGAAACCATGACAACATTAGGACTTAGAAGTTCCCTTCATAACATTAAGCTAGTTATTCATTTTAGGCTAGTTTTCTTCTTCTTTTCCTTTTCAACTTTAAAACACTTAACAAAGGAAGAGGCGAATCACATTAAAAGTGGGAGAGAAACGAGTGGGATTTATTCCCTAATCTGTTTCTCGAACACTTAGTGAGAGAGAAATGAGTGGGATCCATTCCCTAATCTGTTTCTCGATCACTACCTAGAGAAATGAGTGGGATTCATTCCCTAATCTGTTTCTCGATTATTAGAGAAATAAGTGGGATTCATTCCCTAATCTGTTTCTCTATCCATGTAGAGAAATGAGTGGGATTCATTCCCTAATCTGTTTCTTTGACATCATACATTCTATGTGATTCAACTCGCAGATTAAATTCCCTTAAAAATCACCAATCAAAAACATTCAAAATACTTAATAAAGGCTCAGACCTAAACAAAGTAATGAAGTGGTGCGAAGCCTTGTATTGGGTTTTGTTCATCACGGAATTACATAAAAAACACAAACCAATCTTCTCTCTTCTCTCTCTTGCCTTCAGGGCATTCTTTCTCCTAATCGGACACGTTATTTCCGCTCTATTCCCAGCTTAAGACTCCAGAGGTCGAGCAGCGGAGTGCGAATGTAACTGTTCAACTAAAAAACACAAAAACAAACAAAAAATAAAGAGCCGAACTACGGCGCTCTGATTCCTGAAAAGGATACGTAGGCATTGGGTCGCGGGGCCTAAGCGAGCACAACTATTTATAAACCTTTTTTTCCCCGTGTTTCTTTTTCTTTCATTTGCATGCATTCCCTTAGTAATTAAGCTTTAGATTTATACACCCTTAGAATAGAACAAACATAAGTGGATCCTGTGGAGTACCACAGACGTGAGGGGTGCTAGTACCTTCCCCTCGCGTAACCGACTCTCGTACCTTGATCTCTGGTCGCAAGACCCTGTTCTTATCCTTTCCTAGGTTTTCTGATATTCCTTTCCCTTATGGGATAAATATATTGGTGGCGACTCTGTTCATTTTCGCGAGCGTGCGACAGCTGGCGACTCTGCTGGGGATGTGATAGACCTGTGCTGGTCCATTCTTAGCGAGTCGATCCTAGCTTGTGTTTGTTTTCTTTTCTTTGGGTGTTTATTTATTGCTTTATTGCTTTATTACTTTATTGCTTTATTGCTTTATTTATTTATGCATCGCATTTTATTTTCATATACTATGATTATTATCCTGCTGTCTGTTGGGATGGGATGTTTCTGATTTGAGGTAAAAGGCCCAATACCCAGGCCAGAGTGTTACTGAGGCTACCTAGGACAGAGTGGATAGTCATGACGCCAACAGAATGTCAGGTTCTGTTGATTGCGATCATGAGACCCACGACCAGTTGAGGTTCAAATGGGATACCATCGTTGGCATGTATTTGCAACAATGATGGTGTCTTAGGAGAACTGTTAACGCTGGAGACCTTTTGACCTACCTTGTACTAGATCACACCTGTGAGATGGGTTGGGAAATTTCGTTTTGCAGGAAAACATGCCTCCATCCCACCCTATGCCCGTTCAGACTAGCTATCGTAATCAACGTCGAACCTCTGAATCTGGAGGGTTCGACCATCCTTGACTTATGCACAAGCTATTTATCCAGAAAGCAACGTCGAACCTCTGAATCTGGAGGATTCGACCATATCTTATTGATCATGAGAAGCTGTTATCCAAGAGGCCTTGATCCTTGATCCTGATTCCTGCTGCATTTGCATCATCATTAACATTTTTGCATTCATGCATATGCATCCATGGTTACCAAGACTCTTATACTCTTCCTCTCCATCAGATCAGTCAAGACGATTCCTCCACACCGATATCTGACAAGAGCTCACAGAAGAAGAATTATGGAGAACTATGAACAAGATCAAGCTGCTATTAGAGAAGAGATGGATCAAATGAAAACTAAGGTCGATGCTATCCTGGAAGCTATCCAAGCCTTGCGAACTGAAAGGGTTCCTGCTACACAAGAGATTCCCGTTGTTGGTAACCAAGCTGCTGCTAGCCAACTTGAGGTCGTTCCACCTTCTTCTAATCCACTTGAGTTCCAACCAAGGACTAATGCTACTCTTGGAATGCCATTTAGCTTCATGACTGTTGATACTCTTGGAGCTTCAAACCAAGGAGGACCTATGCCTGTAACTTCTGGAGTGCCAACTATGACTGGGCCTCCTTGCTCATTTCCTATTCCACCTCCTCATACAGAGATTCCTTATCCTGCTTTCTGTGGTCCTCAGTTTGCTAATCCAGAAATGCAAACAATACCAACTGCTGAAAGAGCTCGACCCGTTGAGAAATCCGCTGAGAAGTACAAAATCCTTGAGGAAAGAATTCGAGCCATTGAAGGATTTAGTGCCTATGGGATGGATGCTGAGGATATGTGTCTAGTTCCTAATCTGGTTGTCCCTCCTAAGTTCAAGACTCCCGACTTCCAGAAGTACAAGGGTTTGAGCTGTCCGAAGAGCCATATCATCATGTATTGTCGTAAGATGGCTTCTCACATCCACAACGACTCATTGCTCATTCACTGCTTCCAAGATAGCTTATCTGGGGCATCTCTGAACTGGTATATGAATCTGGAGCGTAATAGAATCCGATCTTGGAAGGATTTGTCTGATGCCTTTCTCAAGCAATATCAATACAACATTGACATGGCGCCGACTAGGTTGCAACTTCAAAATCAAGTGCAAAGGACCAATGAGACATTCAAAGAGTATGCTCAGAGGTGGAGAGAAATGGCTGCTCAAGTGAATCCACCACTTTCTGAATCCGAACTGGTTGACATGTTCATGAACACTCTTCAAGGACATTACTATGAGAGAATGGTTGGTAGTGTTTCTTCTGGTTTCTCCGATCTAGTCAGGATTGGTGAAAGAATTGAGAATGGTTTGAAAATTGGTAAGATCCAGAATCCCGCCAATGCTGCTGCTGCAAACCAATATGGGTACAAGAAACCTCAGGGTAACTTTGTCAAGAAGAAAGAAGGCGAGACCAGTGCCACCTATGCTCAAGATCAAGCTCCTTGCTATCGAGTGGCCGCCACCGCCCCTCAAGCTTATGTGGCACCCGTTGGTCAACAACCTTGGGTCCCTTATCAACAATATGTCCAACAACAACAACAAGGTTTCCAACAACAAGGTTATCAGCAGAGACAAGGTCAACAGAGGCAGAATAGGCCTAAAAGGGTGTATGATCGTGTACCAATGACCTATAGCCAACTTCTCGCCGCCTTGCTTGATCAAAAACTGATCCAATTAGCTGAAGCGAGGCCTCCTCCTGATCCTCTCCCTCCAAATTACAAGATTAATGCCAAGTGTGAATTCCACTCTGGAGGATCTGGTCACACCACTGAAGAGTGCAGAGTTCTCAAAGACAAGGTTCAGGATCTGCTTGATGCAAAGGAGATTACATTCACACCTGCGGCACCTAATGTGGTGAACAATCCCATGCCACCTCACAATGGAGCTTCCACCAGTGGAACATGAAGACTTTTATGTTTGTCAGAAAACATTTCATTTGCATTAGAATAAGGCCAAACTTGCCATTGTATAGATTTCTTTAGTATTTTCAATTGTACTACTTTTGTTGTTATCAAGTACTATCCATTGTAAGAAATTCATTCTGTTTGAATAAATAAAAATAATGTAATATACATGTTTTTCTCAAATCATTTCATCTTGTCATTATGTTCATTGATACTTCACTCATTTTTCTTAAGCAAACAAAAAAGGAGAATGATGAAGAATAAAAAAAAAACACATGAACTACTAACTGTATGCTTTTGGAACAAAGATCCTGCTGACGATGTACAGGCATTGTTTCAATTCCTAAACACCGGAGTTATAAGGGAGTGAAACCTTCGTAAACCCCTTTGAGCCTAAGGAGTAGTAGTTTCTTTTAAAAAAAAAATACAATGAAACCCTTCATCTTAACCAGGGGCAGGGTAGTCTTTAGTTAGTACGACCGAGCGCTCAACTTTCAGGTATTCCATCAGAGGATCAATCATATCCCATCTCTCACAACAAAAGAAGAAGAGCACAATCCACAATGGAAGTCTCTCATTCACTAAAGAGAAGGCAGTCACAACCTTTTCATCAAGTCAATCACCAAAGTCATACAACTTGTTCCTGAACGAGGCAAAAAAAAAAAAAGAGAGTGAAAAGAAAGTATTGAATCATGATAAAAAAGAAAAGAAAGAAACAATAGCCCGCTAAGTCAAAAAGAAAGGAAAAGCTTTGAAGCAAATGACTTAGGCAAAAATTAGGGCATATCCCGCTGGACAACGAACACCAATATCAAAAGAAACTTTTTGTCCAGGCAAAAGTTAGGGATAACAAAAAGCAAAAGAAGAATCCTCCGAGGGACAAGTTGTTATGACCATCAACAAAAGCACCAAAGGGTGGCTGCCACCTCCATCAAAGTCACAAAGGATCCTCATCCATCACAATCCTTCCTGAAAGGTGAATACTCGTGTCGAACTAACTGAATGTAGGACTGGAGAACATCACGAAGAAGGGGTGGGTTAAGTAGAACTTGAGCCTTTATCCTTTATTTCTTAAACCGCGAACCCGGCCACGTTACAACCCTCAAAAGTCCTAATTGAAGTAGGGTTCGTTCCGAAAGCATACAAACTGTAAAATCATGTCAAACTGACTCCTAATGTTGCTATGTCAATTGTGTTAGTATCAATACAACATTTTGACAAATAAAACTTTTCTTTTGAGATTAACATGTGCATTGCATCCTCATTATCTCTTTCAAAACAGAATTGTCTCTAATATGAAACAAGTACTTGATACCAAGGAAAGTTCAACATTGAAACTCCATCGAGTAATCTTACAAAGGCAAAGGTTGGCAATCCGCTGAGCAAATATCCAAAGAATCCATTAAGTGGAAGAGTTCCTTTCAATCTGGGGCATTCAATCATCCCATGATCTACACTGGGGCAGACCATTGCTAATCTCCATGATTCAAACATATCAAAGTCATATCTCAAGAAGATCCTACAAGCTGGGGCAAGCTAGTAGCAATTCATTTCTTCATCTTCAATCAAGTGTCAGATATCGAGACAAGTGTCGAGGAGTCAAGCTAAACACCTCACCTCCACAAGTTCTATCCTTCAAGCAATGACCTTCCTACAAGGAACACTCCATTCACTCCTAGTATCATGGAAACAATCATTCCATTCATAATCATACAATCATCATGCATATCATTGCATTTTCATTATCATTTCACTCGCATGATCCAATCATCGATAAAACAGGGGCATCCACCTCACCTTGAATCTCAAACAGAGTTTCAGAACTCCACCTAATCTATTCCACACAAAGCAAAAACCCTGACAAATCAATCAATACACTACATATAGAATCCATAACATTGCATCTCCAGAAGTGCACAAATAAATCAAACATTGCATGCGAAGCATAAGCCAAGAAGTTACTCATCAGATGAGGTCCCTACAAGCAATCAATCGATATTCCACTGGATCACTCAGAGTTACCATTGTGGTGTCATCTCCCAAAGCCAATCACGGTCATTTTTCTTCAACCCAGAGTTGATGTTTTTGAGCTCAACCCAGAGTTGACGGTTATCTCTTTTCTTTTCCCACTCAACCCAGAGTTGACGGTTATCTCTTTTCTTTTCCCGCTCAACCCAGGGTTGACGCTTATCTTTTATTCAACCCAGAGTTGATCCCTTGCCTTTTCCCACTCAACCCAGAGTTGATGGTTATTCTTTATCCTTTTCCCCACTCAACCCAGAGTTGATGGTTGTCCCTTATTCAATCCAGAATTGATTCCTTTCCCTCTCAACCCAGAGTTGATGGTTGTCCCTTATTCAATCCAGAATTGATTCCTTTCCCTCTCAACCCAGAGTTGATGGTTGTCCCTTATTCAATCCAGAATTGATTCCTTTCCCTCTCAACCCAGAGTTGATGGTTGTCTCTTGTCTTTTCCCACTCAATCCAGAGTTGACGGTTATCTTTTATTTCAACCCAGAGTTGATCCTTGTCTTTCTTTCCCACTCAACCCAGGGTTGATGGTTATCTTTTATCTTTTTCCCACTCAGCCCAGAGTTGACGGTTACCTTCTTTCTCTCTCATTCAACCCAGAGTTGATGGTTATTCCTAATTGATCATCTTTCCTCTTTTAACCCAGAGTTGAGTTACCTTCTCTCAACCCAGAGTTGATGTCTACCTATTGTCCTCAACCCAGAGTTGATTTCCCTTCATCCTTCAACCCAGAGTTGACCCACGTTTCTTTTTCAACCCAGAGTTGACGTTTATTTCATTTCTAACCCAGAGTTGAATTACTTTCTCTCAACCCAGAGTTGATGTCTATCTCTTGTTTTCAACCCAGAGTTGATTTTCTTTCCTTCTTTCTCAACCCAGAGTTGATGCCTATATCTTGTCCCATTAATACTGATTTCCCTTTCTATTCTCAACCCAGAGTTGATGTTTACATCTCGTCCAACCCAGAGTTGACTTCCCCTTTATTCTTCGACCCAGAGTTGACCCACTATCCTTCTTCAACCTAGAGTTGAATTCCATTTCATTTCTAACCCAGAGTTAATTTGATCAATCCAGAATTGATACATTCTTCCTCAGTAGAGTTGACACCGTCTTTTCCCCATTGGATCCTATCACTCATCAGGCAAATTTCCAGGTTCACTTGGTATTTAATCTTCTTATACCTCGAATGATCGAAAGGCTAGCGCCAATCTTACCTTCAGGTTTAAGACGATTAAATAGGGGCAGCTGTTGCACCCCAAAATTTGCCCATCTTAATTTTATTTCTAATTGGCTTATGCATCGCATATTCTCATCTACTAGGTCATTAACACATTATGCATTCATTAAGGATAAAGTTGATTCATTAAATCAGTGATGATGGATCTAAGGGCATCAATTGAATTAGGGTTCATCTTCATATTCATTTAGTAATCAGAGGATTTTTTCCATGGAAGCTGGACACAATTGTTTGATGTAATACTCGGTGAATCCACTTGGACGAAGATGTTAGCCTATGACAAGTCCTGTTGAGTTTGAGATTTCGATAATGTTGGTTTGAAGAGAAAGAGGTTCATAAACGCCTTTTGGTTATTCATGCATATTGGCGAGAGAAGACCTTTGAAAGCTATTTGCAAGCACTTTGCCTCTTACCCCATCTTTGGTTATCATTCTTACTAAAGTTTCCTCATTTAATAGTGCACATTGAAAAGAAAAATGAGAAGTTTCATATTTAAGAGAGATAGGAGGAAACTCAAATCTTATTTCAAGAATGATTCATTACAAGTCTCATTACAAAATTCAATTACAAAATTCAAGAATCCATTACAAGAAGTGAAGTTACATCAAAGAGAACTACAAAAAAGAGGGGTTTCAAAGTCTTTCAAATGCACCGCTCTGGCCTCAAGCTTCAAGCCATGTCTTTATCCAACTCTCCCATGTTGTGACTCCATTCTTACTGCATACAGAAATACGAAGAAAGTAAATGTCAGTTCACAACTATTACCAAGCCAAACCAGTACAAATCACCTAGTTATAATCATCAAACCAGTTCCATACCTTACCTACCAAGACATTGCAGTATTCCAAACAAAAGAAAAAAACTCCTAATAGATTTTGCAATCCATAGCAGAATTCAGCTAACATTTCTAACCATTACTATAACCCTGCAACATAAACAATCCTTTAACCAGTCAGCCCATAACATATATATCAACTCTACAGCCATGTTCATGAGATAATCCAAAGAACTCTGCATAGCTCTAACTAACAGCATTCACATAAACAACCAGCAGCCACTTGACTCCCATTTAAACATCCAAAACAGTTTCACATTCCATGACTAACCTCCAATCCCTTTTAATTCCTATAACAGTCCCAACAACCTAACTAATTGTAACTAACTTCAGAATTCTGTTACACTCCTATAACCGCCTAACTAACTCTCAAATTCAGTTACAAATGCTAACAGATTCAGTTAACTTCTAACAGAAAATCAAAACAGAATTGAGAAGAAACCTTACCTATAAATGCAGTAGCTGGCAGCCATCTTCAGCTTCTTCACTCTCCACCATTTTTGATCTCTGAGCCATTCTTCACTCATCACTCTCTCTTCCCCATTCATCAATCTTCTTGACTTCTCACTCGTCACTCTACCTTCATTCTCCATCTTCATCGCTTCTGCACATTCAATTCAACCACCATTGCCACCATGGTTCACCTCCGTCATCTTCTTCCACTCTGAGCCTCTTCACTCCTCCAATCTTCATCTTCATCCGCAACCTTCAGTTCAACAACTTCGCTCGTCATCTTGATTCTTCAACTGTGAAAGCAGCTCAATCTTTATCAAGTAAGATCATCATCTTCACCTATTCTTCAATTGAACAACAACATCACGAAAACCGAGTCAGAAGAAGAAGAGAGGGAGCACTCGACTCGCAACTCGGAGAAGAAGAGAGGGACGCGTGTTACTACCTGAATTCGGGGTTGTTCGAACGGATTCTTTCTTCATCGTCATCAAGGAGCCGTCGGAGAGATTGACCGGTGTGATTTAGGGAAAGGTTCACGAATCAATAAGGAGCTGAGTTCGGAGAGAAGAACGAAGCGAAATCGGAAGTCTTGATTAGAGAAGCAAACTCCGACGCCGTTCTTATTCCACCGCCGCGCCGTTCATCCACGAGGAAGGAGAAGAAGCTCCGCGAAGAACTCGAAAGGTCACAAAAACTTTTAACCCTAATCCCTCTTTCAATTTTCTCTCCCATTTTTTATTTTTATCTTTGTTAACTTAATCTGAATGTTAATTAACCTAAAGTCCATATTAATTGAACGTTATAAGCTTTAACTAATTATTATTGGGAATTGATAATTGGTTTAATCTAGATTAATTGAATCAGTTTGGCATAATAATCAATAATAATGGAAATAATGGCATGATTACTGAATATCATTTGAGTTAATACGTTTTTTGAGAATTATTGGATCAATGAAAATGTAATATGGATCAATAAAGTAACTTCTGGACTCAAATCAATATGCACCCCCATTAAGCCCATTACACCCTTTTTTTTGGCAGTCTGAATGAATGACAATAATCTATTGGGCCTCCTGATCCTGGGCCATGCGCCCTTCTGCTATTGATCGGGAAATTATAGCAAGTGTACTATTTCCTCGATGTAGTAGTAAAGAAGGGTAAATACCCAGTATCGAACTCGCGGACTGCGTGTAAACTACAAGTTTCACAATGATTCAATTGAACAAAAATATCATGGGGGTTGTTTTGGTTTGTTTGATTAATTAGAATTACTAGAAATAAATAAAACACTAAATAAAAGATAGCTTGGTGCAAATATGAGCAGATATGCTAAGGTAGATGTATGAATCCTATGTAACTCCTTGAAACCACCGTGTTCATGAGATGATTTAATTATAACTGTGTATCAATTCTATAAATAGTTCTCCCTAATTCCTTAGTGAAGAACCCCTTAACACTAATTAGACAATCTCAATTCCTCAATAACTGAATTTAGTATTAGGTCTTTTATGCATTAGAGTCTAGAATGAATGATCACTAAAGTGCAATCCTTATTCCTAAGCGATTTGCCGGAAGTGTTTTGATTCACAAGCATTAGGGAGGTTTGTCACGCCAAACCCTAACCATAGAACGATAAGATACTTTCCAATATAATAAAGCATTAAGAACAATGAATCAAAAACTCAATTTATAATTAAACATCAAATTCATCAACAACGGTTGTGACAATTCATCACATAAAAAGATTCAGGGACATCACCCCTAGCATAGTGTTGTTTAGCTACTCATAATGATAAAGAAAACAACAAGAGTAATTGAAGTCATTACAAGAAATTAGTGGTTGATATGATCTCCAATCGCCAGTGCTCTTGAAGATCTTCTTCCAAAACCCTTGACTCTTCTTTCTCTGTAATTCTCTCTGCTCGATGATCCAAGATGCCTCTCTTCTATTCCTGTTAGGTTTTAGTAGTGTTGCTTCACTCACTCCGTATCCGGAATGACCGAAATACCCTTAATGAGGCCCAAGGTTTCCAAAATATCAAAATTAGAACATCTGCCCGCGCTCAACAACACGGGCCGTGTGCAGGAACACGGGTGCCCGTGTTGTCCATCTGGCCCTCACCTCAAAATTCACTTTCTGGGCACTTTTCCACACGGGCCGTGTGCAGGAACACGGGTGCCCGTGTAAAACCTCTGTTTTGCTCTCCAGAATCCACTTTCCAGGCAGCTTTTGACACGGCCGTGTGGGTGCACACGGGTGCCCGTGTTGGCCTCTTCTTTAGCTCTTTCAGCTCCTTTTTCTCGCCTCGGAGTGCCATCTTTCTCGGGATTAACCTGGCCAACAACATACTAACAACCAACGCATAAAATGGCATTTTTATGAAGCTTAAACACACTAATAATGTAAAAGCTCAAACAACCGAAAAACTAAGGAACTTATATAAAAACTTAAAACAATGCCACTTTGTATTACCAAGATTACAACTTTTGATCGGAAAAAGGTGTGGAAACTTACTAGAAATGGTGACCGATCACAACCCCACACTTATCTCATTGCTTGTCCTCAAGTGATGTATCGAGTCAAAACAAAAGGTCACCGACAAGATTCTTTTCTCCACAACACAACCAGGTTTTTCGCAAGGTTCCTACACTTAGCAATCAAGTGTAAGGTTCCCTTCTTCCGACTATCCATGGCATTCCCACCTTCGAGCACGTCTATCACCTGCAAGCTTTTCACATTCTCACAAAATCTCTCCGGGTTACGGTGTTTACACTCATAGTATCAAGGCATGCATATTACTTTTAACTTTGAATAAATTCTCAAATCACTACACACAAGGATCACACACACTTTATGAGGTCTTCGGGTTGTAACGTGGCTTAGGTTTGGTGGGTTAACAAGGAATGGGATAACGATTGGTTTTAAGTGCTCGGCATCACATAGGTTTCACTTCTTCACTCATTTTGATCTGTATCTTAAGAATGGGGTTTAAACCTTCTTTAGCTAAAAATGGACAAGGGTACATGCATTATTCTTTTTCTCTTCTCTTTTTTTTTTCTTTTTGTTTTCATAAGATCTATATTCAAAATTTTTTTCTTTTCTTGTACTCTTTTCTTGTTCCACTCTTCAATGGTTTACAACCCCACACTTAGATCTTTTTATGTCTTTCGAGTGATCTATTATGAATGCCGAGCAATGATACAAACAATGAGAAGGCAAGTGGAGGAAAAATAACACGATGAACAAAAATAAAAATTACGGCTCAAAGGGGGTTAACAATGGATAACATGCAAACGGGATGGTTAAAAAGGCTCGGGGTTAAAACAAAAAACTTGCCTCAGTGTGCGCTTTCATAGTGTGCTTGTGTTATGAGAAAATACGCAAAATCAAAGTGAATAGTGCCATACCTGAACTTGACTCTCATATGGATGTTATGCATTTGGCTCTGATGTCTCACCGGGTCGGTTAAGCTTGCATGCTTCAACGTACTCTAAGTGTTTTGCCATTTCCTTTCATCAAAAGTTCACCATACTCTTTCTTGGTTCAGTGTGCTTCCTTGCATCCTACCTTCTTTTCTTGGTTGTGTCAACTTCTGTGGTGCCTGTAGAGATTAAGTGTGAGTTGTGTTGTTCAACCACTTTCTATTCGTTTGCACCTTTTCCGACTTGTATCGAACCTGGTAACACCATGGCAGCATTGAAACTCGAAATAAAAACAAAACAGAAAGACAAAGAACTGGTCAAAATTCAAAAACAGAAAGTAGAAAACAATAAAGCAACTAAAATAAAAATAAGACAATAAAGCAAAATAAAATAAGAAGTAAGACCCTCCCCCACACTTGAACGAAACATTGTCCGCAATGTTTAAATTCCAGTGTGACAGGGCCTACCCGCTTACTGAAATGGTGGTGGAGGAGGGGGATCCTGAGGATAATGCATCATAAGGCGGCGCATCATCTCCTGGACATCATCTATCACTGCCCCTTGCCGAAACAACTCAACACCTTGCCGTGTTTGCTCGGTGCGGAGAGCGCCTACCGGTCCAAACTCTACCACCTACAAAGGAAACGAAATAAAACAAAGAAAATGAAAGTTAACGGAAACAAACGTGGGTTGCCTCCCACGGAGCGCTGCGTTTAACGTCGCATGGCTCGACGGTCAATCGTCCTACTAAGCAAGACGAATGACATCAACCTGTCCAACTGGTTGACCTTGGAAATATGGCTTTAATCTCTGCCCATTAACTTTAAAGGTGTCTCCATTAGCTTGATTTTTTATTTCAACTGCACCGTAAGGGAACACCTTATGAACCACAAATGGTCCCGACCATTTGGATCTCAATTTTCCCGGAAAAAGCTTCAAACGGGAATTGTACAGAAGGACCAGCTGTCCTTCCCAAAACTCTTTTTGCTGAATCCTCCTATCGTGCCACTTCTTAGTTTGTTCCTTGTAAACCTTGGCATTTTCATACGCACGATTCCGGAACTCTTCTAATTCATGCAACTGTAAGATTCTAGAATTTCCTGCTAGAGACAAGTCCATGTTCAAGAATTTAGTTGCCCAAAATGCCTTGTGTTCAAGCTCTAAAGGCAAGTGACATGCTTTTCCATAAACAAGTTGGTATGGTGACATCCCGATGGGTGTTTTGAACGCCGTTCGGTAAGCCCATAACGCATCATCTAGCTTTGTTGCCCAATCCTTTCTCGATGAACTCACCGTCTTCTCGAGAATTTGTTTGAGTTGTCTATTAGACACCTCTACCTGACCACTTGTTTGAGGGTGATAAGGGGTGGCTATCCGATGCTTCACATTGTATTTCTGCAGGAGTTTCTCCATGAGGTGATTTAGGAAGTGCGTTCCTTCATCACTAATAAGTGCTCTTGGTACTCCAAACCTAGCAAATATGTTCTCCCTCAAGAACTTTACTACCACCTTTGCATCATTAGTTGGTAAAGCTACCGCCTCCACCCATTTTGAGACATAGTCCACTGCAACTAAGATGTAATTCTTCCCGAATGATGGTGGAAACGGACCCATGAAGTCAATTCCCCAAACATCGAATAGCTCCACCTCTAACATGAAATTTTGGGGCATTTGATTTCTTTTTGAAATGTTCCCAGTACGCTGACACTTATCACATTTTTTTACCATTTCCTGGGAATCTTTGAACAATGATGGCCAGTACAATCCTGACTGCAACACTTTGGAGGCAGTACGATCCCCACTAAAATGCCCTCCATATTCCGAGTCATGACATGCTCTCAACACATCCTTCTGCTCCTCCTCAGGCACACATCGTCTTATCAGCCCATCTACTCCTCTCTTGTATAGGTAAGGGTCATCCCATAGATAGAACCTGCAATCATGAACAAACTTTTTCTTGCGGTTAGAATCAAAATCGTCGGGTATTATACCGCCAACAAGGTAGTTTGCGTAATCAGCAAACCAAGGCACTCCAATAACAGCTAGGATGTGTTCATCAGCAAACTCATCCTTTATTGGACGCCGCTCTTCTGTCTCCTCAATGGGTGACATTCGTGAAAGGTGATCTGCAACAGTGTTTTCACACCCTTTCTTGTCGCGAATCTCTACATCGAACTCTTGGAGAAGTAGAATCCACCTCAGAAGTCTGGGTTTTGAATCCTGCTTGGCAAAGAGATATTTTAAAGCAGCATGGTCAGTATAAACAATCACTTTTGAACCCAACAGATATTGCCTGAATTTATCAAAGGCATACACAACAGCTAGCAACTCCTTCTCGGTGGTTGCATAATTGATCTGTGCAGGGTTCAAAACGTGACTGGCATAATAAATAACATGAAGCAATTTTTCTCTTCGCTGTCCAAGTACAGCCCCCACTGCAATGTCGCTAGCATCGCACATGATCTCAAAGGGTAGAGACCAATCAGGGGCAATCACAATGGGTGCCGACACTAGTTTATTTTTCAGTGTCTCAAATGCATCGGCACACTCTTTATCGAATACAAAAGTCCTGTCTTTAACCAACAAAGTGGTGAGTGGTTTGGCTATCTTAGAAAAATCCCTTATGAACCTGCGGTAGAATCCCGCATGGCCAAGGAAACTTCGAATACCTTTCTCATTCACAGGTGGTGGTAATTTTGAGATAACCTCCACCTTAGCTTGATCAACTTCGATTCCCCTGTGGGAGATCTTATGACCAAGAACAATGCCTTCTCGTACCATGAAATGGCACTTCTCCCAGTTTAGGATCAGATTACTTTCTTGACATCGCTGCAAAACAAGTGAAAGGTTAGCCAAACAATTATCAAAGGAGGAACCAAAAACCGAGAAGTCATCCATGAAGACTTCCATATGATTTTCAAGCATATCAGCAAAAATAGAAGTCATGCATCTTTGGAAAGTCGCTGGGGCATTACACAACCCGAACGGCATCCTTCTATAAGCGAAGATACCGTATGGGCAAGTAAAGGCTGTCTTCTCTTGATCCTCCGGTGCAACCGCAATTTGGTTGTATCCAGAGTACCCATCCAGAAAACAATAGTAGTCATGCCCGGCCAATCTTTCTAACATTTGGTCAATGAATGGCAATGGAAAATGATCTTTTCTTGTGGCCAGATTTAGTCTTCTGTAGTCTATGCATACTCGCCACCCAGTGACCGTTCTGGTAGGAATCAACTCATTTTTTTCATTAGCTATCACTGTTGTACCTCCTTTTTTAGGTACCACATGAACAGGGCTCACCCATGAACTGTCTGATATCGGGTAAATAAGACCTGCATCTAACAGCTTCACAACTTCCTTTCTCACTACCTCCTTCATAACTGGGTTCAATCTCCTTTGAGGCTGCACCACCGGTTTGTGATCTTCTTCCATGAGAATTTTGTGCATGCACATCGTAGGACTTATTCCCTTGAGGTCTTCAATCTTCCAACCCATAGCCCCCTTGAACTTTTTCAGAACTTCAATTAACTTGACTTCCTGTATATTTTTCAAGCTCGAGCTAATGATGGCGGGACATTTTTCTTCAGAATCGAGGAAAACATATTTAAGATTCTCCGGAAGCTGTTTCAATTCTGAACTTTTTGGCTTTTCTTCATTGCAACCCAATGCTATTGGTTGCCTTAAATCTTCCCACCTATGTGTTCGAGAACCTTTAAAGATAGGTTGAGTTTCCAACATTGATACTACCTCCAAGTCATTATCATCGGCTTCTTCATTTTCTCCGAAAATTGACATGCTCAAAACTTTTTCGAGAGGTAATTGCAATACACTCTCCACATGATCACTTTCTTCCACTTGTTGGAGCACTTGTATATTGCTACTAGTGCCAATATCCTCTTTATGCTTCATGGTATTATGAACATTGATTTTTAACTCTTCATCATAAACCTTCAAAGTCAGAGTGCCACCATCCATATCTATCATGACTCTCCCCGTTTCCAAGAATGGTCGTCCCAAAATTATTGGCATCTCTTCGTCTTCTGGCATTTCAAGAATTACAAAATCTACCGGAAACACAAACTTATCCACTTTCACAAGGACGTCTTGGACGACTCCGTAAGGTCGCTTGACCGAATGATCTGCAAATTGGAGAGTCATCCGAGTGTCTTGGATTGCACCAATTCCCAACTTTTTGTAGATGGATAGAGGCATGAGACTGATACTTGCCCCCAGATCAATTAGAGCTCTCTTGAAAGATCTATCTCCAATAGTGCAAGGGATAGTAACTGCTCCTCTATCCTTCTTCTTCACTGGTATCTTCATGCCCTGCAAAATAGCACTACAAGTTTCTGTTAGAATAATGGGGTGGTCTGCAATGGTTCGCTTTTTAGCGATGATGTCCTTCATGAATTTGGCATAGGTGGGCATTTGCTCAAGTGCTTCTAACAACGGAATGTTCAGCTCCAGCTTTTTGAATAGTTCCAAGAACTTCTCAAAATTCTTTTCTTGCTGCCCCTTTTTCTTGTTTCTTTGAGGGTAAGGCAGCTTGACTTCTGGTGTTGGTGTTAATACTTTTTCTTTCGTAACTGGTGCTGGTGTTACCACTTCTTCTTCCACTTGCTCATTCTCTCTTATGTCCAGCTCCACCTCAAGCAATTGATCCTCACTCTCCGAATCCTTTTCCACCACTTCACGTGGTTTCCCTCTCCGTGTGGTAACGGCATTGATTTTTTGATTGTCTTTAGGATTAGTAACAGTTGCGCTTGGGAGGGCTCCTGGTGCTTGCGGAATTGCAAGGTGTTGAGCAATTTGACTCATTTGTACTTCAAGGTTCTTAATTGAGGCTCCGGTGTTCCTTAAATTGCTACGTGTCTCTTCTTGGAATTGGGAGCTCTGAGCGGCCATCTTTTCAATGGCAATTTCCCAATCCGCCTTTCTTGGACCCTGTGGTTGGTATTGTTGTTGAGGTTGCTGGTATGGTTGTTGTTGCGGACGATATTGTTGTCCCTGTGGTTGGTATTGTTGAGTCTGAGGCTGATATGGTTGTTGTCCTTGAACCTGCTTCTGGACGTTTCCTTGCTGGTCTTTCCATGAGAAATTCGGATGATTTTTCCACCCCGGATTATATGTGTTGGCATAAGGATTGTTTTGCCTCAACATATGAATTTGCTCAACCTGTTCTTGAGTTGCTACACAATGCATAGCAAAGTGCGGTCCACCACATATTTCACAAAGAACCGCTTTAACTGGTTCTACCTGTGCTACTGTCTGAGTTCCAATATTCATCTTTTTTAACCTTCTCTCTACCTCTGCAGCAATCTGATCCTCCATCTTAACAACCTGCTCTGGCAATTTCAAATCAATTTTACCCTCCGGTTGGTTCATGGTTCGATCATACAACTCAAGATGCTCGTTAGCAGCAATTGCCTCTATGATCCTTTTCATAACTGTGGCTGTAGCAAAATTTGTTGAACCACCAGCAGCGGTATCAATAAGCTGCTTTGTCTTGAGTCGCAACCCATTCACAAAATTCTGCATTTGCTCGGTAGCGTCCATGTTATGAGTAGGACATGCAGTCAAACACCTTTTGAACCTCTTGTATGCATCCCCCAATGATTCCCCCTCTTTTTGTTTGAAATTGACAATGTCATATCTTTTTCGGATAAACACCGACGCAGGAAAATATTCATTGAGGAATGCCGTTTCCATCTCTTGCCATGTCGTGATACTTGCAGCCGGAAGTGAGTAAAACCACTCCTCTGCGTCATCAGTAAGTGTAAACGGGAACATAACAAGTCTCTTAGCCTCCTCTGAATGACCTTCGATCTTCAATGAAGTTGTCGTAGTGAGAAATCTCTGAAGATGCTTATTTGCATCCTCGTTAATTCTTCCGGAGAACGGCTTGCTCTCTAACTGGCGAATGGTGGATGGATGCAATTGAAAATGTGCCACATTCACAGGTTGATTAACAATAGTCATCCGGTTGGGGTGAGCATTTGCCCCTCCATAGTCCCCTAACAATCTTTCTGCAGGGGGTTGATTTCCAGCCATGTTAACTGGTTCCTGAACTATCTCCCTGTCAAAGTCCGAGTCGCTGTGCTCCGAGTGCACAGACACTTCGTCGTCGCTTTCCTGATGTGGAACACTAAGACTTGCACTTGGTGCTGCCAGTCTTTCAAGTCTTGCCTTGCGGCGTCTCTCGTGCAGAGCTCTTTCTGGTTCTGTGTCAAAGGAAAATTTAGCTGAGGTCTGACCTCGCATAAACAGTTAGACAACAGTTAGAACAGATACAAGACTGCAACGAAATTAAAATAACAGATAAAAATAAAATTTTGGTCGCAGAGCAACAAAATTTCAATTGACTTAGAGTTCGGCTTATAGTTTGGCAGTCCCCGGCAACGGCGCCAAAAACTTGATCGGGAAATTATAGCAAGTGTACTATTTCCTCGATGTAGTAGTAAAGAAGGGTAAATACCCAGTATCGAACTCGCGGACTGCGTGTAAACTACAAGTTTCACAATGATTCAATTGAACAAAAATATCATGGGGGTTGTTTTGGTTTGTTTGATTAATTAGAATTACTAGAAATAAATAAAACACTAAATAAAAGATAGCTTGGTGCAAATATGAGCAGATATGCTAAGGTAGATGTATGAATCCTATGTAACTCCTTGAAACCACCGTGTTCATGAGATGATTTAATTATAACTGTGTATCAATTCTATAAATAGTTCTCCCTAATTCCTTAGTGAAGAACCCCTTAACACTAATTAGACAATCTCAATTCCTCAATAACTGAATTTAGTATTAGGTCTTTTATGCATTAGAGTCTAGAATGAATGATCACTAAAGTGCAATCCTTATTCCTAAGCGATTTGCCGGAAGTGTTTTGATTCACAAGCATTAGGGAGGTTTGTCACGCCAAACCCTAACCATAGAACGATAAGATACTTTCCAATATAATAAAGCATTAAGAACAATGAATCAAAAACTCAATTTATAATTAAACATCAAATTCATCAACAACGGTTGTGACAATTCATCACATAAAAAGATTCAGGGACATCACCCCTAGCATAGTGTTGTTTAGCTACTCATAATGATAAAGAAAACAACAAGAGTAATTGAAGTCATTACAAGAAATTAGTGGTTGATATGATCTCCAATCGCCAGTGCTCTTGAAGATCTTCTTCCAAAACCCTTGACTCTTCTTTCTCTGTAATTCTCTCTGCTCGATGATCCAAGATGCCTCTCTTCTATTCCTGTTAGGTTTTAGTAGTGTTGCTTCACTCACTCCGTATCCGGAATGACCGAAATACCCTTAATGAGGCCCAAGGTTTCCAAAATATCAAAATTAGAACATCTGCCCGCGCTCAACAACACGGGCCGTGTGCAGGAACACGGGTGCCCGTGTTGTCCATCTGGCCCTCACCTCAAAATTCACTTTCTGGGCACTTTTCCACACGGGCCGTGTGCAGGAACACGGGTGCCCGTGTAAAACCTCTGTTTTGCTCTCCAGAATCCACTTTCCAGGCAGCTTTTGACACGGCCGTGTGGGTGCACACGGGTGCCCGTGTTGGCCTCTTCTTTAGCTCTTTCAGCTCCTTTTTCTCGCCTCGGAGTGCCATCTTTCTCGGGATTAACCTGGCCAACAACATACTAACAACCAACGCATAAAATGGCATTTTTATGAAGCTTAAACACACTAATAATGTAAAAGCTCAAACAACCGAAAAACTAAGGAACTTATATAAAAACTTAAAACAATGCCACTTTGTATTACCAAGATTACAACTTTTGATCGGAAAAAGGTGTGGAAACTTACTAGAAATGGTGACCGATCAGCTATTCACACCTAATTTTCAGTTTTCACCTCCCTGAGCATTATTTTTCTTATTAGAATTTAAGATTTTTTTTTTGACAATAAAATCATTAAAATTTTGTTAGATTTGTAGGTAATCTTGACATAAAAAATAATCATTAAAAATATTAGTTTTAGGCCATTTGCTTTAGTCTTTTACTTGATTAGAACTCATTTCCTCTCATTAAAATCAATATAAAAATAATAGTATTTTTACTTCATTTTGTACTATATTTTTTGGCTTGTTGCTTCATGCTTGTGTATAATTTTGTACCATTATATCATTCTCAAATTTTGCTCATGTATCCTACTTATGACTTCTAATTGTGACTTTATTTTCATGTCTCTTTAATTCCTAACTCTAGGTAGAAACCATGACAACATTAGGACTTAGAAGTTCCCTTCATAACATTAAGCTAGTTATTCATTTTAGGCTAGTTTTCTTCTTCTTTTCCTTTTCAACTTTAAAACACTTAACAAAGGAAGAGGCGAATCACATTAAAAGTGGGAGAGAAACGAGTGGGATTTATTCCCTAATCTGTTTCTCGAACACTTAGTGAGAGAGAAATGAGTGGGATCCATTCCCTAATCTGTTTCTCGATCACTACCTAGAGAAATGAGTGGGATTCATTCCCTAATCTGTTTCTCGATTATTAGAGAAATAAGTGGGATTCATTCCCTAATCTGTTTCTCTATCCATGTAGAGAAATGAGTGGGATTCATTCCCTAATCTGTTTCTTTGACATCATACATTCTATGTGATTCAACTCGCAGATTAAATTCCCTTAAAAATCACCAATCAAAAACATTCAAAATACTTAATAAAGGCTCAGACCTAAACAAAGTAATGAAGTGGTGCGAAGCCTTGTATTGGGTTTTGTTCATCACGGAATTACATAAAAAACACAAACCAATCTTCTCTCTTCTCTCTCTTGCCTTCAGGGCATTCTTTCTCCTAATCGGACACGTTATTTCCGCTCTATTCCCAGCTTAAGACTCCAGAGGTCGAGCAGCGGAGTGCGAATGTAACTGTTCAACTAAAAAACACAAAAACAAACAAAAAATAAAGAGCCGAACTACGGCGCTCTGATTCCTGAAAAGGATACGTAGGCATTGGGTCGCGGGGCCTAAGCGAGCACAACTATTTATAAACCTTTTTTTCCCCGTGTTTCTTTTTCTTTCATTTGCATGCATTCCCTTAGTAATTAAGCTTTAGATTTATACACCCTTAGAATAGAACAAACATAAGTGGATCCTGTGGAGTACCACAGACGTGAGGGGTGCTAGTACCTTCCCCTCGCGTAACCGACTCTCGTACCTTGATCTCTGGTCGCAAGACCCTGTTCTTATCCTTTCTTAGGTTTTCTGATATTCCTTTCCCTTATGGGATAAATATATTGGTGGCGACTCTGTTCATTTTCGCGAGCGTGCGACAGAAGGCGAGAAAAAGAAATGAGGAAGTGGCCGTGAATGGTAATTGGAATAGCCTATGGAAGATATCGGCACCGACTAGAGTAAAACATCTCCTTTGGAGAATTCGTAACGATTGCCTCCCGACGAGAATGCGACTCTGTCAGCATCATGTTTCATGTGTTCCTAATTGTCCGTCTTGTGATAATAGTTGTGAAGACGATTGGAATGTGTCGCCCTCGGTTTTTTACCGTACCCCTCGTGGAGAGATACACGAACTGACTCTTGTCTTTCTGCTTTTTGTATTTTTGAAAATCAGAGAGTCGCCACCGACTTTTATTTTATCCAATTAAGGAAAGGTTTATAAAAGATCGGACCAAAGTTCGAATTCTGGTTGTTTTTATTGTCTCGTTTTCTTTAATAAAATTGTTTAATAGATCGGACTAACTTGGTGTTAGACCTGAACATAGCTTTTTGAAAGATTTGGGACATGCTAAATATCATAGCATCACTGATGATGAAGTTTTGGAAGGTAGGACCGCCGTGACTTTGTTGCTTATAATTTACATGTAATGTAAGATATTATTCCAGTAATTGATATTCTTGTGATGTAAGATATTCCTCAAAATTGATGTGGAACTTGAGATTTAAATTGTGTATCGATGTGTAATTTCATATTTTGTGGTTAAATGTTAATGCTGCTCTATTATAAGATCATGTTCCTCAATCATATTTTTTCTATTGTAAGTGCGGCTTTTAAGCGAGTTTCGCGACTCAAAGGTATCATTCCAGCTCTGGTGACATCACATGCCTTGGCTTATCTTGGGAAAGTATGTCTTACTCTTTCTAATGGAACAGAGGTCGTGGTTAACTTCAGCGGTCAAGGTGACAAGGATGTTCATAGTGCTATCAATTACCGAAAGGTTTAAAGAAGTTCGTGTTCTTGTATTGAATAATGGTTTAGAGAAAGATATTTTACATAGAAATTTGAAATTTTGTTGTAGAAGTTGGTTTTAGTGAATTCTATTTAGTGCTTAACTTGAAAATTTTGAAATTAGAAGAGGACAAAAACATAGCATGTTAATTTTTTGACATTTTTTACTTTTTGTGATTTTAGTAAGTCACCATTTTTACCACTTATTTGATTTTTTGTAAATTACTTAGGATGTTTACCAAACCTCTGAATTTTTTGTGAAGAAGATTCATTCGGTTACACTAGCACAATGTTAACTTTTGGTTGTTTATTTACATAGAGAAATGGCAAAAAATGTTACAATTACTTGATTCATTTTCTTTCAGCTATGTAAAGGCTTTTGAGGAACTACTTAACGTTATCTTTCAAAGCTGATAATGACTTTACAACTATTGAATTTTCTAAACAATTAAACTTAATACAATTTAGAAAGTTGATATGTCCATAAACAATCAATGAATTTAATTCTATAAACAATTTTACGTAAGATTAACACATTTTCTAACAATTAAAAAACTTAAAGAGATACAGGATAAGAAAATTAAGAGCATGAGATTTATATTGGCTAGCCCTTATACCATCAATTTTTTCTTCTTCCACGATGTTATGATGAAAATTATAGAGTTTAATATTTACTAGATTTTTGCTCAGCTACTAATCTTCTACCAAACAAACTATCAAATTTTAGGCTTCCTACATTCTTGATTAGGAACATTCTGAATTGCAAACTTGGAACAATCTAAATGATAAAAATGTTTTTAAAAGTTTTCTAAGAAAGTTAAGAGTTGTATGAATAATTTTTTATTCAAATAATGAGAAGTGATTCTATTTATACAAGTGTCAATTGGACACTAAGAATCAGTGAAAATAATGAAAAGCACGCTAAGTATTCAATTAAATTAAACATTAATTAATTTGAATCTTTATCATTAAACAAAATATGGATTTCAGACAATTTGAGTCGATTCACACTAATAAAGAAACAAATTACATGAAGAAGAACCTAGAGATTACAAGGAAGTTAAGAGGAGTTAAAACAAGGCTGAATGGATGAAGGTCATGGATGATGAAATGAAATCTCTTCATGGTAACCATGCTTGGAAGTTGATCGAGAAACTTGCAGGAGCCAGGTTAGTCAGCTTTAAGTAGAATTTCATGGCTAAGGAAGGAATCGAATGAGTGATGTCAAAAATATTTAGGGCAAGGTTGGTTGCTAAAGGTGAAGGGTGTGAAAACACTTAGAAATGGGGGGTTTGAATAAGTGGTTTCTTTTTGCAATAAAAATGACACAGTATTTTTATCCTGGTTCGTTATAACTCAACTACTCCAGTCCACCCGCCAAGGTGATTTCGCCTCTTCCAATCGAGGACTTAATCCACTATAATCAAAACTGATTACAAATGCACAACCAACTGTCGTAACTAACAATACAATGCACAGACTAACTGCTAGTGACTAACACTAGATAATAAACCGTTCATGGATCTCCACGAGATATAACATTTATTGATCTAGAAACCTCCAAGACTAAACTAGTCCTAGCCCTCTCGAGAATTTTGACCCAAGTGGTCTCTCAAGGAACAATTACAAGTTAACAATAGTGTTTCAGATTGCTTCTAGAAAGCTTTAATCACAACTGTGATATTTCACTAAGTGTTCAATACAATAGATATGAACTCAGAATAGTAAAGATAATGTTCTTCAGCAAAAAAGTTCTTCGTTTGTATATTTGCTCACTCTCTTGTGTGTATTTTTTTCTTTTTAAAATGATCTTCTATTTATAGCGTTTTGGAAGATTTCGTCCGATGTTGGATAATAGACTATCTTAGCCTTTCATGTTTGCGTGTTATCTTGGATAAACTTGCTTTCCACGCTTCTTGAGACTTGTTACTAAATCTGCTTTTAGCCGTTAATAATCATTATGTCTCAAACGGTAATCTTTCTTCTGTCAAAGTATTTTATCTTTGTATTTCTTCAAGAAAACTTTTTTCTGACTTTGTAGAGATAACGTTTATCAGAATTATGCTTCAGCGGTTGGTGCTTTAAGAAGTTTCTTCATTATAACTTCTTTAGACTTCAGCGTGACTGACTTTCAGCATTTGTATGTAGTCCAAGTTCTGATGGTACTTGTTTTGCTTGAACTTCAGCATATGTTTAGAATTTCTTCTGAAACAAGAGATATATAATTAGAGTATCATATTTACTTATACAAATTTTATTTAATTGTTATCATCAAAACACTACGATAATATTATAACCAAACTATGTTCTAACAATCTCCCCCTTTTTGATGATGACAAAACATTTACGTTCTAATCAGAAATTTTGTATATAAGAGAAACAATCTCCCCCTGAGATATATAATCCCCCCTGAAATAAATACTTTGAGAGAAATATAAAAGATAACTCCCCTGAGTAATTTTCTCTTCAGCTTGTTTCTTCAGAAGATTGATAGATATAGTTTTTCATAAGCGCATCTTTTAGAAGTTCTAAAGTATATTCCTTCAGAATCAGAGTTTCCTGCATACTTTCAAAACAAATACTTCTTGTCTACAAGTTAGAAGTGTTTGAGACTTTGATCCCCATAATTTTCAGATCAGAGTATTACTTTTCTCTATCAGAGTATCAATGATCAAAATATCAATTTCTCTTTATGATCATAATATCAAATTTCGATCTTCTTTCTCCCCCTTTTTGTCATAATCAAAAAGCGCAAAAAATAGCTTAATGCACAGATTATGTAAAAAATGTTTGAGGTTTTTAGCCGGGTAAACTGTTATAAGTATTAAATTCAACTGTTATCCCAAACAGAAAACGGCAGACACAAAGATAATGTTCATTAATAAGAAAAGAGAGTTACGAACACCAATATCTAAGATAGAAACTCCTAGTAATCAAACTCATAATATCCACCGGTGAAGGGGAAGGCTTCACAGGGTTCAGCAAACAGTATTTCATCTTTGTTTGGAAGTTCTGTAGTGTGAAGAGTGTTTACAACACCTGCGGACTCGAACATAACAGACAGGATTCTACCATAAGGTATGTAGGAGTTTTGACCGAGTTTGAAAGCAATCAGAGATTCTCTCAAATGTCCAAAGATAATGGCAGTAAGATTTATTAGCCGATTGGTTTCCAGATGTTTAATCAAGAACTTATCTCTAGAGTGTAAGATTTTGTGGAAATTTCCTCGAGGTATTAGGTTCGAGAGAATAAGACGAAACCAGACTTGTTTTGTTGAAGACAAGAAGCTTATATGATCGTCTCTACCGAAATAATCAGGGAAGTCTTTTATTAAAGTTCTTCGAGTATTTATTTCAGGGGGAGATTATTTATCTCAGGGGGAGATTGTTAATCTCAGGGGGAGACATATTCATATGCTTATGCTATAGCTGTGTAATTTGTCTTTTGCCGTCTGTTCTTTCTGATCGCAAATTCATATCATTTATATATGTTTTTGTCATCATCAAAAAGGGGGAGATTGTTAGAACAAGATTTGTTCTGATCAATTATCTTAGTTTTGATGATAACAATAATATGAATTTTGCTTAAGATAATATGGTACTCTAATCCAATGCAATTTCCCTTTCAGGAAATATATATAAAGAGTACGCATAATTCAGCGCTCAGAAGCTTTGTCTCAAAGGGTTCAGCATGCAACATCAGAACATGGTCTGGCAAGACATCAGAAGATGGTCGAAGCAGAATCAGAACATGGGTCTATGGAAGCATCAGAAGAACAAGAGATCAGAAGCACTGAAGCTCAGAAGATGGTATCACGCTCAGAAGCACTTCAAGGTCAGAAGATCAGAAGATGCTATGCACCAAGCTGTTTGACTCTGATGATATTCAAATGTTGTATTCACAAACATCAGATCAGAAGGAAGTACAAGTGGCAAGCTACGCTGACTGACAAAAGGAACGTTAAAAGCTATTAAAGGCTACGTCAGTAGACACAGCGTGAACAAGGCTCGAGGTAGTTGACAAAAGCGTATAACATTAAATGCGATGCTGTACGGAACACGCAAAGCATTAAATGCATTCAACGGTCATCTTCTCCAACGCCTATAAATATGAAGTTCTGATGAGAAGCAAGGTTAACGATTCTGCACCAAAACAACTTATATCAAACTTGCTGAAACGCTGTTCAAATCTAAACTCAGAATCTTCATCTTCATCAAAGCTCACTACATTGCTGTTGTAATATATTAGTGAGATTAAGCTTAAACGATTAAGAGAAATATCACAGTTGTGATTATCGCTTTTAAGAAGCATTTGTAATACTCTTAGAATTACATTAAGTTGTAAGGAACTAGAGTGATCGTGTTGATCAGAATACTCTAGGAAGTCTTAGGAGTGAACTAAGCAGTTGTAACTAGAGTGATCGTGTTGATCAGTAGACTCTAGAAAAGTCTTAGAGGGTATCTAAGCAGTGTTCCTGGAGTGATCAGTGTGTGATCAGAAGACTCTGGAAGACTTAGTTGCGGACTAAGTGGAAAACCATTGTAATCCGTGCGATTAGTGGATTAAATCCTCAGTTGAGGTAAATCATCTCTGCGGGGGTGGACTGGAGTAGTTTAGTTAACAACGAACCAGGATAAAAATAACTGTGCAATTTATTTTTATCTGTCAAGTTTTTTAAAGCTACACTTATTCAAACCCCCCCTTTCTAAGTGTTTTTCTATCCTTCAATTGGTATCAGAGCGCCGGTTCTAAGGTGCAAGCACTTAACCGTGTTTAGAAAAGATTCAGCAAGAGAAAAACGCTTCAGTAAAAGATGGTTGATGAAAGTGAAAAGTCTACACCTACACCTGCATCTACATCTGGCTCTGCTGAGCAATACAACGGTAACAATGGTTATACTAGACCGCCGGTATTTGATGGTGAAAACTTTGAATACTGGAAAGATAAACTGGAAAGTTACTTTCTGGGTCTAGATGGTGATCTATGGGATCTTCTGATGGATGGTTACAAACATCCTGTAAATGCCAGAGGCGTAAAGCTAACAAGGCAAGAAATGGATGATGATCAGAAAAAGCTTTTCAGGAACCATCATAAATGCAGAACTGTTTTGCTGAATGCTATCTCTCATGCTGAGTATGAGAAGATATCTAACAGGGAAACGGCCTATGACATATATGAGTCCTTGAAAATGACTCATGAAGGAAATGCTCAAGTCAAGGAGACTAAAGCTCTAGCTTTAATCCAGAAGTATGAAGCCTTCAAGATGGAGGATGATGAAGACATTGAAAAGATGTTTTCAAGATTTCAAACTCTTACTGCTGGATTGAGAGTTCTTGACAAGGGATACACCAAGGCTGATCACGTAAAGAAGATCATCAGAAGCTTACCCAGAAGATGGGGTCCTATGGTGACTGCATTCAAGATTGCAAAGAATCTGAATGAAGTTTCTCTGGAAGAGCTCATCAGTGCCTTGAGAAGTCATGAAATAGAGCTGGACGCAAATGAGCCTCAAAAGAAAGGTAAGTCTATTGCATTAAAATCTAATATCAAGAAATGCTCTAACGCTTTTCAGGCCAGAGAAGAAGATCCTGAAGAATCAGAATCTGAAGAAGAAGATGAACTGTCCCTGATCTCCAGAAGGCTAAATCAACTCTGGAAGACCAAGCAAAGGAAGTTCAGAGGCTTTAGAAGTTCAAAGAAATTTGAACGTGGAGAATCTTCTGATGATAGAAGATTTGACAAGAAGAAGGTCATGTGCTATGAATGCAATGAGCCTGGACACTACAAGAATGAATGTCCAAATCTTCAGAAGGAAAATCCCAAGAAGAAGTTTCATAAGAAGAAAAGTCTTATGGCAACCTGGGATGAGTCAGAAGATGATTCTGAAGACGAGCAGGCCAACTGTGCGCTGATGGCGACAGAAGATGACGAATCAGAATCTACATCAGAATCAGATTCTGAAGAGATATCCTTGACTGCAAAAAGGACAAAGCACAACATGTCATGGTACCTGGACTCTGGATGCTCGCGACACATGACAGGAAGAAGGTCTATGTTCCAAGACCTGGTGCTTAAGTCTGGAGGAGAAGTCAAGTTTGGAGGAGATCAGAAGGGCAAGATAATTGGCTCTGGAACTATAAAGTCTGGTAACTCTCCTTCCATTTCTAATGTACTTCTTGTAGAAGGATTAACACATAACCTCTTATCTATCAGTCAATTGAGTGACAATGGTTATGATATAATCTTTAATCAAGAGTCTTGCAAGGCTGTAAATCAGAAGGATGGCTCAATCCTATTTACAGGCAAGAGGAAGAACAACATTTATAAGACAGATCTGCAAGATCTTATGAGTCAGAAGGTGACTTGTCTTATGTCTGTTTCTGAAGAGCAGTGGGTCTGGCACAGAAGATTAGGTCATGCTAGTTTGAGAAAGATTTCTCAGATTAACAAACTGAATCTGGTCAGAGGACTCCCCAATCTGAAATTCAAATCAGATGCTCTTTGTGAAGCATGTCAGAAGGGCAAGTTCTCCAAACCTGCATTCAAATCCAAGAATGTTGTTTCTACCTCAAGGCCATTAGAACTCTTGCACATTGATCTGTTTGGTCCAGTCAAAACAGCATCTGTCAGAGGGAAGAAATATGGATTAGTCATCGTAGATGATTATAGCCGCTGGACATGGGTAAAATTCTTAAAACACAAGGATGAGACTCATTCAGTGTTCTTTGATTTCTGCATTCAGATTCAATCTGAAAAAGAGTGTAAAATCATAAAGGTTAGAAGTGATCATGGTGGTGAATTTGAGAACAGATCCTTTGAAGAGTTCTTCAAAGAAAATGGTATTGCCCATGATTTCTCTTGTCCTAGAACTCCACAGCAAAATGGGGTTGTAGAACGAAAGAATAGGACTCTGCAAGAAATGGCCAGAACCATGATCAATGAAACCAATATGGCTAAGCATTTCTGGGCAGAAGCAATAAACACTGCATGCTATATTCAGAATAGAATCTCTATCAGACCTATTCTAAATAAGACTCCTTATGAATTGTGGAAGAATAGAAAGCCCAACATTACATATTTCCATCCTTTCGGATGTGTATGCTCTATTCTGAACACTAAAGATCATCTTGGTAAGTTTGATTCCAAAGCACAAAAATGTTTCCTTCTTGGATATTCTGAACGCTCAAAAGGCTACAGAGTATACAATACTGAAACATTGATTGTAGAAGAATCAATCAATATCAGGTTTGATGATAAGCTTGGTTCTGAAAAACCAAAGCAGTTTGATAATTTTGCAGATTGTGATATTGATATATCAGAAGTTGTTGAGCCAAGAAGCAACGCATCAGAAGCAGAGCTCCTCAGAAGCAAAGAACCAGAAGATCAAGTATCAGCTTCTCTGGAGGATCTAAGCATTTCTGAAGAACCATCTGTCAGAAGATCATCCAGACTCATCTCTGGTCATTCAGAAGATGTCATTCTTGGAAAGAAGGATGATCCAATCAGAACAAGAGCATTCCTTAAGAACAATGCAGATTGTCAATTAGGTCTTGTATCTTTGATCGAGCCAACTTCTGTTGATCATGCTCTAGAAGATCCAGACTGGATAATTGCTATGCAAGAAGAACTGAATCAGTTTACAAGGAATGATGTTTGGGATCTTGTTCCTAGACCAGATGGATTCAATATAATCAGCACAAATTGGGTCTTCAGAAACAAGCTCAGAATGAGAAGATGAGAAATTCTTACGTATGAGTATCCTTTGATATGAAATTTTTTTTAAGAAGTTCTGATAGAAATCAATTAGAAATTGTGATTCAGTTATTACTAACGTTTCAGTGTCTAAGTTGATTCAGAATCTCTATAAAAGCAAAACAGCTGTAACTGGCTATCCAGATGGTAAACACGTGTTCACTATTCCTGGACAAGCGTGCGTGCAGTTGAGGGGACGTCTACTTAGGTAACTGTGCAAATCACGTCTTTTGTCATTATTATCTCTCCTCATGTCACGTAACATTAAATGCTTTTCATCATTTACTCTCTTTCAGTTTTCTTTTTATACTCTTCAAACGTTTCTTTTCCCTCTCATATTTCTCTCTCTCTGCATTCGGTTTCTTTTTCGTCTCTCTCTCTTCATATCATAAACCCTAGCAGTTTCCAATATCCGAAAATTCATCATGAATCCATCGTCAAGCTCTGGGAATCAAGACAATGATAGGAAACAAAAGAGAAAGGCATCTGCTGAACCAGAAACCAAACCTAAAAGAGTTAGGATCTCCTATGACCCTCTCAAAGTGTATCAACCCCTTGACGGTTCCCCTCAATCACCCCCCTCTTCAAAGACCTCCACCACCTCTTCCTCCTCATTCATCCTATCGGAACCACCTTCTTCACCATCTGATATCTCCTCTCCTTCAACCCTTCCATCAGATATTTCTTCATCTCTCTCATACCCTTTTCCCACCAGAACACCTAATCCCTATAGTGTTGTTCTTCCCGACTCAAGGTTCACTGTCAACCCTCCAACCCCTACCACTCAAACATATCTGGAGCTTTTACATGCTGATGTAAATGGCTGGTTGGAGATTCTAGGTGCTGCTCACCTTAATCATTTGGATGAGTATGCTACAAACAACCTCTGGAATACCTTTCGTCAGGATTTTCTGGATAAGGCTACAGACACTCAGAGAAGGATTATGTCTGAAGCTCCTGGTGTTCGTGGTCTCCGGTTGGAAGTTGGTGAGAGCAGCCAATACCATCTCATCAGGAACAGAAGTGTTCTTGAAAGGAAGATACCAGCAGATGAGTTGGAAGAAGAAAATCTCTGCAGAGACATCGTGGTGTGGAGACCATGGTTTCCTGTGCTGACTGGAGATTTTCAGTGGCTGTTCAACCGGTTCAGAATGAACCCTTCTGAAAAAGCACCTCACATGGTCTTTCCAGTAGTGGTTTATCGTGCTGAAGTTGCTGGTCCTACTCCTCCAACAAACCTAGCAGCTATTCTTCAAGCATTGGAAGATGGAACTTCTGAGCTGCCTGAACCAGAATATGCTAAGGCTACTTCTGAGTCAGACTCAGATGAGGAAATGGAAGATGCACAAGCTGAAGATCTTCCAGAAGATCACCCTGCTGAGATTACTGTCCCTCTGGGCAGAAATACTGGTGCTTCTTCTTCTGGTGAAACCTCAGCTCTGATGGAGACCTTGGAAACTCTTCATCAGAATCAAGCTATGCTGGCTTCTCGTTTGGACGCGCAAGAAGCAGCCAATGCTGAGTTTCGTTTGTTAGAACAAGATTTGTTCTTATCAATTATCTTAGTTTTGATGATAACAATAATATGAATTTTGCTTAAGATAATATGGTACTCTAATCCAATGCAATTTCCCTTTCAGGAAATATATATAAAGAGTACGCATAATTCAGCGCTCAGAAGTTGTGTCTCAAATGGTTCAGCATGCAACATCAGAACATGGTCTGGCAAGACATCAGAAGATGGTCGAAGCAGAATCAGAACATGGGTCTATGGAAGCATTAGAAGAACAAGAGATCAGAAGCACTGAAGCTCAGAAGATGGTATCACGCTCAGAAGCACTTCAAGGTCAGAAGATCAGAAGATGCTATGCACCAAGCTGTTTGACTCTGATGATATTCAAACGTTATATTCACAAACATCAGATCAGAAGAAAGTACAAGTGGCAGACTACGCTGACTGACAAAAGGAACGTTAAAGCTATTAAAGGCTACGTCAGTAGACACAGCGTGAACAAGGCTCGAGGTAGTTGACAAAAGCGTATAACATTAAATGCGATGCTGTACGGAACACGCAAAGCATTAAATGCATTCAACGGTCATCTTCTCAACGCCTATAAATATGAAGTTCTGATGAGAAGCAAGGTTACCAATTCTTAACAACTCTGAACGAAAATAAACTTGCTGAAACGCTATTCAATCAAAGCTCAGAATCTTCATCAACTCACTACATTGCTGTTGTAATATCTTAGTGAGGTTAAGCTTAAACGTTAAGAGAAATATCACAGTTGTGATTATCGCTTTTAAGAAGCATTTGTAATACTCTTAGATTGATTACATTAAGTTGTAAGGAACTAGAGTGATCGTGTGATCAGTATACTCTAGGAAGTCTTAGCAGTTGGCTGAGCAGTTTGTAACTATAGTGATCAGGTTGATCAGTAGACTCTAGAAAAGTCTTAGAAGTTGTCTAAGCAGTTGTTCCTGGAGTGATCAAGTTGTGATCAGAATACTCTAGAAGACTTAGTCGTGGACTAAGTGGAAAACCATTGTAATCCGTGCGATTAGTGGATTAAATCCTCAGGTTGAGGTAAATCATCTCTGCGGGGGTGGACTGGAGTAGCTTCGTTAACAGCGAACCAGGATAAAAATAATTGTGCAATTTATTTTTATCGTCCAAGATTTAAAGTCACACTTATTCAATCCCCCCCCTTTCTAAGTGTTTTTCTATCCTTCAATTGGTATCAGAGCGCCGGTTCTAAGGTGCAAGCACTTAACCGTGTTTAGAAAAGATCCAGGAAGAGAAAAATGCTTCATTTAAAAGATGGCTGGTGAAACTCCGACAAATCCACCTGCATCTACATCTGGCTCTGCTGAGCAATACAACGGTAACAATGGTTATACTAGACCGCCGGTATTTGATGGTGAAAACTTTGAATACTGGAAAGATAAACTGGAAAGTTACTTTCTGGGTCTAGATGGTGATCTATGGGATCTTCTGATGGATGGTTACAAACATCCTGTAAATGCCAGAGGCGTAAAGCTAACAAGGCAAGAAATGGATGATGATCAGAAAAAGCTTTTCAGGAATCATCATAAATGCAGAACTGTTTTGCTGAATGCTATCTCTCATGCTGAGTATGAGAAGATATCTAACAGGGAAACGGCCTATGACATATATGAGTCCTTGAAAATGACTCATGAAGGAAATGCTCAAGTCAAGGAGACTAAAGCTCTAGCTTTAATCCAGAAGTATGAAGCCTTCAAGATGGAGGATGATGAAGACATTGAAAAGATGTTTTCAAGATTTCAAACTCTTACTGCTGGATTGAGAGTTCTTGACAAGGGATACACCAAGGCTGATCACGTAAAGAAGATCATCAGAAGCTTACCCAGAAGATGGGGTCCTATGGTGACTGCATTCAAGATTGCAAAGAATCTGAATGAAGTTTCTCTGGAAGAGCTCATCAGTGCCTTGAGAAGTCATGAAATAGAGCTGGACGCAAATGAGCCTCAAAAGAAAGGTAAGTCTATTGCATTAAAATCTAATATCAAGAAATGCTCTAACGCTTTTCAGGCCAGAGAAGAAGATCCTGAAGAATCAGAATCTGAAGAAGAAGATGAACTGTCCTTGATCTCCAGAAGGCTAAATCAACTCTGGAAGACCAAGCAAAGGAAGTTCAGAGGCTTCAGAAGTTCAAAGAAATTTGAACGTGGAGAATCTTCTGATGATAGAAGATTTGACAAGAAGAAAGTCATGTGCTATGAATGCAATGAGCCTGGACACTACAAGAATGAATGTCCAAATCTTCAGAAGGAAAGTCCCAAGAAAAAGTTTCATAAGAAAAAAAGTCTTATGGCAACCTGGGATGAGTCAGAAGATGATTCAGAAGATGAGCAGGCCAACTGTGCGCTGATGGCGACAGAAGATGACGGATCAGAATCTGCATCAGAATCAGATTCTGAAGAGGTATTTTCTGAACTTACTAGAGATGAGTTAGTTTCCGGTCTAACTGAACTTCTGGAACTCAAGTCTCAGATTAGTCTCAAATACAAAAAGCTGAAAAAGCAATTTGAATTTGAAACAAAGAAGCTTGAGTTGGAGAATTCTGAATTAAAAGAAAAACTTTTAAAATTATCCAATAATGTTGGATCCCCTTCTGATTCAGAAAAATCCACTCCTAGTCTAAACCATATTCTGAAAGAATATGATTTAAGTTTCAGGAAGTTCTTATCTAGAAGTATTGGCAGAAGTCAGCTAGCTTCTATGATATATGCTGTGTCTGGAAACAAAAGAGTCGGCATTGGTTTTGAGGGTGAAACCCCATACAAACTTGAACCTGTTGATGAAATGAAAATCACATACAAGCCATTGTATGATCAGTTCAAGTATGGCCACTCCCATGATATTAGGCACACTTCACATGCTCAAAGTTTTCACATAACACACACCAAAAAGTATGTGACACAACCTAGGAAATATCATGAAACTCATATTAAGAATTATCATGCTGTTCCTCCTATTGCTTACAATGTTAAACCCAAGTTCAATCAGAACTTGAGAAAATCTAACAAGAAAGGACCCAAGAAGATGTGGGTACCAAAGAAAAAGATTATTTCTTTTGCAGATTCTCTTGATAACAAAGAAGACAACATTCAACATGAAATGACACCTGGACTCAAGTTGCTCTCAACACTTGAAGGGAAGAAAGATTGTCTTCCAAGTTCTGGTTCTTAAATCTGTTGAAGAAACTATGTTTGTAGGAATTCAGAAAAGAAGCTTATTAGTCTTGGAACCATCTATGATGTTTGCCTCTAAGGTTTTGATGTTTCTTTCTTGAGTATTCTGAATGCTCTAAATGCTACAGAATATACAACATTGAAACATTGATTGTGGACAAATCAATAAACATCTGTTTTGATGATAAACTTGTTTCTGATGAATCAAAGAGCTTAAGAATTTCTGCAGATACAGTTTTGTCTTATCAGAAGCTGCAGAACAAAGAAGTGATCCTCCAGAAGCTGTGTACATCAGAAGTAATGGATCAGAAGATCATTCAGACTTATATCAGCACACTTCAGAAGGAGTATTTCCAGAAGAGAAATTAGATCATTTCAGAAGCAGTAATCAGAATTTGAAGGCGTAAAATCTCTCTGATATTTACAGCTGTCATCTATTATCTGATGATGAACACGTGTCTGTACGGTTAGTACAAAGCGTGCAGTTGAAAAGACGCCGACCTAGGTAACTGTTTTAAATTATTTCATCTACCACGTTCTCTCTCCTCACGTCACTCATCATTTAATAAAATTGATTTCCTTTGATTCTGGAACTGTTCAATTTATATTTCTTATTTTTTTTCAAATCCGTCTCTATATATTCTTTTCAAATCATATCTTACATCTTTTTCGCTCCCTTGTCTCTCTCTCCTTGCATTCTCCCGTTTGAAAAGTTCTTAGCCGTTTTCTAAAAACCCTAATCGAAAACCCAGTTCGCTTCTCTTGCTCGTTTTTGGTCATTCTGCACCAATGGCTGCCTTCTCATCCCAAAATGCTGAGTCATCTGTTCCTCATCATCTCCAAGAAGAAACGTTGCAACTTACTCCTGTTGTTGCATGCTCTATTCCCAAAAACAAATTAGAAGTTCTATGTGAACTTATTGTTGACTTTGACAACCTTGAAGAACATGGATTTAATCTTAAAGAAGACATCATCTTTCAAGGATGGACCTCGTTGTTTGCTGAGTTCGTTGGCCCAGTTTATCCAGATCTTGTCAAGGAGTTCTGGGCACATGCTGTGGTTGCTCCAAAATCAATACTTTCTTTCGTCCATGGAAAGTTTGTTGTTATTACTGAAAACATCCTAAGAGTGATGTTTGATTTGAAGAACGCGGAAGGAGCTTTTGAAATCGATAAAAGGGAAGATTGGGAAGATGTTCTATCCACTCTCTATTCAAATATCAAGAAAACAAAACACGTCAAGGAATTGAGAGATATCTACAAAATCTGGACAAAGATCATTCTTGGGTGCTTCTACCATAGGAAAGCGACACATGCCGCTGACTTCATAAACAATGAGCAAAAATATATTCTTTATTGCATTGCCACTCAGAAGAAGGTTGATGTGGTTTACATTATCTTCAACCATATGTGGAAAGCAGTAAAGGATTCCAGAAACGCTTTCAGAAAAGAAAATGGTGGAACTATCATTCCTTTTGGTAGAATCATTACAAACCTTCTGGTGCATTCCAAGATTGTTGAGAGTCTGGAATCTGAAGGTATTGTGAAAGACCTTGCTGTCACATCTGGGGCTTGTCTGAACGCATTCACTTTAAAGAGGATGAACGTGATTAAGGCTATCATTAAGACTCCTCAACCTCTTGCTGGAACAACAATCAGAAGAGAGCCAGTTCTAGCTGAATTCAAAACCTTCTTCAATAGTGAGGTACCACAAGTCAGAACTAAGTATCTGAAATCACAAAAAGAGGATAAGAGTCTTAAAGATCAAGACAAAGGTGCTCCTATTAAAGTGAATCGTAAGAAGGAGGAAAGGACCAAAAGAAAGTTTGATCATCCTGCTGCTATCACCAATAAAGAAGTGATCCCAGAAGAAGTCATTGCAAAGGTTGCTAAGGCTGTCTCTGCTGATTTTGAGAAGAAAAAGAAGGAAGCTGAGAAAAAGAAGAAGAAGTCAAATAACGATGCTGAGATTGTTGAAGTTGTTGAGAAGAAGAAAATCAGAAAAAGGAAGATGATTATTCAAAGCTCAGATGAAGAAAATGCTGCTCAAGAGGCTGAGAATCAACCAGAAGTTCTGGCTTATGTCAGAAGGAAAGAAATCGCTAGCGGCAAAGCAAAGGTTATTGAAGAGCCGAAGAGTAAGAAGCAGAAAAAGACTGAGGATGTGGCCAAAGCCGTTCTGAGAGGTTCCAAAGGTATATGCATTTCTGAACCTAATTCTGTTCCTGCTGTTTGTTCAGAAGCTGCACCAATAGAGATTGTCCCTACACCTGAACCAGAAAAAGCCACATCAGAATCACCTGTTTTTGTCCATGTTCTTACACCTCCATCTTCTCCTTTAACTATTCCTTCCTCCCCACCTACCATAAATCCTGTTCTAGATATACCACCCCTTCAAACTCTCCTTCCATCTCAACCTTCTCTCAACGCCACTCTTGAACATACTCCCTCCACCTCTCAAAACAATCCTTGTGATTCTCCTTTTCCAACCTCTGCATCACATGAGCAGCTGCTCCGTGATTGCAACTACACTCCCAAGCCTCGTCCTGAAGCTGAAGTGGTAGTGTTAGATTCTGATACTGAAGCAGAATCTTCTTATAGGTTGGATAGAGAACCTCATCCGTACTTCACTTCCAAACCTGCCTTTTCAAAAACCCAAATAAAATCCCGCCCCGTATATCCTATTGGTGTAGTTTTTGAAAACATAAAGAGGAATCTCAGAAGTACCTTTGATACTCTCAGACTCGCTGAAAGTTCTGGATTGAATGATGTTGCTATGCGGAACTTCTGGAGGATCTTTCGCAGAGAATCAGATGCTCTGTTTTTAGAACTTCAGGAAGCCTGTGTAGCTGCTGCCCCACGGCCTCGTGGAATTCTGAGGAATTATGAAGACTTCTGGTTTGCTCGTCTCAAAGGAAGATATCTTTTGGAAGAGAAGCCCTTTGTGGATGAGATGGAACAGTTGAGACTGGCTGCTACAATGGAAGCAAACCCATGCAGGGACATGGTTATCTGGATTCCTGATTATCCTGTTCTGCTAGGAGATTTCAAGACTCTCTTTGACTATCTGAGGGAAAACCCGTCTGAGAAAGATCCAAACTTGGTCATTCCAGAAGTTGTTGACCCACCAGAAGTTGAAGGTCCTTCTGCTCCAAGGAATCTAGCTGCCATTCTTCAGGCACTTGAGAATGGAGACTCGGAAATTCCTGCTGCAGAATATGGTGATGCTTCTATGCAAGAAGCAGATGCTGAAGATCATGTTGCTGAATCAGACCCTGTTGAGGATATCCCAGCAAATGATACTTCTATGGAAGCTGCAGATCAAGTTGTCATTCCTGTGGATCAAAGCTGTGAAGCTTCTTCTGATGAACCTTCTCGTCTTGCAAAAACGCTAGAAGAAATTCAGAGGAGACAGGATGAGCAAAGCTCACTCAATGATCAGTATAGCGCTTTCATGGTGAGGCAAGAAGGACACAACAATATGGTTCAAGAGATGCTGACCAAGATCTTGTCAAGACTAGGGCCATCTTAGATTGAGTCTGTGTTGTTTCTTTCTTCTCGTTGCATCTGTCTTTGTGCATCTGATCTTTCTTATCTTCATGTACTTCTGTACCTGCTGGTTGAACTTCAATGAAATCATCTTCTTCCTTCGTGTGTTTCGTTTTGTTTGTCTCTGAATCTTTTTTGCTTTTTGATGATATGACAAAAAGGGGGAGAAGATAAATGATAAATGATTTGATCAGTTGCTTTCACTAACAAGAACTGCAAGTTCTATATGGTTTAAGTGTTTTGCAGGTACAGAGAAGTGAAGTGAATCTTCAGAAGCAAACACTAGAAGCAAAACCATAAGAAGCGTTATTCTGTAAAAGGAATAAGCTCTTGGAAACTGAAGCAAGCTGAGTGCTGTCAAGCTTCAGAGATCAGAAGCAAGAAAGAAGAATGAATCAGAAGCACTGATAATAGAATTTGAATATCATTGTCTATCCTGTTCTGACAAAATTCTATTTGCTCTAATACATATAATGTTATGGCTCTGATACATTATTTGCTCTGATACATTATTTCAGCCTATATGGCTCTGATACATATAATGTGTTCAAACATACATTTTATGTTCTAACTCGTTCATGCTGACTTTTGTCGTTTAGTTTTTGTTCTGTAACAATTCAGGATGTAGAGATGCTCAGATGATGCTCTGGTACATTCAACAATGTTCTGATACAAATCTAGCATGAAGTAATGTTGATAGAAATTCAAAGCTCTGAAGCTATCCGAAGGAAGCAGAAATCAGAAGCTGCGAATGTTCTAAAAATCCAGAAAACTCAAGTTCTGAAGCTGTCCTGAATGGAAGCAGAAGTCAGAAGCTGTGAATGTTCTGAAGATCAAAGAAATTCAAGTTCTGAAGCTGTCCACGATGGAAGCAGGAATCAGAAGCTGTGAGTGTTCTAAGGATCTAAAGAAATTCAAGTTCTGAAGCTGTCCAATGGAAGCAGAAGTCAGAAGCTATGAATTCTCTGAAGGCAGAAGCTTATATGATCGTCTCTACCGAAATAATCAGGGAAGTCTTTTATTAAAGTTCTTCGAGTATTTATTTCAGGGGGAGATTATTTATCTCAGGGGGAGATTGTTGATCTCAGGGGGAGACATATTCATATGCTTATGCTATAGCTGTGTAATTTGTCTTTTGCCGTCTACTCTTTCTGATCGCAAATTCATATCATTTATATATGTTTTTGTCATCATCAAAAAGGGGGAGATTGTTAGAACAAGATTTGTTCTTATCAATTATCTTAGTTTTGATGATAACAATAATATGAATTTTGCTTAAGATAATATGGTACTCTAATCCAATGCAATTTCCCTTTCAGGAAATATATATAAAGAGTACGCATAATTCAGCGCTCAGAAGTTGTGTCTCAAATGGTTCAGCATGCAACATCAGAACATGGTCTGGCAAGACATCAGAAGATGGTCGAAGCAGAATCAGAACATGGGTCTATGGAAGCATCAGAAGAACAAGAGATCAGAAGCACTGAAGCTCAGAAGATGGTATCACGCTCAGAAGCACTTCAAGGTCAGAAGATCAGAAGATGCTATGCACCAAGCTGTTTGACTCTGATGATATTCAAACGTTATATTCACAAACATCAGATCAGAAGAAAGTACAAGTGGCAGACTACGCTGACTGACAAAAGGAACGTTAAAGCTATTAAAGGCTACGTCAGTAGACACAGCGTGAACAAGGCTCGAGGTAGTTGACAAAAGCGTATAACATTAAATGCGATGCTGTACGGAACACGCAAAGCATTAAATGCATTCAACGGTCATCTTCTCAACGCCTATAAATATGAAGTTCTGATGAGAAGCAAGGTTACCAATTCTTAACAACTCTGAACGAAAATAAACTTGCTGAAACGCTATTCAATCAAAGCTCAGAATCTTCATCAACTCACTACATTGCTGTTGTAATATCTTAGTGAGGTTAAGCTTAAACGTTAAGAGAAATATCACAGTTGTGATTATCGCTTTTAAGAAGCATTTGTAATACTCTTAGATTGATTACATTAAGTTGTAAGGAACTAGAGTGATCGTGTGATCAGTATACTCTAGGAAGTCTTAGCAGTTGGCTGAGCAGTTTGTAACTAGAGTGATCAGGTTGATCAGTAGACTCTAGAAAAGTCTTAGAAGTTGTCTAAGCAGTTGTTCCTGGAGTGATCAAGTTGTGATCAGAATACTCTAGAAGACTTAGTCGTGGACTAAGTGGAAAACCATTGTAATCCGTGCGATTAGTGGATTAAATCCTCAGGTTGAGGTAAATCATCTCTGCGGGGGTGGACTGGAGTAGCTTCGTTAACAGCGAACCAGGATAAAAATAATTGTGCAATTTATTTTTATCGTCCAAGATTTAAAGTCACACTTATTCAATCCCCCCCCTTTCTAAGTGTTTTTCTATCCTTCATCGTTCCTTCATGACAAGGCAAGCTACAAGCACTGACGGGATTCATGATGTTCTGGCGCGGATTTTGCGTAGGCTAGGATCTTAGTCTTTTGGTCTTTGTAGTTTCCTCTCCTTGTTGCATCTGTTTTCCTGCATTCCTTTCTTGTAATCCTTTTTAGTTATCAATGAAAAAGTTTCTTTGCTTTTACATTCCAGTGTTTTTATTTGTCGTTTTAAGCATCTGAATCTTTTGAAATATTGCTTTTTGATGTTATGACAAAAAGGGGGAGAAAGATAAATGATAAATGATTTGATTAAATCTATTAGTTGCTGGGTAAAGCTCCCACACATTCACTAACAAGAACTGCAAGTTCTATATGGTTTAAGTGTTTTGCAGGTATAAAGAAGTGAAGAGAATCTTCAAAGCAAACACAAGAAGCAAAACCATGGAAACTGAAGCAAGCTGAGTGCTGTCAAGCTTCAGAAATCAGAAGCAAGAAAGAAGAATGAATCAGAAGCACTGATAATAGAATTTGATCTATATTTGTCTATTTATTCTGACAAAATTCTATTTGCTCTGATACATATAATGTTATTGCTCTGATACATTATTTGCTCTGATACATTATTTCAGCCTATATGGCTCTGATTCATATAATGTGTTCAAACATACATTTTATGTTCTAACTCGTTCATGCTGACTTTTGTCGTTTAGTTTTTGTTCTGTAACATTTCAGGATGTAGAGATGCTCAGATGATGCTCTGGTACATTCAACAATGTTCTGATACAAATCTAGCATGAAGTGATGTTGGTAGAAATTCAAAGCTCTGAAGCTATCCGAGGGAAGCAGAAATCAGAAGCTGCGAATGTTCTAAAGATCCAGAAAACTCAAGTTCTGAAGCTGTCCTGAATGGAAGCAGAAATCAGAAGCTGTGAATGTTCAGAAGATCAAAGAAATTCAAGTTCTGAAGCTGTCCTGAATGGAAGCAGAAATCAGAAGCTGTGAATGTTCAGAAGATCAAAGAAATTCAAGTTCTGAAGCTGTCCTAGATGGAAGCAGGAATCAGAAGCTGTGAGTGTTCTAGGGATCTAAGGAAATTCTAGCTCTGAAGCTGTCCTATGGAAGCAGAAGTCAGAAGCTATGAATTCTCTGAAGACAAGAAGCTTATATGATCGTCTCTACCGAAATAATCAGGGAAGTCTTTTATTAAAGTTCTTCGAGTATTTATTTCAGGGGGAGATTATTTATCTCAGGGGGAGATTGTTAATCTCAGGGGGAGACATATTCATATGCTTATGCTATAGCTGTGTAATTTGTCTTTTGCCGTCTGTTCTTTCTGATCGCAAATTCATATCATTTATATATGTTTTTGTCATCATCAAAAAGGGGGAGATTGTTAGAACAAGATTTGTTCTGATCAATTATCTTAGTTTTGATGATAACAATAATATGAATTTTGCTTAAGATAATATGGTACTCTAATCCAATGCAATTTCCCTTTCAGGAAATATATATAAAGAGTACGCATAATTCAGCGCTCAGAAGCTTTGTCTCAAAGGGTTCTGCATGCAACATCAGAACATGGTCTGGCAAGACATCAGAAGATGGTCGAAGCAGAATCAGAACATGGGTCTATGGAAGCATCAGAAGAACAAGAGATCAGAAGCACTGAAGCTCAGAAGATGGTATCACGCTCAGAAGCACTTCAAGGTCAGAAGATCAGAAGATGCTATGCACCAAGCTGTTTGACTCTGATGATATTCAAATGTTGTATTCACAAACATCAGATCAGAAGGAAGTACAAGTGGCAAGCTACGCTGACTGACAAAAGGAACGTTAAAAGCTATTAAAGGCTACGTCAGTAGACACAGCGTGAACAAGGCTCGAGGTAGTTGACAAAAGCGTATAACATTAAATGCGATGCTGTACGGAACACGCAAAGCATTAAATGCATTCAACGGTCATCTTCTCCAACGCCTATAAATATGAAGTTCTGATGAGAAGCAAGGTTAACGATTCTGCACCAAAACAACTTATATCAAACTTGCTGAAACGCTGTTCAAATCTAAACTCAGAATCTTCATCTTCATCAAAGCTCACTACATTGCTGTTGTAATATATTAGTGAGATTAAGCTTAAACGATTAAGAGAAATATCACAGTTGTGATTATCGCTTTTAAGAAGCATTTGTAATACTCTTAGAATTACATTAAGTTGTAAGGAACTAGAGTGATCGTGTTGATCAGAATACTCTAGGAAGTCTTAGGAGTGAACTAAGCAGTTGTAACTAGAGTGATCGTGTTGATCAGTAGACTCTAGAAAAGTCTTAGAGGGTATCTAAGCAGTGTTCCTGGAGTGATCAGTGTGTGATCAGAAGACTCTGGAAGACTTAGTTGCGGACTAAGTGGAAAACCATTGTAATCCGTGCGATTAGTGGATTAAATCCTCAGTTGAGGTAAATCATCTCTGCGGGGGTGGACTGGAGTAGTTTAGTTAACAACGAACCAGGATAAAAATAACTGTGCAATTTATTTTTATCTGTCAAGTTTTTTAAAGCTACACTTATTCAAACCCCCCCTTTCTAAGTGTTTTTCTATCCTTCAGTTATCACTTACAAAAGCATTTTTCTAGAACTCTTTTACCAGATTGATAAAAACAGGACCATGGAGAATAGCAATGTAGGGTCTCCAACCTTGTTGATAGCAACAATTGATATAGTGGTCAGTACTTTTGGCTAGCCATAGAAAATTTTCTTTGATTACAGTGAGGGTTGGTTGGGAAGCCATGGAGAAAGGATGAAGGTTCGATTTAGGGTAGAGAATTTTAGACACAGATTAGATTTTAGGACTTGATTTTTGACACAAGAGAGATTCTTTATAAGGGAGAGACGAGGGGAGTGAAACGTATAGCCAGAAGTAATTAATGGATAGACTCGTATGCATTATGAAATGAAGAGAAAGTGTTTAAGTAACCAAGGGGTAGTAGTGTCATGATCAATGGAATTAGGGACAACGTAGAGAAATTAATACAACAGTTACCAATGACTTATGTCTCAATAGCTTTGCACGCGCGACCTTTCAGAGAATGAACACATGTTCAAATTCCCAGGTTGACGTGAATTAGCAGTTTCATCTACTGAACTTCTGACTCATCTTAGAAAATAAACTTGTGAACCGAGTAGGTCAGATATTTCTAGATGATTTTTGTTTTTAACTTCTGAGAAGTTATAAATCAAGTAGGTCAATTTTAGGCAACCGAATATTCTGAAATCACATTAGATATTGAACATAACTTCATTCTAGACACAATTCCATACTAATGTTCTTTAGAATGAATTTGAATCTATCTTCAGAAAGAGGTTTTGTGAAGATATCAGCCCACTGATGGTCTGTATCAATGAAATTTAAGCTTAACATCCCTTTCTGAATATAGTCCCTAATGAAGTGATGCTTAATTTCTATGTGTTTTGCTTTAGAATATATAATAGGATTTTTAGAAAAGACATATAAGAGAAGTTTTATCACAGAAAATTGGAATCTTACGCTCATAGATGTGATAATCTTCTAACGGACTTTTCATCCAAAGCATCTGTGTGCTACAACCTGCAGCAGCTACATACTCTGCTTCTGTCGTTGATAATGCAATTGTGGCTTGCTTTTTGATATACCAAGAGATCAGATTGTTTCCTAGAAACTGACAGCTTCCAGATGTACTTTTACGTTCTATTCTATCTCCAGCAAAATTAGCATCACAATAACCTACTAAATTGAACTCTTTGGATTTTCTGTAAAATAGTCCAACATTAGTAGTACCTTTCAGATACCTCAGAATTCGCTTGATAGAAGTCAAGTGAGACTCTCTAGGATCTGATTGGAATCTTGCACATAAGCATACAATAAACAGAATATCTGGTCTAGATGCAATCAGATAAAGTAATGAACCAATCATACCTCTGTAGATTTTTTGATTTAATTTCTTACTTACCTCATCTTTACCCAGTATGCAAGTAGGATGTATTGGAGTTTTTGCTTCTTTTCTTTTTGATAACTGGAATTTCTTCAGAAGTTCCTTGACATACTTTGTTTGGTGTATGAAAGTTCCTTCAGAAGTTTGATTTATTTGAATTCCCATAAAGAATTTAAGTTCTCCCATCATGCTCATTTCGAATTCTGCTCGCATAGACTCAGCAAATTCTCTTCCAAGAGAGATATTAAAAGTTCCAAAAATAATATCATCCACATATATTTGACAAATTAAAATATCATTTTTAAATGTCTTACGAAATAGATTTGTGTCAACCTTCCCTCTGGTAAAATCTTTATCTAAAAGGAATGAACTTAATCGTTCATACCAGGCTCTGGGAGCTTATTTTAGTCCATATAAAGATTTTTTTAAGTTTAAAAACATGTTCTGGATATTTTGAATCCTCAAAGCCAGGGGGTTGATGAGCATACACTTCTTCTTCTTCAATGTAACCATTTAAAAATGCACTTTTAACATCTATTTGATATAAAGTGATGTTATATTGAGCAACATAAGCAATTAATAGTCTGATAGATTCTGTTAGAACAAGAATTGTTCTGATCAATATTCTGTGTTTTGATAATAACATTATATATGAATTTTGTATAAGATAATGTGGTACTCTAATCCTTTGCATTTTCCATTTTAGTAAATATATAAAGAGTATGCACAAATCAACGCTCAAAAGCACTGACTCAGAAGGTTCTGGATGGCTTCATCAGAACATGCTCTGGCAAGACATCAGAAGATGGTCAAGCAGAATCAGAACATGAATTGTAAAGCATCAGAAGAATGAAGTCAGAAGTAGAAGCTCTGATGGTATCACGCTCAAAGCTCTTCAAAGTCAGAAGACAAAAGATACTCTGCACCAAAGCTGTTGACTCTGATATTCAAACATTGTTATCTACAAAATCTAAGTCCAGAAGAAAGTACAAGATGAAAGGCTGAAACGTCAAATCTCTGACTGACAAAAGGAACGTTAGAAGCTACAAAAGGCAAAGTCAAGAAAAAGCAGCAAAAGCAAGGCTTGAGGTAGTTGACAAAAGTGTGAAACATTAAATGAAGAGTTGTACTATTCACGCAAAGCATTAAATGTTCCCAACGGTCATTTCCTCTCAGCGCCTATAAATAGAAGTTCTGATCAGAAGCAAAGTAGAACACGTGTGCAAATATACTGAAATGCTGTCAAAATCAAAGCTTACGAACTTCATCTTCAACCTCACAAACTCTTGTAATATTTTAGTGAGTGTTAAGCTTAGAACTTAAGAGAAATATCACTGTTGTGATTACAGCTTTATTAGAAGCATTCAAACTCTTGTAAACTTTATTTTACATTGATTGTAAAAGAATATCTAGAATGATCAAGTTGTGATCTGTATACTCTAGAAGGATTCCTAGAGTGATCAAGTTGTGATCTGTATACTCTAGAAGACTTAGAGGTTATCTAAGTAGAAAACCATTGTAATCAGTTGGATTAGTGGATTAAATCCTCAATTGAGGTAAATCACTCTAAGGGGGTGGACTGGAGTAGTTTGATTAACAACGAACTAGGATAAAAATCATTGTGTTGATTGTTTTTATCTTCTAAGTTTTTGAGATACACTTATTCAATCCCCCCTTTCTAAGTGTTTTTCTATCCTTCAATTGGCATCAGAGCGCCAGTTCTAGGTGCAAGCACTTAACCGTGTTAGACAAAAGATTCAGGGAGAAAAACACAAAGTTAAAATGGTTGAAACAACTTCATCTACTCCTACTCCTGAGCAAAACAACAATGGTAATGGAAGCAATAGTTTTAATGGCTATAATAGACCACCAGTTTTTGATGGTGAAAACTTTGAGTACTGGAAAGATAAACTCAAAAGTTACTTTCTCTGTCAAGATGGTGACTTATGGGATCTAGTGCTGGATGGTTACACACATCCTGTAAATGCTCAAGGTATCAAGGCTTCTAGACAAGCCATGAGTGATGCTCAAAAGAAAGACTTCAAAAATCATCACAAGTCTAGAACTATATTGCTAAATGCTATCTCTCATGCTGGTATGAGAAGATAACAAACAGAGAAACAACTCATGATATCTTTGAATCCTTAAAGATGACTCATGAAGGTAATGCCAAATTCAAGGAGACAAAGGCTCTTGCTTTAATCCAGAAGTATGAAGCTTTCAAGATGGAGGAAGATGAGAACATTGAAGCAATGTTTTCAAGATTCCAGACTTTGATTGCTGGATTAAGAGTGCTTAACAAGGGATACACAAAGGCTGATCATGTCAAGAAGATCATCAGAAGCCTGCCCAGAAGATGGGGCCCAATGGTGACTGCATTCAAGATTGCTAAGAATCTGAATGAAGTTTCTCCTGAGGAGCTGATCAGTGCATTAAGAAGTCATAAGATTGGGTTGGATGCAAACGAGCCTCAAAAGAAAGGTAAGTCTATTGCATTAAAATCTAATAATAAAAAATGCACTAACGCTTTTCAGGCTGAAGAAGAAGATTCTGAAGAGTCAGAATTAGAAGAAGATGATGATGATGAACTTTCTATGATTTCCAGAAGAGTAAATCAACTCTGGAAAAGCAAACAGAGAAAGTTAAAGAACTTCAAGAACTTCAAAAGGCCTGAGAAAGGAGAATCTTCTGGATAGAGAAGATCTGACAAGAAGAATGTGACGTGCTATGAATGTAAAGAGCCAAGACATTACAAGAATGTGTGTCCAAAGCTTCAGAGGGAAAAGCCCAAGAAAAGATTTGAAAAGAAGAAAGGTCTTATGGCTACCTGGGATGACTCAGATTCTTCTGATCAAGAGTCAGACTCTGAAGATGAGCAGGCAAACATAGCACTGATTGCCACTGTTGATGATGAATCAGAATATACATCAGACTCAGATTCTGAAGAGGTATTTTTTGAACTCTCTAGAGATGAGTTAGTTTCCAGCTTAACTGAACTTCTGGAAATCAAGGCTAAACTTAGTATCAAATACAAAAAGATGAGAAAGCTCTTTGCATCTGAAACTAAGAAGCTTGAAATAGAAAATGCTGAACTTAAATAAAATTTTGTAAAACTATCTAAAGATGGTGAATCATCTTCAAGTTCAGAAAAGTCTATTCCAAGTGTGAACAATATTCTTAAGGAATATGACTTGAGTTTCAGGAAGTTTCTATCTAGAGGTATAGGCAGAAGTCAGCTAGCCTCTATGATATATGGTGTAAGTGGAAACAAGAGAATTGGTATAGGCTATGAGGGTGAAACCCCATATAAACTTGAACCAGTTGATGAAATGGTTATTACATACAAACCCTTGTATGATTAGTTCAAGTTTGGCCATTCTCATGATATAAAGCACACATCTAACTCTAAGAGTTTCCACATAACACACACACCAAGAAATATGTTGCACACACCAAAAAATCTTATGATAAATTCTGTGCTAAACCTCAATTCAATCAGAACTTGAGGAGAACTAACCCAAAAGGACCCAAAAGAATGTGGGTACCTAAGGAAAAGATAATTCCTGTTGCAGATCTCTTTCAAGGCTCAAAAGACAAAGGAAAACATGTCATGGTACCTGGACTCTGGGTGCTCGCAACACATGATAGGAAGAAGGTCTATGTTCCAAGACCTGGTGCTTAAATCTGCTGGAGAAGTTAAGTTTGGAGGGAACCAGAAGGGCAAGATGATTGGCTCTGGAACCATAAGCATTGGTAACTCTCCCTCTATAACTAATGTTCTTTTAGTAGATGGATCAGCTCATAACTTATTGACCATAAGTCAATTAAGTGACAATGGTTATGATATTATCTTCAATCAAAAGTCTTGTAAAGCTAGCAGTCAGAAGGATGGCTCAATCTTATTTACAGGGAAGAGAAAGAACAACATTTATAAGATTGATCATCATGATCTTAAGAATCAAAAGGTTACTTGCCTTATGTCTGTTAGTGAAGAGCAGTGGGTCTGGCACAGAAGATTAGGTCATGCTAGTTTGAGAAAGATTTCTTAGATTAACAAACTTAATCTGGTCAGAGGACTCCCTAATTTTAAATATAAATCAGATGCTCTTTGCGAAGCATGTCAGAAAGGGAAGTTTTCAAAACCTGCATTCAAGTCTAAAAATGTTGTCTCTTCCTCTAGGCCGCTAGAACTTCTGCACATTGATCTTTTTGGCCGAGTCAAAACAGCATCAATAAGAGGGAAGAAATATGGATTAGTCATCGTAGACGACTATGGCAGATGGACATGGGTAAAGTTCTTGAAACACAAGGATGAGTCTCATAATGTGTTCTTTGACTTCTACACTAAGATTCAATCTGAGAAGGAATGCAAAATCATAAAGGTTAGAATTGATCATGGTGGTGAATTTGAGAACAGATTCTTTGAAATTTATTTCAAAGAAAATGGTATTGCCCATGATTTCTCTTGTCCTAGAACTCCACAGCAAAATGGAGTTGTAGAACGAAAGAACATGACTCTACAAGAAATGGCCAGAACCATGATCAATGAAACCAATATGGCTAAGCATTTCTGGGCAGAAGCAATTAACACTGCATGTTATATTCAGAATAGAATCTCCATAAGACCTATTCTAAATAAGACTCCTTATGAATTGTGGAAGAACAGAAAGCCCAACATTTCTTATTTCCATCCATTTGGATGTGTATGCTATATTCTGAATAATAAAGATCATCTGCATAAGTTTGATTCTAAGGCACAAAAGTGTTTTCTACTTGGATATTCTGAACGCTCAAAAGGCTACAGAGTATACAATACTGAAACTCTTGTAGTGGAAGAATCAATCAATTTCATATTTGATGATAAGCTTGGTCTTGAAAAGCCAGAGCAGTTTGAGAATTTTGCAGATATAAAAATCTCTAACTCAGATCATGAAGAACCCAGAAGCAAAGTTTCAGAAGATCAAGTTGCTGCTTCTTTAGAGAATCTCAGAATATCCAAAGATCCAACACCCAGAAGATCTTCTAGACTCAACTCTGCTCATCCAGAAGATGTTATCATTAGAAAGAAAGATGATCCTATCAGAACAAGAGCATTCCTTAAGAACAATGGAGAATGTAAATTTGGTCTAGTATCTCTGATTGAGCCAACTTCTATTGATCAAGCTCTGGAAGATACTGACTGGATAATTGCCATGCAAGAAGAACTAAATCAGTTTACAAGGAATGACGTTTGGGATCTAGTTCCAAGACCAAAAGGATTTAACATCATTGGAACAAAGTGGATCTTCAGAAACAAGCTAAGAGAAAAAGGAGAAGTTGTAAGAAACAAAGCCAGACTGGTTGCTCAGGGCTATAGTCAGCAAGAAGGCATTGACTATACATAAACCATTGCACCAGTGGCCAGGTTAGAATCTATTCGCTTATTAATTTCATTTGCCACTCAGCATAACATCACTCTGTATCAGATGGATGTTAAGAGTGTATTCTTAAATGGTTATATAGATGAGGAAGTATATGTCCACCAACCTCCTGGATGAGAAGATCTGATATATGGATTAGATTTGAAATGCTTATTTATTTTCTTATCAGATATTCTGAACTTGTTTATCAATTAGATATTCTGATTCTAATATTGCTAACATTTCATATGTCTAAGTTGATTCAGAATTTCTTTTAAAGAAAAACAGCTGTCACCAGCTATTCCAGATGATGAACACGTGTTCATTCTGAAGGGACAAGCATGCGTGCAGTTGATGAGACGCCGCCCTAGGTAACTGTGCAAATCATTTCAAATATCACGATTTCTCCTAACGTCACTCAACATTAAATGCATTTGATTCTCTGCATTCTGTAACTGTTCATTCTCATAATTTAATTGCATTTTGTTTCAAATCCGTGCCTATTTAAACACCTCTCATAATCCTTTTTACTCTTTTCACTCATTCATCATTCTCTAGTTTTATGCGTTTCTGTCATTTGTTTTCTCTTTTCTCAAACCCTAAAAAGAAACCCAGTAATCTCAGAATTGCTTCAATGGCTTCCCCTTCAAATTAGAATGTTGTTTCGTCTTCTCAGTAACAACATCAACAAGAAAAGATCAAGAGCAACAACTTGTTCCCCAGAAAACTTGTTTGATTCCGTTCGATCAGTTGGAAGTTATCTGCGAGTTGATGGTAGATTTTGATAATCTGGAGAAACATAATGTTCATCTTACAGAGAATATGGTTTTTCAAGGTTAGGGACCTTTATTCTATGATCTGTGTGGACCAGTCTATCCAGATTTAGTGAAAGAATTCTCGGTTCATGCAACCGTAATGCCAAAATCAATTCTCTCCATTGTTCATGGTGAACTCTTCTCAATTACAGAAACCCTTATAAGGAAGTTGTTTGGGCTGATGAACGTTGAAGGTGTTACTGAAGCAACTCCTAGAACTGATTGGGATGCTGAAAACTATATACAAGGTATGGACTAAGATCCTTCTGGGTTGCTTCTACCATAGAAAATCAACAAGTTCTTCAAACTTTGTAAACAAGGACCAACAATACATTATGTATTGTATTGGTAAACAAATCAAGGTGGATCTTCCCTTCATAATTTTCAATCACATGTGGCATGCTGTGAATGATTCTAGAGAAGAAAACAGGTTGCAGTATCCAAACAAAAAGAGGAACGTTATTCCTTTTGGAAGGATAATCACAAATCTCCTGGTTCAAACAAAGATTGTTGAAGATCTGGAGAACGCTGGCATTATCAACAATCCTTACACCATTATTGGAAGTACCTTGAATGGTAATACTCTGAAGAAAATGGGTGTCATTAAGTCTGTTAGTTCTACTCCTCAAGTAAGCATAGAAGTTAGGTCCAGAAGAGGTCCTGTTCTTGCTGATTTTGAGTTGTTCTTTAGGAATGAACGACCAGAAGTTATTGTTCACTACATAGTTATGCACAGAGAAGCTGGTTCTGATTGTGATCCTATTTGGATAAGCAAGCAGGAAGCTATCACTACTAAGGATCAAGTTCTAGAAGTTGTGCCAGAGCAAGAAAAGAGAACAAAAAGAAGGTTAGATCTTCCTTCAATCAGTGAAGAGAAGAAGGATGATAAGAAAACAGAAGAGAAGAAGGATGAAAAGAAGAAGGAACAGAAGGAAGAAGGAGAAGTAGCAAAGAAGAAGCAAAAGAAGGATGATAAGAAAGAAGAAGAGAAGAAAAAGAAAAAGAAGAAAGATAAGAAGAAGAAAGAAGAAAAGAAGTTAGAGAAGAACGAAGTTGAAAAAGAAAAGAAGAAGGAAGTAGAAAAGGAGAAGGAAGATTTAAAAGGAAAGAAGAAGGTAGAGATACAGAAGGAGAATAAAAGGAAGACAGTTGGAGAAGGACCTGCAAGGCCTCACAAGAAACGAGCTCTAGGTATTGTAATTTCTGAACCTGATTCTGCTCCTGTTTTTAATTCAAAGAATGTATCAATAGAAGCTAACCCAGAAATTCAACCAGAAAAAGCCCCTTCTAAACCATCTCCAACCACCAAAGTTCTCACCCATCCTCCTTCACCCAAGTCTAAAGGAACTACGCCTATTCTTGATTCTGAACCCCCAGTTTCTGAACCAATCTTTGAAGCCACACCCCTAAACACCATCATTCCACGCAAATATATCCACTTCTCAACCTCCTCCACATCTCAACTATACTCTTGTTAACACTGATGTGTTCTGCAATTTCACACCTTCATCTTTTGAACCCTTTGATTCTGATTCTTTCACCCATTTTATGAAGCAATATCCCCGTAAACCTAAACCAACTTCTGACCCTGTTGTTGTGGTTTTAGACTCAGACCATGAAGCTGAATCCTCTCAACCACCCTCTTCTGAAACATTGTTTGATCTGGATAGAGCTCCTCAATCATATGCCCTTTCTTACCCAGATAAGCCAATCTCTTCTCCCCATCTCCAAATACCAAACTCTCCTCCTTGAACATCACCTCCTAGACCTTTTGTTGATACACCTTTTGAATTATAAACACTTAAGGTCAGAACAGGTTTAGATGCTCTAAAGGTTGCACATGATGCCAAACTGGATCATGTTGCTGCTGCTGGCAAGCTCTGGAGAACCGTTGGTAGGGAGATTCAATCTAACTTTCTGAATCTTCAGAAAGAGTGCTTGGCTGCTGCTCCTGGTCCTTCTGGAGTATGATGATGAAAGATACTATCACCCCATCACCATCTGGAAGCCTCTTGAAGAGAAGGAGTTTGTTGATGAGCTTGAAGAAGTACAGCCTCTGGCAATAGTTGTGTGGAAGCCACGTCCATACAAGGTTCTGACTGGAGATTTTCAGTTTTTGTTCAACTGGTTAAGGGAGAACCCCTCTAATAAGGCACCAAATATGGTATATCCAGAAGTTGAATACCCTCCAGAACCTGTTGCTTCAACTCCTCCAGAAAATCTGGCTGCAATTCTTGAAGGCTTAGAACATCCTGCTGAAGAAATTCCTGTTGAGGAAAATCATAAAGATGTTCTCATGGTTGAAGCTGATGCTGCAAATCCTCCTACTATGGACAACAGTTTTGCTGCTGCTTTTGCTGGACCTTTTGTCTCTGTTCTGATGAACACTTTGGACAAGCTTCAACAGAATCAAGCAAGTTTGGCTACTCGTCTAGATAAGCACGAGGACACTCATGCTGAGTTCAGATCTTTTATGAAGGATCAGAAGGAAGCTACTCAGAAGCAAGTTGAAGACACTGCTGAGATTAAGAACCTTCTGGCCTTTTTAGCTTCTAAGCTTAGCCAGTCGTAGTCTGTCTTGTGTCTTAGTTTGTTTTCTTTGTTTTTTGCATCTGCTTGAATTGCATCTGTTTTTGTATTCTCTTATCTTCTGATGATTATCAATAAAAAATTATCTTTTCTTTCTTCACTCTATGTGTCTTTTTCATCTGAATCTTTATGCTTTTTGATGTTATGACAAAAAGGGGGAGAAATGTGATAATTGAATTGATTTATAATAGCAGTTGCTGGGATTAAGTCTCAACATTTCCAAACATTATTTGCAAGTATTTCTGTCTCTGATAGTTTTGCAGAAATATGATATTCTGGACAAAGCTCAACATGAGAAGCAAATACATGGGGAAAAGCAATCCTAAGGAAAGGCAAGCTCTAAAGAATTGAAGCAAGCTTAGTGCTCTGAAGCTTCAAGATCAAAAGCAAGAAGAATGCTCTGATACAATTGATTACAAAGGGAAATTCAAAGCTCTGCAGCTGTCCAATGGAAGCTCTGAAGAGAAGCTCTGAAGTTCTATTCTACGTGAAAGTCTCAACGGAAATGGAAAAATGCTCAAGGAAGTCTTTTATTTATAAATTCTTCTAGTATTAATTTCAGGGGGAGATTGTTAATCTCAGGGGGAGACATATTCACACACTCTGATTATATGCTTATGTTATAACTGTGTAATTGTCTTTGTTCATCTGATATTCTGGATACAAATTCATATCAATTATATATGTTTTTGTCATCATCAAAATGGGGGAGATTGTTCGAACAAGAATTGTTCTGATCAATATTTTGTGTTTTGATGATAACATTATATATGAATTTTGTATAAGATAATGTGGTACTCTAATCCTTTGCATTTTCCATTTCAAGAAATATATAAAGAGTATGCACAAATCAGCGCTCAGAAGCACTGACTCAGAAGGTTCTGGATGGCTTCATCAGAACATGCTCTGGCAAGACATCATAAGATGGTCAAGCAGAATCAGAACATGAATTGTAAAGCATCAGAAGAATGAAGTCAGAAGCAGAAGCTCTAAAGCTCTGATGGTATCACGCTCAAAGCTCTTCAAAGTCAGAAGACAGAAGATGCTCTGCACCAAAGCTGTTGACTCTGATATTCAAACGTTGTTATCTACAAAATCTGAGTCCATAAGAAAGTACAAGATAAAAGGCTGAAACGTCAAATCTCTGACTGACAAAAGGAACGTTAGAAGCTACAAAAGGCAAAGTCAGTAAAAGCAAGGCTCTAGGTAGTTGACAAAGTGTGAAACATTAAATGCAGCATTGTACTATTCACGCAAAGCATTAAATGCTCCCAACGATCATTTCCTATCAGCGCCTATAAATAGAAGTTCTGATCAGAAGCAAAGTAGAACACGTGTGCAAATATACTGAAATGTTGTCAAAATCAAAGCTTACGAACTTCATCTTCAACCTTACAAACTCTTGTAATATTTTAGTGAGTGTTAAGCTTAGAACTTAAGAGAAATATCACTGTTGTGATTACAGGTTTATTAGAAGCATTCAAACTCTTGTAAACTTTATTTTACATTGATTGTAAAAGAATATCTAGAGTGATCAAGTTGTGATCTGTAGACTCTAGAAGGATTCCTATAGTGATCAAGTTGTGATCTGTATACTCTAGAAGACTTAGAGGTTATCTAAGTGGAAAACCATTGTAATCAGTTGGATTAGTGGATTAAATCCTCAGTTGAGGTAAATCACTCTAAGGGGGTGGACTGGAGTAGTTTGATTAACAACGAACCATGATCAAAATCATTGTGTTGATTGTTTTTATCTTCTAAGTTTTTAAGATACACTTATTCAATCCCCCCTTTCTAAGTGTTTTTCTATCCTTCAGATTCTAACCTGGCGACTGGGGCAAAAGTTTCATTATAGTCAATACCTTCCTGTTGACTATATCCTTGTGCAACCAATCGTGCTTTGTTTCTGATGACTTCTCCTTGCTCATTCATTTTGTTTCTGAACACCCACTTTGTTCTAATTATATTAAATCCTTCAGGTTTTGAACTAGATCCCATACATCATTTATGGTAAATTGATTTAATTCCTCTTGCATAGCAATAATCCAATTTGTATCTTGAAAAGCTTCATCAATTCAAGTTGGCTCAATCATAGAAACTAATCCAAATAGTGAATTTTCATTATTTCTGAGAAATGATCTAGTTCTGATGGGGTCATGTTTGTTTCCAAGTATGACATCTTCTGGATGATGTATAGTGACTCTCGGAAATCTTCTGAGAGAGGGTTCTTCAGAATTTCTCAAGTTCTCCATAGTTGTGGTTGAAGGAACTTCTGATGCGTTTTCAGCTTCTGAATCTTCAGAGTTCGTGACCTGTACTTCCATATCTGTAAAATTTTCAGATTGCTTTGGCTTTTGATGGCCAAGCTTATCATCAAATCTGATATTGATTGATTCTTCAACAATCAAGGTTTCTATATTATAGCCTTTTGAGCGTTCAGAGTATCCCAGCAGAAAACACTTTTGTGCTTTAGAATCAAACTTGTTCCGGTGTTCTTTAGTATTTAGAATGTAGCAAGTGTTAGAACAAGATTGAGAATCCTTGTTCAGAATCTGGCTTTGATGATAACAAGCATATATTTTGTGAGTAACAATTTTACTACTAATGATTTCATTAAGTGTGCATATATTATGCTATAAAGCCTTAAACGACAGCATCAGATACATGAAGTCTCATTACAACAAGAAGATCACATGAGTAAATGATCAAAAGTTCTGAACAAAAAGCAAGAAATCAGTGACAAAAGATCAGAAGTACAAACAACATCAACATTCACAACAAAAGAAGTTTTGACTCTGTATTCAGAAGCTTCGAAGAACAGCATAAATTGGTCCAATTAAATCACATGCAAGCAATCACAATACTCAATGAAAAGAAAAAATTATGACATCTATTATCGTCTACATCTTGATAAAATAAAGGAAAACACGCTACCAAGATAAACTGTCTTGAAAGAAGGAAACAAGGAAGACACGCTACCAAAGATAAGACTCGCCTTGGAAATAGGTGTGTCATCATTCAGTCTATTGCAAGCATTAAATTCTGTGGTTGTCGTTTTTTTTACCTCCCCGTTTCACTTGGGAGGACGACACGCTAGACCCTTCACGCGAAATTTGGAAGGAGAATGCGCCCGTGGTGGGATGAATTTTATTTCAGTTCTTCCTACGATATCACACTAACTTTCTTATTGTCCTACGAGTAGGAAAGGGAAAAAAGGATCTCAACTAAACCCTAGGAGTTTGCTAAGTGTGGGGATTCACCTAGACTAGAAATTCTGGAGTCCGGGAGGTCGGTTATACATAGGGAAGTGTTTAAGCACCCTACATATCTGTAGTACTCTACAGGAACCTTCTCTGTGTCTAAATGTGTTTGTGCTGCTAATGATTATTGGGAAAGTTTCTCCTTTGTATTAGGAGAAGGAATTGAATTGAATAAAAGAAAGACAGACAGACTGACTGACTATTTTTGGTATTTTATTAGCTCGCTGAGATTCCTTGTGAACCTCATGCCTACATATCCCTAATGGAAGTCAGAGCTTAATGTAGTTCGGGGAACTAATTGATTATTAATTATTTTTGGGTGCCTTGCTTGAAGCTCAAGGTTGAAGCTTGAATTAAATCTCTGTTTACAGTAAAGAGACATGAAGTCATCTTTATAGAGAGGTATTTCTACTATTCCACCACAAACATTAAAAGAGTGACAGAATAACTGAATTCATTTCATTCAAGAGGGGGACCTTACTTGTGTATGTGCAAGTATACCAGTCAAATGCCTCTTAAATGAAAGAAAAGATGCTCATCCAAATTAGGGAAAGTTACCACATGTCTGGGTTTTACTGCCAGCTCATGCCTTTCAAAATCCTAAATGGGAGACTTGATTAAAATGAAATGTAATGTTTGTTTGTTTGAATGTGGTGAGATAGAGGAAAGATCTCTTTATAGAGATAAGCTATGTCTATCTACTGTATAAAAGATTTGATTTTTAACTGGCTTGTATGAGGCCCAAGCTTGAGGCTTTTTGATTGATTGATTATTATTATGACTCTGGGAGAAAACTCCACTGGGGATTAATTTACAAGGGATTTTTATGTTCTGTACAAAGCCCAGAATTGAGGCTGACTCTACTTAGGGAAAATCTATTTTGATGGGTTTTATTTGGTGTTCTGTACAAAGCCCAGAATTGAGGCTGACTCTAACTAGGGGAAATATTATTTTCTGCCTTGTATGAAGCCCAAGGTTGTGGCGGACTCTTAAATGAACTGAGTATGGATGACTCTATGGGAAAAGATCATAGATGTTAGGAGTCTTTGACACATGAAATATGGTTTATCTGCCTTGTACAAAGCCCAAGGTTGTGGCTACCTGAATGATGAAGGACTCACTGGGGGAGACTCTATTATCTGCCTTGTACAATGCCCAAGGTTGAGGCTGACTATTAACAGGGAGTTTTATTGTTTTGGTGCCTTGTATGAAGCCCAAGGTTGAGGCTAACTGTTTTTGTTGGATTTTGACTCTACTGAAGGATTTATTTATTAAAAGACTGATTTTTTTTTGGAAGCTAACCCTTTCCAGGGATTTTGACTCAGCTGGAGAAATTGTCTGTTAAAAGACTGATTTTTGTCATGTTTTTTGGAGGCTGACCCTTTCCAGGGGTTTTGACTCTTTTGGGGAAATTATCTCCTAAGAGAAATGAATCTTTGGCTTTTAAAGAAGTGATTTTGGAGGCTAACCCTTTCCAGGGGTTTTTATTAAGATGAAAGAAATGATTTGGAGGCTAACCCTTTCCAGGGGTTTTTGTTAAAATGAAATAATGTGATTTGGAGGCTAACCCTTTCCAGGGGTTTTTATTAAGATGATTGGCAGAAAGATTATCTAGTGGAGACTTCTTGTTTAAAGCCTAAGATGAAGGCTGACACTTGCTGAGGATAAGCAAACATGGATCCTAGACTCTGCTAAGGAAGATTGATGAAGATAAGGGTGATAGAGACTGTCCATGTCTCTCATTCCAAAAGGTGTACTCAATGTAAAATTGAGACAAACTTAGCTTGTTTTAAAGTCTGGTTTAAATTGGAAGAAACTCACCAGGGTATGTTAAAAGGTGACTAAAGACCTGTTCCTATGTTTATAAGAAACCTGGTGGGTCCTTGTATACAAGCTCAAGAGGAAGCTGGAAATGCTTTTAAGAAGCCTGTGGGTCCTTGTACAAAGCCCAAGAGGAGGCTAATCGAGGGTCATCGAGGGTCCTTGTTATAGCACAAGAGAAAGCTATGTAGTTTTGAACTTATTTTGGCTCTAAGCAAATGGGTAAGAGGTTTCACCGGGAATAATTCCTCTTTGGGTGGATGTGTCCTATTTTTTGGATTCTAAGGTTTTTGCCAAGATGTTTCACCGAGAATAATTCATCTTGGGGTTTGAACTACAGATCTCTAATTAGGAAAGAGCCTTCACCGGGAAGACATTCTCAATCCTAGGCCATATTCCTATAATATATATAGTTTAACTGTCCTAGGCTTTATACTCAAACATAGTTCTAAACTAATATATGCACAGTTTATATTTGACAGTAATTTAAATAAAGACTGTAAATTGAAAGCTTGTAAAGCCTAACCTGGATGGAGTGGAGGCCTTTGAAGAAGTATGTACAAAGCCTTACCAGTAATTGATGGATAACAGTTGAATATATAGGATAAACAGTTAATGGTTTTTTGAAAACAGAAGAAGTGAAGATGGACAAAGGTCACATAGGTATCTGAAGAGTTTCACCGGGAATAATGCCCTTCAAATTCCAGAAGAATGTTTTGAAAACAGAAAGAAGATTTTGAAAATACAGTTTTGTAAAACAAACTATGAAAAGAAAGAAGGTGTTGGGACTTACACTCTATTAGAGGCCCACTGAAAATGATTTACTGTTTATGAAAACAATTGAACAATGATTGAAATGATATAAGGTTTTGTTGTTTGAAAACCTTAATCATCTGTTTGATCGGAGATTGAAAACAGTTTTGCAAATTGACAAAAGTCAACTTAATTAAGGCAAAGATGAAATCTATACCTAATTAAGACCTAAATAATTAGGGTTTTATCATAAAATTATTCACAAAGTAATTAGGTTAAAACAAAATGAAAATATATATTTTAAAGTATTTAAGAAAACATTTAAAACATACTATTTTAAACCTAATTAAAATACATGAAATAAATAATATTTTTATGATTTTTTTTATTATTCATAAAATAGGTATATTAAATAACAAGTGTGTGAAAAATGAGGTGAAAATGGATATTTTTGATAGGTTAAATAATTGTGTGAAGTTTGTGAATAAAACAAAGAAAAATAGTGGTAAAAAAAAATTGGGTTTGTCTCCTCCAAGGTTTGAACACACGCCCTTTAAGTCACCAGCTCAAAATAACACCACTGAGCCAACGCGCGCTTGGTGATTATAACACACATCCAGTTCATTATATTTTCAAACAAGTGGTAAATCATGGAAAAATAAAAGAAACAAAAAGTCTGGGGCGAGGGGGATTCGAACCCCAGACTTGAGGCATGAGGAGACTAAGGGCGTATGTGAGGCCACTAGGGCAAACGATGAATTCGTTTATAAAACGCATACCATTCAAAATAAAATAAACCTAGCCCATGGATTTGAATTTCGCGCGCCACCATAGTCATCTTCTTCCTCGAGCTCAAAGATTTTCAAATTTCTAACTCTCTAGTTTCTCAACTAAATGGCATGATGTAAACATCAATCTTGCTCTAAATTTCCTCACGAACCCAGATATGTAACTAACATTTATCTATATTAACTATAGCTACCTAATTTCTCAGAGAACTCTAAGAACACATGAACCCTAAATTTAAAATTAAATGACAAACAAGATGAATAAATGAACGATGATAGAGGGTTTTCAATCCTCTGATGATGCTGAACAAGATAGAATCGAGCTTTATCACAAAGAGTACCTAAATTAAAGAGATAGAGTTCAGAAACTTACCTCTGAAAATGGAGGTCATGAGGATGATAGAGAGCACCTGGGCTTGTATGAATGATCCCAAAAGCTTCCTTGGGACTCAGTGATGCTAACTGAATGCTTATTGTAACTTCAATTCTCCTGAATTGCTCTATGGACCTCCCTCGATTTGAGCTTCAAGTGGACATGGAGAGTGATGAATCTTGAGTTACATATGAGTTGCAGCCATCTGAACAACTTCACTATGACCTGAGGAACACGTCTGGATGCTTGGCTTTGTTGGAAACCTTCTGAATTGCTCTATGGACCTCCAACTGCAACAGCTCCAAAGTGAGAGCAACAATGGCGTTCCTCCACTTACAGAAGTGATCTAGGTGCTTGGATCACCACAAATGAACCCCTTTGAGATGTTAGAATGCTTACTTTCCAAAGATAAGCTCTGGTTTAAAGAAAACGATTCTTCTTGCCAAAGAACTTTGAAAAACCATAAGCATGAGAAGAGAAAGAGAAAGCAAGGAATATGGTTGCTTTGGTGTGTTTTCTGAATGAGAAAGAGCCCTCTATTTATAGGCAAATGGCTCAGAGCAATTGAACATAGCAAGCTTGCTTAGTGTAGTGAGTTTGGTTTCTTAGCCAAGAAGAAAATTTGAAAAGATCCTAAATGCAATGATGCATTTTCGGGCTAGCTTCCCCAACCATTGATCTTGTATGATCTAAGGGAACATTTCTGATTCAGAGGAGAGTTCTAATTGGCTTAGAACAAGATTCCTTGATGATTCATCATTTGCCATAAATTCAAAAATGCAATCATTACATAATCACATGCCTTTGTTTTTGGGAATCTTCTCTAATCCTTATGCAATGATGAATTTGGATGCATGGCATGTTTTCAGATGTGTTATGGGTCGTGTAGCATCCATAAGTGAGGTCATGTGCACAAAATTGCAAAGTTCAAAAATGATGCATGACCTATAATTTTACTTCATGGTGCCAACTTTGAACAAGCATAACTCTTAGCTCAAAATGAATTTGGAGAAGGTTGAACACAATTTGGAAAGCCCTAAACATCTACTTCAAATCATTAGTTTATGGTTCCTTCAGAATCCTTTGGTAAATTTGTGAAAAATGAGGCCAAAGTTGGAAGAAAACTAGGTTAAAAACACTTAGAAAATTTTCTAAGTGTTTATGACCTAAAACTTCAAAATTCCCAAATCTCTTAAATGATTGATCTTTTGAAAAAAGTTCCATTGTAAGATGTTGTTTTATTTTGCAAGATCTACAACTTTCATGTTGGAAGTTTTTTGAGTTGTGTAGGTGAAGTTTTGAGTTCCCACAATGCCCTCAAAAACCCTAATTCCCGACTTTTTGCTCCTTGAAGATTCTTCTTGAATTTCTTTGGTCAAATGACTTTAATATCCATATATTGATGATATTGATCCTTGAAAGTCATGGTTTGACCAAAAATCTTAAAAGTCAAAGGTGATCCCATACAGTTGACTTTTTCCAGATAAGGTGAGATTTTGGACTTTTGTGTGGAATTAAGATCTTCTCCTCAAATGAGTGATGTAAATGGGTTATATTGAGGTAGCAGAGGTTCTTGAATCATGTCTTGAGTTTTGGATCCATGCCCTGATTAAAAGTCAACTATCCAGATGAATTAGGTTAAAAACCCTAATTGTCGACCAGATGAAATTGGTGACTGTGGATCTTGAATTGAGGTGTGATGTCCAGTGGATCTTATTGTATGGATCATTTGAAGATGATTGAAGTCTTTAATAGATGTCCTGGAGCTTTTTAGGGTTTCCCAAAGGTGATCCCTGATTTCAGTCCTTGATAGGCTCAAAAACCCTAGTATGGTGACCTGAGTAAATCTGTACTCAGAGGACTGGGTGTCTAATCAATCATAGGTGAAAAAAATGAAGCTCTTGAGTCCTAGGATTATGTTAGAGACTAATCCTTCTACTGATTGATCCTTTGCCTGAGTTTTCTTGTCTTTGAACATCCTTGATTAAATGCCAAATGAAGAAGTGACTGCTCTGGGTACTTGCTTTGACCTGATGAAAATCCTGAAGATATGTCATCTCAGGGGGGTCAAAAATTAGGGTATGACAGATTCCCCTATTTAAGTTTCTTTTATCTGGAGGGAGAGAGATTGATATCTCGATCTCTCCTGTGTGAAAGACACTTAAATATCAAAGAATGCCCGAATTTTAGGCGCTCCTGAGATGTTGTAATTGATAAAATCCTTGCATGACTTGATCCCGTTGTCGCACTTGGCGGGGGATGAGGAGACAAACTCCTGTAGAAATACTTGATGTGGACTCTGGTGAATGGATGGCAGTGTAGAATGCTCAATCCATCTTCTTTAACTAAGTGTTGACACTTAGAAAAAGGTAAACAACCTCCCCCTTGTTTCGGATGTCCATATCTCGAAACTGGTCTCAGCCGTGTTTGGACAATATCTCAGATAAAGATAAAAATTTCCAAAGATTTGTTTCCTCATCAAACTTCTCATCAGCATTTGGAGATGAGATGCCATTTGATGGTAGTAAAGAAACTTCAAGGGTTTGTTTCCTTATCAAACTTCTTACCAGCACTTGGAGGTAAGATACCATTTGACGGTAAATAAAGAAACTTCAAGGGTTTGTTTCCTCATCAAACTTCTTACCAGCACTTGGAGGTAAGATACCATTTGACAGTAAATAAAGAAACTTCAAAGGTTTGTTTCTTCATCAAACTTCTTACCAGCACTTGGAGGTAAGATACCATTTGACGGTAAATAAAGAAACTTCAAAGGTTTGTTTCCTTATCAAACTTCTTACCAACACTTGGAGGTAAGATACCATTTGACGGTAAATAAAGAAACTTCAAGGGTTTGTTTCTTCATCAAACTTCTTACCTGCACTTGGAGGTAAGATACCATTTGACGGTAAATAAAGAAACTTCAAGGGTTTGTTTCCTCATCAAACTTCTTACCAGCACTTGGAGGTAAGATACCATTTGACGGTAAATAAAGAAACTTCAAGGGTTTGTTTCCTCATCAAACTTCTTACCAGCACTTGGAGGTAAGATACCATTTAACGGTAAATAAAGAAACTTCACCATCCCTCCTTTCAACTTGACGTTTTTGAAGGATCGTCATATGGTCCCGCGCTCTTTTGAGGGGCTAATGACTTTGCTTGAAAGTAGACGAACTGTTTTCGGGGTGAAAACCAACATTCATCGACCTCTTGAATGTTTAACAGACAAACTGTCTTTCCTTGGGGAAAGACTGCCATTTGCCAATTGCTAGGGGAACAAACCGTCTTCTACTGGGAGAGTCTGCCATTTGTTGATCCTGTCGTGAAAGAAAGTGAGCAAACTGTCTTCTGATGAAAGAGACTGCCATTTGCTGACTTTGTTGAGGAATCTTTAAGCGAAACGAACTGTCTTCATGAAGAAGGCTGCTATTCGTTATTTTTGTCCGAAAAAGTGAGTGAACTGTCTTTTGCCGAAAGAGACTGCCATTCACTGACTTCGTTGGGGATCATTTGTCGATCTGCTGGGGAGATTCCCAATTATTTTCTTTGACCAAGAGTGGCATCTCTTGACCCTACTGGGGAAATACCAAACTGTTTCCTTTGACGAAGAGTGGCATCTCTTGACCCTGCTGGGGAAATACCAAACTGTTTTCCAGGAGGAAAAACTACCACTTATCAATTATGTCGGGGAATCCACACTTCTTGGAGAAGAGAACCGCTCATCGACCCTGTGGGGAATTCTAAAATGCGAAACAAACTATCTTATCTGAAGAAGATTGTCGAGCATCGCTCTGCAGGAGATTCTCAGTTGGGGAATTCCAAAAGTGAACAAACTATCTCTTTGAGGGAGACTACCATTCGTTGACTTGCTTGGGGAATTTGGGTGTATGAACCTTCTTTATGAAGAAGAACAAACCCTTTCACAACTTTGCAGGGGAATCTTGAGTATATGCTTTAATGACTCGGGCATTCACATGATCAAAGCCTGACTCGACTATGCAGTTATAATGTATGCATGAATATTATGACAAATATAAAATGTAAAGTGAAAGTGAATAGAATTGTCGCGGATGTAAAATCCTATGATACGACTTGAATCTTGTTGATCAGAAGATGTCCTCTTCTTGTAGTTCGAACTCTGTCGGGAATACCTGGTTATCAGTTGTCCGCTGTCCGAAGTGAGTGATATGAATTGAATTGAAGATCCGTCATCGGGAGATGTTCGCAAAGCGACCTCATGGGGAAATCTTGGTTCCCGGAGTCTCAACCGTTCTCGGAGTAGCTGTTTGCATTCTTCCTATTGTTTGTAAACCTTAGAAAGAAAATTTCACCTCTATTTTTTGCAAGTAAATTCATTTTATTTTATGAAAACATTTGTTTCAATAAAATGACTGTTTTAAACTTAAAATGCATTTCAAGAAACTGAATAAGACTCGATTTGCAAAGAAAGCACAAGGCTCAAATTATTATATATGGAATGGTAATCAGCCAAATGCTTGATTCCATGGAGTATTTACAAAGTTAGAAATTGGTAATAATTTTTTTTGGGAAAAGGGCTACGATGAAACGTGACGACCGTTATCTTTTCCCTTCCACTCTGAGTTACGCTGTATTCGTGCTTCGTAGAAGATGACCTACTGCTGATGAATACTCCGCTATGGATTTTTGAATGATCAAGTTTGTCCTGAACACAGTTACTTGCCATATATCCCTAACTTTTGCGTAAACTACCCCTTTCGGGTTTTAAGTCTACCGGGATTGATTATTTATTTTTTATGTCTCTAACTTTTGCCTGAATCTCCCTTTCGGGTTTTCGATTCACCGAGACGCTCTTTTTTGCCTAAGCTGCTCTCTGCGAGTTTTCAACTTAGCGAGCTGTTCTTTTGATTATTTAGGCGAAGTATTTCTTGACTGCGTCGACGTTCACAGGACGGGTGAATTCTTCTCCATCCATAGTCGTGAGTATTAAGGCTCCTCCTGAGAAAGCTCTCTTGACCACGTAGGGGCCGTCATAATTGGGAGTCCATTTCCCTCTTGAATCTGTGAGAAAAGATTGAATCTTTTTGAGTACAAGGTCGCCTTCTTTGATTGTGCGAGGTTGAACCTTTTTGTCGAAAGCTTTCTTCATTCTTTGTTGATATAGCTCTCCATGGCATAAAGCGGTCATGCGCTTTTCTTCGATTAAGTTCAATTCATCGAATCTGCTTTGACACCACTCGGCTTCTGTTAATTTTTCTTCCATTAAGACTCTCATCGATGGAATCTCAACCTCTATAGGTAGGACTGCCTCCATGCCATATACAAGGGAGAAAGGAGTTGCTCCATTCGAAGTACGTACTGATGTACGGTAACCATGAAGAGCATACGGAAGCATTTCATGCCAATCTTTGTAAGTGATGACCATCTTCTGAACGATTTTCTTGATGTTTTTGTTAGCTGCTTCTATAGCTCCATTCATCTTTGGTCTGTAAGGAGATGAATTGTGATGTTCAATCTTGAATTCTTCACAAAGCTCCTTCATCATTTTGTTATTCAAATTTGACCCATTGTCAGTGATTATCTTGCTAGGAATGCCATAGCGACAGATGATATGATTCTTGATAAACCTGACGACAACTTGTCTTGTAACGTTTGCATATGAAGCTGCTTCAACCCATTTGGTGAAATAGTCTATAGCTACCAAGATGAAGCGATGTCCGTTGGACGCTTTTGGCTCGATCATTCCAATCATGTCGATTCCCCACATGGAGAAAGGCCAAGGGGAAGAGAGTATGTTGAGAAGAGATGGTGGCACATGAATTCTATCAGCGTAGATCTGGCATTTGTGACACCTCTTTGCGTATTGGTAGCAATCTGACTCCATCGTCAGCCAATAATATTCTGCTCTCAGTATTTTCCTTGTCATGGTATGTCCATTGGTGTGAGTACCAAAGGAACCTTCATGTATTTCTCTCATGAGTACTTCTGCTTCTTTTCTGTCAACGCATCTGAGCAGAACCATGTCGAAGTTTCTCTTGTACAGAACATCTTCATTCAGGAAGAATCTACAAGCTAACCTTCTCAAAGTCTTTCTATCTTTCTTTGACGCCCCAAGAGGGTACTCTTGCTTTTGAAGAAAGTTCTTGATGTCGTGATACCACGGTTCGTCGTCGATGATTGCTTCTACTGTGAAAACATGAGCGGGCCTATCCAGGCGCATAACATCGATCCGAGGAATGTCATTCCAATGATTTATCCTAATCATGGAAGAGAGTATGGCTAATGCATCAGCCAAGTTGTTTTCTTCGCGAGGAATGTGATGAAAATTTACCCTGTCGAAGAATGGTAACAATCTTCTTGCGTAGTCTTTGTAAGGAATTAGCCCTGGTTGGCGTGTTTCCCATTCTCCTTTGATTTGATTGATGACCAAAGCAGAATCTCCGTATACATCCAAGTTTTTGATTCTTAGATCCACGGCTTCTTCGAGACCCATGATGCAAGCTTCATATTCAGCCTCATTGTTTGTGCACTTGAAAGTTAATCTGGCAGTAAATGGAATATGGGTACCTTGAGGTGTAACAATGATTGCCCCAATTCCTCGTCCATAAGCATTGACAGCTCCGTCAAAGATTAAGCCCCATTGGGATCCTATCTCAGGTTCTTCGTCTGGTAGTGGCTCGTCGCAATCTTTCATCTTGAGGTACATGACGTCCTCGTCCGGAAAGTCGAAACTGGTTGATTCATGACCATTGAGTGGGTGGTGAGCCAGGGGCTCAGCTAGAATGCTTCCTTTCACGGCTTTCTGTGCGTGATACTCAATATCATATTCTGATAACAACATCTGCCAACGGGCAATTCTCCCGGTTAAGGCAGGCTTCTCAAAGATGTACTTGATTGGATCCATATGAGAGATCAAACAAGTAGTATGTCGAATCATGTACTGGTGGAGACGCTTGGCAGCCCAGGCCAAAGCACAACACGTCTTCTCGAGCATGGAGTAGCGGGATTCACAGTCAGTGAATTTCTTGCTTAGGTAGTAAATGGCATGCTCTTTTCTTCTCGTCTCGTCTTGCTGTCCAAGGACACAACCCATGGAATCTTCTAAGACGGTTAAGTACATTATCAAAGGTCTTCCTTCCACTGAAGGAGACAAGATGGGTGGTTCGAGCAGATATTCTTTAATGCTGTCGAACGCTTTCTGACAATCGTCTGTCCAGACGCAACTTTGATTTTTCCGTAGAAGTTTGAAAATAGGAGCGCAAGTTGTAGTCATGAGATATATGAATCTCGAGATGTAATTCAGACGTCCAAGAAATCCTCTAACTTATTTCTCGATTCTGGGTGAAGGCATTTCTTGAATTGCCTTGACTTTGTCTGGATCTACTTCAATTCCTCGTTTGCTGACAATGAAACCAAGGAGTTTTCCTGAGTAGACACCAAAGGTACACTTGTTGGGGTTCAGGCGAAGCTGAAACTTCCGTAAGCGTTGAAATAACTTTGTCAGGTTCTGTATGCGATCTTCTTCATTTTCTGATTTGGCAATCATGTCGTCCACATAGACTTCCACTTCTTTATGCATCATGTCGTGGAAAAGCGTAGTCATGGCCCTTTGATAAGTTGCCCCTGCGTTCTTTAGTCCAAAAGGCATAACACGATAGCAGAACGTGCCCCAGGGGGTGATGAAAGCTGTTTTCTCCATGTCTTCAGGTGCCATTTTGATTTGGTTGTATCCTGAAAATCCGTCCATGAACGAGAAAACTTTGGATTTTGCTGTACTGTCTACCAACATATCAATATGTGTTAAAGGAAAATCATCCTTAGGGCTAGCTTTGTTCAAATCTCTGTAGTCGACGCACATGCGGACTTTTCCGTCTTTCTTAGGAACGGGAACAATGTTAGCTAACCACTGAGGGTATTCTGAAGTGATGAGGAAACCTGTGTTGATCTGCTTTTGAACTTCCTCTTTGATTTTCATGGCCATCTCCGGATGAGTTCTTCTTAATTTTTGCTTGACCGGAGGGTATTCTGCTTTTAATGGCAAGTGATGCTCCACTATACTGGTATCCAACCCTAGCATATCTTGATAAGACCAAGCGAAGACATCTGAGAATTCTTTGAGTAGTTGTATCAAACTCTCTCTGATCTCTGAACTGAGCGAAGCTCCAATCTTAACCTCTTTTCTGTTTCCATCGGAACCAAGGTTAATGATCTCTAGAGGCTCATTGTATGGCTGAATGGCCTCTTCCTTTTGTTGAAGTAATCGTGAAATTTCCTTTGATATTTCTTCGTCTTCTTCTTCTTCTGCCTCGAATACAGGAAAATCAAAGCTTGGAGAAGTCATACGGTCGCACGTTTCAACGGGGTATTTTATGATTAATCTGCATATGTGTGATAAGTTTTATTTAGACAACGAGGGAAGACTCGGTGTATGCAGTTAATGGAATTTTTTGATGTTTTTTAGGGGTGTTTTTTAGGATTACCAATTTCCGAAAAAAAGAAAAGGAAAAACTAAACGAAGGAACAGAATGACATTTTTATTTATTGACAGTCATTTCTTGAAACAAATACCCTATAAAACAAAACTCTATTGCTTTGGGCGAAGCAAAGAGGGACATTTTCCTAAGAAATAGTAAAATGCAAAGCCCTATGAAACATCTCTTCACCCTGGGCTATGGTGAGAGGACAAAATAACGGTGAAAGTTCCTACTTAGGAGTACGAACAACAGTTGTAACTTCAACAGCTGTCCAATAGTGGCGAACCCCATTGTGCACTAAGTAATCTGGAACCTTAGGCTTAAGCTGGCCTGTGGTAGGTCTTGATTTACCAACCACTGTCTTTGCAACACTCAGACGATCTTCTTCTACTTTAGCAGACTGAGCGGTGTGAGCATACCCATTCCCAAGTGGAGTATGTCGGTTTTTCTTTTGAGGAAACTTCCAATCTTCTGAATGGAGAGACTCGTTGTCGGAGACACTTTCGAGATCATCCTCTTCTGTATTTTGGTCTTGCTCTTCTCCCAAGATGGCATTGACTAGATATGTGAACTCTAGATCCGTAGCCTCGGAAGGTGACTTGGGGATATAATCCTCAATGATGATTTCACCAGTCGATGATGATGAATAGCAAGGGTTATACATCTCTTTTGGCTGAGAGAGGTACTCGTAATCAATGTTCCATCCAGTTGGAACGATATCTTCCAAAGAGGTTTTTGAGCTTTCAGGAGCGGAGTATTTCACCATGTAGTCGAATTTTCCGCTTGGTTCTCCTAATGTATCCCAAGTCTCTTCGGGGATAGGAGGAACTTCTTCTGATGAACCATGACTTCTGGTGGCGAAGCTATTTGTAACTTCATCACTGCTTGGTTGAGTCTTACTTTCAGATCCCTTGGTCGGATAACAGCAAGGTGATCCAGACTCTGATAGGGCTATGTATCCTGCTTCGAGAAGGTAGGACATACATTCCACTTCAAAATTCTCATCGGTGTCTTCCGTACCGATGGTATTGACTGTTTGTTGAACAGGTTGAAGAGAACCTCCACTGCAGAAAGTTTCTTGAATTGGGAGAACTACCTCAATCCCTGGGATAGCTTTTGATGATGTTGGAAATAATCCAACTCCTGTTCTGTTCTTGTTGTTGGTAGGAATATTAATGTGCCCTCAACCACTGGTAGTGCCATCCTTTACAACTTGGATTGCATCTTTGTATGAAGAAATAGATGTTGCTTTCTCCTTTCCTTTGTCCTTATCCAAGGAAAGTGCTTGGAATTTAGTTCCAACGACTTCTTTTGGTTCTATGTCGGAGAATGATGACAGGTTGCTGACGATCAGAGCTCGTTCTCCACATACGGTTACCAATTTGTCATTTCTTATGAACTTCAGTTTCTGATGAAGTGTTGAAGTAATTGCCCCAGCCTCATGAATCCATGGGCGACCTAGCAAACAACTGTATTGTGCTGGAATATCCATAACTTGGAAAGTGATTTTGAACGTCTGACGTCCAATAGTTATGGGAAGATCTACCTCTCCAAAAACTGACTTTCTTGATCCATCAAATGCTTTGACGATGACATGACTTTTTCTTAGAGGGTAATCTTCGAAAGATAATCTTGACAATGTTGATTTCGGCATGACGTTGAGAGAGGATCCGTTGTCTATTAGGACTCCTGTGAGTCTATCACCCATGCAGCCAACTGAGATGTGAAGTGGAAGATTATGGTCTACTCCTTCTTCAGGAAGATCTTCGTCACAGAAACTTAGGTTAGTTCCAGCGGAGATGTTGGCAACGATGTTGTTGAATTGGCTTATTGTAACGCCAGGTTCTACAAAAGCTTGTTCCAAAACTTTCCGTAGAGCTTCCCTATGAGCTTCAGAACTCAATAGCAGGGAAAGGACAGAAATCCTAGACGGAGTATGTAGTAATTGATCTACAATGTTGTATTCACTCCTCTGAATTAACTTCAAGATCTCATCATTTTATTTCGCTTGAACAACATTGATCGGATGATTGTCTTGCCTATGTGGTGCTTCCTCCGAAGGTTTCTCCACATTTTCTGTTGTTCTGTTGAAGACTCGTCCACTTCTGGTGACTCGACTAACATCAGCAATGTTGACAACAGACGGTAATGGTATTTCCTTACCATTTTCAATGTATGTAGCATTGTACTTGTATGGTATAGCCTTGCTGGACTCATACGGCACAGGACCTGGTAAGTAGATGACTAGCGGAGCAACTGCCGTCTTCCTGCTATCATACTTAACTTGCATTGGTTCAACTTGATTATTTTGAGGAGATACGGTAAAGACTTCGTCATCTTCTCTGTTGGCAAGAACAGTAATGGTATTGTCATCCATCAGCTTTTGAATGTCGTTGCGAACACGCAAACATCCTAGTGAATTTCTTCGACAAATTCTGCATCTACTATAAGGATGGAAATCTGTTCCAAAGTAGGCAAGTCCATTTAAAGTTTTATGGAACCTGACTACCGATCCTTCAAGATCTTCAACTTTGTAGATTTTGTATTCTCCTGGACATCCTTGAACCATGTTGATGTCATGTTCAGTTCTGACTCGGATATGTTGAATCCATCCTAAGTCCATTTGTTCTTGTAATGCAGCTTGAACTACGGCACATCCTTGATTATTCTTTGGACAAATATCACATGTGAAGTAGTTGTGATGTGGTACATGGCCGTACCCAGCTTGTTTAGCGTGCATCTTAACAAGATTTTCCCCTATCTGACGAATGTCGTAGATTTGAATGACGTTAGGGTGTTGATCTATCAGATTTACTGAAGCTTCTTTATGCTGCGGCAAAGGATTTGCTTGGACGTTTGGACTAGTATCTTTGAAGGATAGCATTCCGCTCTTCACTAATCGTTGGACGTCAATCTTGAAAGGGAAACAGTTCTCAATATTGTGACCTGGTGCCCCCTGATGATAGGGACAAGATTGGTCAGCCTTATACCATGGTGAGGAACTGTTTGTAGGATTTGGAGGACTCCTTGTCTAAATGAGTCCTTTTTCCAGTAATGTTGGAAATAATTCCGCATACGGCATTGGTACTGGGTCAAAGGCAGGATACCTTGGAGCCCGATTGTTGTAATTTGGAGGTCGAACCTGCTGCTGATGTTGCTGCGACCTTTGTTGAATTTGTTGTTGCGAGACCTGAGGTTGATAAGCTGGCGCTGAGTTAACAACCGGAGTTACTGTATCAACTTGAGGTTGATGTCTCTTTCTGGTTTTGTGCAAGACATTACTGACATCTTGATCCTTTTTCTTCTGGAAAGAACTTCCATACTTCCTTGGACCAATAGAAGATTCTGGTTCTTTGTTCAAGCGTCCTTCTCGAACTGCTTCTTCTAAACGTACACCCATGTTTACCATCTCGGTAAAGTCACTTGGTGCACTTGCAACCATTCGTCCGTAGTAAAATGGACTCAAAGTTTTGAGATAGATTTTTGTCATTTCTTTCTCTTCAAGTGGTGGACAAATTTGAGCAGCAACTTCACGCCATCTCTGAGCGTATTCCTTGAAGCTTTCTCTATCCTTTTGAGTCATGGCCCGGAGTTGATCTCTGTCGGGAGCCATATCCAGATTGTACTTATACTGTTTGACGAAGGCCTCTCCGAGGTCTCGAAAAGTACGAATCTCTGAACTGTCCAAGTTCATGTACCATTTGAGTGCAGCACCAGTCAGGCTGTCTTGAAAATAATGAATGAGTAGTTGTTGGTTATCAGTCTGAGTTGACATTCTTCGAGCGTACATTACGAGGTGACTTTGTGGGCATGCATTCCCTTTGTACTTCTCGAAATCTGGTACTTTGAATTTGTGAGGAATCTTAACATTTGGAACTAGATAGAGGTCTGTAGCATTCTTTCCAAATAGATCTTGTCCTCGAAGAGTCTTGAGTTCCTTCTGCATTTGCAGAAATTGTTCCTGGAACTCGTCCAATCTTTCATACACGCCAGCATCCTCACTTGGAGCGTGATGATATACTTGTCCACCCTGTGGAGGAAAAGTATGCATAATTGGCTGTGGAGAAGCCATGACAGCAGATCTTGGAATCTCAGCATTCTGTTGTGTGAAACCCATTGCCGTTGCTCTTGGAACTTCAATTTCCAGAGGTTTGTAACCCTCCGGTGGTTGCTTCTCCATTGTAGCTCTTGGAACTTCAGAAACTGGGGGTATGTACCCTTCTGGAATAAAGTTATACATCATGCCCCAAGGTCGGTTGGGTGGCATGGCATACTGAGGAATAGGAGTAGAAACAATCTCGGAAACCACAGTCCTTTGTGGTTCTTCTGGCGTTGGTCGATTCTGTGCAACTACCAGGGCTTCTACCATACTATTGAGCCTTTCAATAGCACCTTTGAGAGTAGTAATTTCTTCTCTGAGTTCTCCATTCTCTTGCTCAAAGTCATACATTCTTTTCTTGCGACTTGAACGAGTGTTGTATGGATGAGACAGCTTGAAAGTCTTGGTTCACCTCCTTCTCCTCCTCTCTTTCTGGAGAAAGGAAAGTGACTATTAGATCCGCGACAATTCTCGTGTCAGTGCGTACGACTAAAGCGATGTATGATATGCAATTAAGTTAATATTTTTCAAGGAAACACCATAATTACGTTATGAAACATCAAACTTTTATTAATTAAGCGAAAACGCCGTTTTTACACCCTTTGAAAAAGATATACAGAGAAACTGAGAGAAAGGACTCTAAAACTTTGACGAAGAGCCGACTTCACGTTCTAACATTTTCTTCTGTTTCTTGAGTTGAGCATTCTCTGACGTGAGCTGATCGATGATCCAGGAAGCAGGAGGGATATGATGAGAAAGTGACATTTGTGACACTTGTCGATCGAGCACTTCAAGTAACTCATCCTTCCTTCTTAGGATGTTATGAATCTCAACGTTTTCCGTGTTGACAATTCGATACTTGTTCCTCCAAGCATTCCTTTCTTGGCATACCTTGTTTAATGCCGCTTGTAGTTTTTCAACATCGGTGGAGAAAAGGTATATTGGTTCCCTTAGGGGAATGGGTTCTTGATGTTGATATGGCATCCTGAGCTTGAATGCTCTGATGCGTACCCATTGAAGGTAAGGATCCAGGGAGATGCAAAGATGTTTTCCTAACAATCTTCTCCCTTTGCTGTGAACAAGACGCCAGGCTTGGACAATTTCCTTTTTCAGCATGTTGCCATGATCGTCGATGTTCTTGAAGAATAGACCCTCCAATTGGATGTTACTTGGAATGTTTTTCATGGGATAGTCGTATTGACGACGGGCTAAAGCTGGATTGTAACTGATTCCTCCCTTAGTTCCAATAAGGGGTATGTTGGGAAAACTTCCGCAACTGAAGATGATCTTGGTTTCGTCGTTGTCAGGACTACACCACTCAATGTCCGTATGAGTGAGGGACATGATTTTCTGTGACCAGTAAAGGCCATCCCTCATATTCCAGAAAGTGCTAGACTTTGGCAGGTGCGAAACGAACCATTCGTATAACAACGGTACGCAGCATGTGATTAATCCTCCTCGCTGCAGGTTTCTTGAATGCACAGAGTGATAAGCATCCGCAAGCAAGGTTGGAACTGGATTTCCAATTAAGAAGATCTTAATTGCGTTGATGTTGACAAAATCGTTAATGTTAGGGAATAAAAACAATCCGTAGATAAGCAAAGCCAAGATTTCCTCAAAAGCGCTCATATCTTGGATGCTGACGAAGTACCGAGCTTGATCAAACAGGAATTTGGAGGGCAATCCTTGAATTCCTCCTCTACTCACCATATGAGTTCTGATGTCGACTACGTTTAAAGGAGTAGTTGCAGCGATGATAATGTCGTCAGGATTCTTTTCCAAACCGGAGTACGGATCTTGCGCGTACACGAGTATTCCAATCAGACGAGAGTACTCCTCCAACGTAGGTATGAGCTGATAATCTGGAAAGGTGAAGCAGTGATACGTTGGATCGTAAAACTGTACCAAGGTGGGAAAGATCCCATCCACAATGTTGGTATTGAGCAAAGGCAGAAGTCTTCCATACTTCTCCTTGAAAGCCTGGGGGTTGACCACCAGTTTTTCGAGCTTTCCTAGTCCTCGACCTGGGGAATCTTAAAGGTGTATTTCCTAGCTCTCTTTCTTCCGTAATCCATGGTATAGATCCTTAAGTCCTTTCTCCGTTTCTCTCTTTCTATGAAGTTCAAAACGTTCGTTATTTAGTTTCCTTGAAAAACGACTCGAAAAAAAGACTCTTTTTGTTTTTAGTTGTTATTAATGAATGATGCATGAATGCATGAATGCACACACAAGAGTTTTAAACAAACATGGCGTTGAAGGGTATAGTGGTCATGAAGTCAAAACGCAAACCTCGCCCCAAATGGTAAACTAAGGATAAGGATTTTTGTACCTGTAGAACGGGTTCTAGGGGTCTCAGAGTTTTTGCTCAACCTTAAAGATACGTTGATTGGTATCTATAAGAGAGTTTTCTCTGAGTGTAGGATCTGCGTGACAATTACTTTCGTAATCACCGCTCTACGTCCTAAAAAAGGCTTTAAGTGGGGTTAATGTGTTTCTAGGTCCTCCTGGTACAAATCAGTCTCGGAATGCATTGGCGCAGTTAATCACAACCAGCCAGGCAAATCCCAAGAGTAGAATTGTGAACCAAGATTAGAGGGTCTTCACCGGGAAGACATCCTCCATCCTATCTTATGTTGCACTCAAATCCGGGTATAGGATTTCTCACCACAAGGGGGAATCAAGCCCTTTCCCGATACAGAATAAACAAAATAAACAAATATAAATGCAGCAAACACATGAAATGACACAGAGGTTAGGCAGGACCTCTCTTGTTTGAGGGGGAATTTGGCATCCCTAATTCCTCATTGGGGCTGGACCAGCAACAGGTCAACCATTGGTTTGGATGAAAAACCAAGGTTTTTAACACTTATATCCCCAGCAGAGTCGCCATTTTTCTGTGGTTGTCGTTTTTTTACCTCCCCGTTTCACTTGGGAGGACGACACGCTAGACCCTTCACGCGAAATTTGGAAGGAGAATGCACCCGTGGCGGGATGAATTTTATTTCAGTTCTTCCTACGATATCACACGAACTTTCTTATTGTCCTACGAGTAGGAAAGGGAAAAAAAGATCTCAACTAAACCCTAGGAGTTTGCTAAGTGTGGGGATTCACCTAGACTAGAAATTCTGGAGTTCGGGAGGTCGGTTATACATAGGGAAGTGTTTAAGCACCCTACATATCTGTAGTACTCTACAGGAACCTTCTCTGTGTCTAAATGTGTTTGTGCTGCTAATGATTATTGGGAATGTTTCTCCTTTGTATTAGGAGAAGGAATTGAATTGAATAAAAGAAAGACAGACAGACAGACTGACTATTTTTGGTATTTTATTAGCTCGCTGAGATTCCTTGTGAACCTCATGCCTACATATCCCTAATGGAAGTCAGAGCTTAATGTAGTTCGGGGAACTAATTGATTATTAATTATTTTTGGGTGCCTTGCTTGAAGCTCAAGGTTGAAGCTTGAATTAAATCTCTGTTTACAGTAAAGAGACATGAAGTCATCTTTATAGAGAGGTATTTCTACTATTCCACCACAAACATTAAAAGAGTGACAGAATAACTGAATTCATTTCATTCAAGAGGGGGACCTTACTTGTGTATGTGCAAGTATACCAGTCAAATGCCTCTTAAATGAAAGAAAAGATGCTCATCCAAATTAGGGAAAGTTACCACATGTCTGGGTTTTACTGCCAGCTCATGCCTTTCAAAATCCTAAATGGGAGACTTGATTAAAATGAAATGTAATGTTTGTTTGTTTGAATGTGGTGAGATAGAGGAAAGATCTCTCTATAGAGATAAGCTATGTCTATCTACTGTATAAAAGATTTGATTTTTAACTGGCTTGTATGAGGCCCAAGCTTGAGGCTTTTTGATTGATTGATTATTATTATGACTCTGGGAGAAAACTCCACTGGGGATTAATTTACAAGGGATTTTTATGTTCTGTACAAAGCCCAGAATTGAGGCTGACTCTACTTAGGGAAAATCTATTTTGATGGGTTTTATTTGGTGTTCTGTACAAAACCCAGAATTGAGGCTGACTCTAACTAGGGGAAATATTATTTTCTGCCTTGTATGAAGCCCAAGGTTGTGGCGGACTCTTAAATGAACTGAGTATGGATGACTCTATGGGAAAAGATCCTAGATGTTAGGAGTCTTTGACACATGAAATATGGTTTATCTGCCTTGTACAAAGCCCAAGGTTGTGGCTACCTGAATGATGAAGGACTCACTGGGGGAGACTCTATTATCTGCCTTGTACAATGCCCAAGGTTGAGGCTGACTATTAACAGGGAGTTTTATTGTTTTGGTGCCTTGTATGAAGCCCAAGGTTGAGGCTAACTTTTTTTGTTGGATTTTGACTCTACTGAAGGATTTATTTATTAAAAGACTGATTTTTTTTTGGAAGCTAATCCTTTCCAGGGATTTTGACTCAGCTGGAGAAATTGTCTGTTAAAAGACTGATTTTTGTCATGTTTTTTGGAGGCTGACCCTTTCCAGGGGGTTTGACTCTTTTGGGGAAATTATCTCCTAAGAGAAATGAATCTTTGGCTTTTAAAGAAGTGATTTTGGAGGCTAACCCTTTCCAGGGGTTTTTATTAAGATGAAAGAAATGATTTGGAGGCTAACCCTTTCCAGGGGTTTTTGTTAAAATGAAATAATGTGATTTGGAGGCTAACCCTTTCCAGGGGTTTTTATTAAGATGATTGGCAAAAAGATTATCTAGTGGAGACTTCTTGTTTAAAGCCTAAGATGAAGGCTGACACTTGCTGAGGATAAGCAAACATGGATCCTAGACTCTGCTAAGGAAGATTGATGAAGATAAGGGTGACAGAGACTGTCCATGTCTCTCATTCCAAAAGGTGTACTCAATGTAAAATTGAGACAAACTTAGCTTGTTTTAAAGTCTGGTTTAAATTGGAAGAAACTCACCAGGGTATGTTAAAAGGTGACTAAAGACCTGTTCCTATGTTTATAAGAAACCTGGTGGGTCCTTGTATACAAGCTCAAGAGGAAGCTGGAAATGCTTTTAAGAAGCCTGTGGGTCCTTGTACAAAGCCCAAGAGGATGCTAATCGAGGGTCATCGAGGGTCCTTGTTATAGCACAAGAGAAAGCTATGTAGTTTTGAACTTATTTTGGCTCTAAGCAAATGGGTAAGAGGTTTCACCGGGAATAATTCCTCTTTGGGTGGATGTGTCCTATTTTTTGGATTCTAAGGTTTTTGCCAAGATGTTTCACCGGGGATAATTCATCTTGGGGTTTGAACTACAGATCTCTAATTAGGAAAGAGCCTTCACCGGGAAGACATTCTCAATCCTAGGCCATATTCCTATAATATATATAGTTTAACTGTCCTAGGCTTTATACTCAAACGTAGTTCTAAACTAATATATGCACAGTTTATATTTGACAGTAATTTAAATAAAGACTGTAAATTGAAAGCTTGTAAAGCCTAACCTGGGTGGAGTGGAGGCCTTTGAAGAAGTATGTACAAAGCCTTACCAGTAATTGATGGATAACAGTTGAATATATAGGATAAACAGTTAATGGTTTTTAGAAAACAGAAGAAGTGAAGATGGACAAAGGTCACATAAGTATCTGAAGAGTTTCACCGGGAATAATGCCCTTCAAATTCCAGAAGAATGTTTTGAAAACAGAAAGAAGATTTTGAAAATACAGTTTTGTAAAACAAACTATGAAAAGAAAGAAGGTGTTGGGACTTACACTCTATTAGAGGCCCACTGAAAATGATTTACTGTTTATGAAAACAATTGAACAATGATTGAAATGATATAAGGTTTTGTTGTTTGAAAACCTTAATCATCTGTTTGATCGGAGATTGAAAACAGTTTTGCAAATTGACAAAAGTCAACTTAATTAAGGCAAAGATGAAATCTATACCTAATTAAGACCTAAATAATTAGGGTTTTATCATAAAATTATTCACAAAGTAATTAGGTTAAAACAAAATGAAAATATATATTTTAAAGTATTTAAGAAAACATTTAAAACATACTAAGTAAACCTAATTAAAATACATGAAATAAATAATATTTTTATGATTTTTTTTTATTATTCATAAAATAGGTATATTAAATAACAAGTGTGTGAAAAATGAGGTGAAAATGGATATTTTTGATAGGTTAAATAATTGTGTGAAGTTTGTGAATAAAACAAAGAAAAATAGTGGTAAAAAAAATTGGGTTTGTCTCCTCCAAGGTTTGAACACGCGCCCTTTAAGTCACCAGCTCAAAATAACACCACTGAGCCAACGCGCGCTTGGTGATTATAACACACATCCAGTTCATTATATTTTCAAACAAGTGGTAAATCATGGAAAAATAAAAGAAACAAAAAGTCTGGGGCGAGGGGGATTCGAACCCCAGACTTGAGGCATGAGGAGACTAAGGGCGTATGTGAGGCCACTAGGGCAAACGATGAATTCGTTTATAAAACGCATACCATTCAAAATAAAATAAACCTAGCCCATGGATTTGAATTTCGCGCGCCACCATAGTCATCTTCTTCCTCGAGCTCAAAGATTTTCAAATTTCTAACTCTCTGGTTTCTCAACTAAATGGCATGATGTAAACATCAATCTTGCTCTAAATTTCCTCACGAACCCAGATATGTAACTAACATTTATATATATTAACTATAGCTACCTAATTTCTCAGAGAACTCTAAGAACACATGAACCCTAAATTTAAAATTAAATGACAAACAAGATGAATAAATGAACGATGATAGAGGGTTTTCAATCCTCTGATGATGCTGAACAAGATATAATCGAGCTTTATTACAAAGAGTACCTAAATTAAAGAGATAGAGTTCAAAAACTTACCTCTGAAAATGGAGGTCATGAGGATGATAGAGAGCACCTGGGCTTGTATGAATGATCCCAAAAGCTTCCTTGGGACTCAGTGATGCTAACTGAATGCTTATTGTAACTTCAATTCTCCTGAATTGCTCTATGGACCTCCCTCGATTTGAGCTTCAAGTGGACATGGAGAGTGATGAATCTTGAGTTACAGATGAGTTGCAGCCATCTGAACAGCTTCACTATGACCTGAGGAACACGTCTGGATGCTTGGCTTTGTTGGAAACCTTCTGAATTGCTCTATGGACCTCCAACTGCAACAGCTCCAAAGTGAGAGCAACAATGGCGTTCCTCCACTTACAGAAGTGATCCAGGTGCTTGGATCACCTCAAATGAACCCCTTTGAGATGTTAGAATGCTTACTTTCCAAAGATAAGCTCTGGTTTGAAGAAAACGATTCTTCTTGCCAAAGAACTTTGAAAAACCATAAGCATGAGAAGAGAAAGAGAAAGCAAGGAATATGGTTGCTTTGGTGTGTTTTCTGAATGAGAAAGAGCCCTCTATTTATAGGCAAATGGCTCAGAGCAATTGAACATAGCAAGCTTGCTTAGTGTAGTGAGTTTGGTTTCTTAGCCAAGAAGAAAATTTGAAAAGATCCTAAATGCAATGATGCATTTTCGGGATAGCTTCCCCAACCATTGATCTTGTATGATCTAAGGGAACATTTCTGATTCAGAGGAGAGTTCTAATTGGCTTAGAACAAGATTCCTTGATGATTCATCATTTGCCATAAATTCAAAAATGCAATCATTACATAATCACATGCCTTTGTTTTTGGGAATCTTCTCTAATCCTTATGCAATGATGAATTTGGATGCATGGCATGTTTTCAGATGTGTTATGGGTCGTGTAGCATCCATAAGTGAGGTCATGTGCACAAAATTGCAAAGTTCAAAAATGATGCATGACCTATAATTTTACTTCATGGTGCCAAATTTGAACAAGCATAACTCTTAGCTCAAAATGAATTTGGAGAAGGTTGAACACAATTTGGAAAGCCCTAAACATCTACTTCAAATCATTAGTTTATGGTTCCTTCAGAATCCTTTGGCAAATTTGTGAAAAATGAGGCCAAAGTTGGAAGAAAACTAGGTTAAAAACACTTAGAAAATTTTCTAAGTGTTTATGACCTAAAACTTCAAAATTCCCAAATCTCTTAAATGATTGATCTTTTGAAAAAAGTTCCATTGTAAGATGTTGTTTTATTTTGCAAGATCTACAACTTTCATGTTGGAAGTTTTTTGAGTTGTGTAGGTGAAATTTTGAGTTCCCACAATGCCCTCAAAAACCCTAATTCCCGACTTTTTGCTCCTTGAAGATTCTTCTTGAATTTCTTTGGTCAAATGACTTTAATATCCATATATTGATGATATTGATCCTTGAAAGTCATGGTTTGACCAAAAATCTTAAAAGTCAAAGGTGATCCCATACAGTTGACTTTTTCCAGATAAGGTGAGATTTTGGACTTTTGTGTGGAATTAAGATCTTCTCCTCAAATGAGTGATGTAAATGGGTTATATTGAGGTAGCAGAGGTTCTTGAATCATGTCTTGAGTTTTGGATCCATGCCCTGATTAAAAGTCAACTATCCAGATGAATTAGGTTAAAAACCCTAATTGTCGACCAGATGAAATTGGTGACTGTGGATCTTGAATTGAGGTGTGATGTCCAGTGGATCTTATTGTATGGATCATTTGAAGATGATTGAAGTCTTTAATAGATGTCCTGGAGCTTTTTAGGGTTTCCCAAAGGTGATCCCTGATTTCAGTCCTTGATAGGCTCAAAAACCCTAGTATGGTGACCTGAGTAAATCTGTACTCAGAGGACTGGGTGTCTAATCAATCATAGGTGAAAAAAATGAAGCTCTTGAGTCCTAGGATTATGTTAGAGACTAATCCTTCTACTGATTGATCCTTTGCCTGAGTTTTCTTGTCTTTGAACATCCTTGATTAAATGCCAAATGAAGAAGTGACTGCTCTGGGTACTTGCTTTGACCTGATGAAAATCCTGAAGATATGTCATCTCAGGGGGGTCAAAAATTAGGGTATGACAAATTCCATGTTCAAATATAGTTCAAACGGTAATATTCCAACGGTAATAACAGACTTCTATAAAAAGAACAAAACTATGATAGAAGTTGTGTGAGAATGGAGTGAGAAAGCATGAGACAGCTTGAGCAAGAAAATGAGCATAAGATTTATTAAGCTACTCCATTAGAGGCAACACACACAAAGTGTGTGATGAAACGACTATGTTGAAATACACATCAACAGCCTATGGAAAGCAAAATGAAAGAGTGAAAAAGAAAACTCTGCATGTTCTGCAGTATGCTCCAATGGAGTTATAACAAATCCACAAATACTTGATCAGTTCGTATATTCCTCACGTGGAATGACTAGAGAAAATGAATACACTAAGTTGCTGCTCGATAGTGTCTCATGTTTACTTATGATCATTAAATGTGTTATCAGCTGTAACAAGCTTCATGATCAGTATTCCAGAAGAAGATGAAGATCGACGTACAAGAAGCAATCAACATGAGAGCTTTTGCTCCATATCTGCTTATGAAGAAGAGAATAAAGACGGTCTTACAAGAAGGAATTACATTCAAGAGTTGAAGCTCTAATCTCCTTACCCAAACAATAGAAGACCAAACTGAAAGAAGCAACCTGATACAAGAGCTGCTGCTCTTAATCTGCTTTTAGAAGAAGATGAAGATCTCATCCAGAAGTTAAATAAAAGAAGACTGCAAGAATGTGTTTCAATTCTTGTAATAATATGTAAAACACATAGAGTTGTTGCTCGTATTGTGTTATATCTTAGGAAACTTCTGATAGATTATTTAGGCACCAGAAGTGACTTCTAGTCAGTGTATCGTAAATATATGTACTTAGAATAGGAGAACATTTGCTTAATTAAGAAGCACACTTGTTATCTCCAGAAGAACAATTCTGAAAGAATTGTTGTTCCTTGGGTATCCTCTGTTCAGGATACTTGAGAAGTCCTTGAGATCTGGTTAGACTCTTGGAGGGTTCTAGCTCAATAAACGTTATATCTCGTGGATATCACTGAACAATTTATTGTCCAGGAAGTTTGTCACGAGCAGTTGGCTTGTGCAGGGTTAGTCATGAGCAGTTGGCTTATGCAGGAGTTACTAGGTTGATGAACATTATATCTTGTTGAGATCACTGAACAGTTCATCATCTAGGGTTAGTCACTCGCGGTTAGTTTGTGCGGGAAGTTAGTCACGACAGTTGATCGTGCAGATGTAATCAGTTTGGTTATAGTGGATTAAGTCCTCGATTGAGAGAGGCAAAATCACCTGAGGAGGGTGGACTGGAGGTAGCCTTGTTGAGAAGGTGAACCGGGATAAAAATGAATGTGTCTTTTATCTTCGGTACCTTTCATTTAACTCAGAACATTCTCACTGATAATCTTCAGAATTGTACTTGATTAAGTTAGAAGTTCTGATGAATTTAAGAAGTTAAATTGAATGTATATCTCATTGGTTATGTCGTGCTTCCGCAACAATGATCTAAGCATATCCATAAGATTAGATACAAGAAGAAATAAAAAGATTTATTAAAAGGGAAAAAATAGGAAAGAACACAATTCAAACCCCCCTTTTCTTGTATTTTTCTCCACCTTCAGCAAGTACATCCAAATGGATGAAAATATGAAATGTTGGGTTTTCTATTCTTCCACAGTTTCATTTATCATAGTCCTAGCCATTTCTTGTAATGTTTTGTTCTTACCTCCCATAACTCCATTTTGTTGAGGAGTTCTAGGACAGGAGAAATTATGGGAGATTCCATTATCTTTAAAGAACTTCTCAAAGAGATGGTTCTCAAATTCTCCTCCATGATCACTTCTAACCTTTATAATCTTAAGCTCTTTTTTATTTTGAACTTCGTTACAAAATTCAAAGAACACAGTATGTGACTCATCTTTGTGTTTTAAGAATTTTACCCATGTCCATCTGTTGTAGTCATCAACAATAACCAATTCGTACTTCTTGCCTCTGATTGATGCAGTTTTAACTGGACAAAATAAATCAATATGCAGAAGTTCTAATGGTCTAGAGGAGGAAACAACATTTTTAGATTTAAAAGAGGTTTTTGAAAACTTTCCCTTCTGACATGCTTCACAAAGAGCATCTGAGTTAAACTTCAGATTTGGGAGACCTCATACCAAATTTAGTTTTTTGAGTTGAGATAATCTCCTCAAGCTAACATGTCCCAATCTTCTGTGCCATACCCATTGCTTATCATTAACAGACAAAAGACAAGTTAATTTCTGAGTTTTAAGTTTAGAAAGATCACTTTTATAAATGTTGTTCTTTCTCTTACCAGTAAAAAGGATTGATCCGTCTTTATGACTAACAGCCTTACAAGACTCTTGATTAAAGATTATATCATAACCGTTGTCACTTAATTGACTTATAGACAACAAGTTATGAGCTAATCCTTCTACTAGTAAAACATTAGTTATACAGGGAGAGTTACCGTTACCGATAGTTCCTAAACCAATAATCTTTCCTTTTTGGTTCCCTCCAAATCTAACGTCTCCGCCAGATTTAAGTTCCAAGCTTTGGAACATAGACTTTCTTCCTGTCATGTGACGCGAGCATCCAGAGTCCAGGTACCATAACTGGTGTTTTAACTTCACTGCTAAGGACATCTGCAACATAAATTATTTTCTCCTTAGGTACCCATATCTTTTTAGGTCCTTTGGTGTTAGTGTGCCTAAAGTTTTGTTTGAACTTAGGTCTAGCATGAGAATTATCAGAATAGGATGTATATTTGATGTAATGAGTGTGTCCAAAATTAAATTGTGTGTGCAAGGGTTTATATGTGATTTTCATTTCATCAATCGGTTTAGGTTGATATGGTTCCTTTCCCTTAGGTGTCTCATAGCCAACTCCAGTTCTATTGTTTCTACTTAAACCATAAATCATAGAAGCTATCTTGCTTCTGTTTATACTTTTAGCTAGAAATTTTTGAAAACCAACGTCATATTCTTTCAAAATATCTTTAGAACTTGAAGCACTATCTGACTTAGAAATCTTTTGAATTTTTAATTCCTCTATAAGTTTCAGATTATTTTCTTCAAGATCAAAATTTTCTGCTTTAAGTTTCTGTTTATCAACTACAAGATTGTTTTTAAGTTTCTTGTATTTGATTCTTAATTTACTATGGTTTTCCAGAAGTTCTGACAAACTTTCTTCAAGCTCATCTCTTGTAAGTTCAGAAAATGCCTCGTTAGTTTCTGATTCTGAGCCTGAGTCATCTTCTGTGGTGGCCATGAATGCTATGTTGGCGTGTTCATCTTCTGAGTTGGATTCTTCTTCAGAAGCTTCCGAATTATCCCACGTGGCCATCATACTTTTCTTCTTTTCGAATCTTTTCTTTGGCTTTTTTCTTTGTAGTTTGGGACAGTCATTCTTGAAGTGTCCTGGTTCTTCACATTCATAGCATACAGTGCCTTTTCTGCTAGTCCTTTTGTATCCAGAAGATTCTCCTTTGTATTCTGGTCTTCTGAAGTTTCTGAACTTCCTTTTCTTATGCTTCCAGAGTTGGTTGATTCTTCTGGAGAGAAGAGATAGCTCATCTTCTTCTTCCGATCCAGATTCACTCGAGCATTCTTCTTCAGCCTGCAAAGCGTTAGTTTCAAATTTTTTAACAGATTTAAGAGCGATAGTCTTACCTTTCTTTTGAGGCTCATTTCCATCGAGTTCGATCTCATGACTTCTTAATGCGCTGATGAGTTATTCAAGGGATACATCATCAAGATTCTTTGCGACTTTGAACACTGTAACCATTGGTCCCCATCTTCTTGGTAGACTTCTGATAATTTTCTTTACATGATCAGCTTTGGTGTATCCTTTGTTTAGAACTCTTAGACCAGCTGTTAAGGTTTGAAATCTTGAGAACATGGCTTCAATAGATTCGCCATCTTCCATTTTGAAGGCTTCATACTTCTGAATGAGGGCCAAAGCTTTTGTCTCTTTGACTTGAGCATTACCTTCATGAGTCATTTTGAGTAACTCAAACATATCATGTGTCGTATCTCTGTTTGTGATTTTCTCGTATTATGCATGTGAGATAACACTTAGTAAGATAGTTCTAACTTTGTGATGTTTTTTGAATTCTTTATTTTGTTGATCGGTCATGTTTTTCCTGTCTATCTTTTTGCCTTCATTTACATGATGTTCGTAGCCATCGACCACAATATCCCATAGGTCAGGATCACATCCTAGAAAGAAACTTTCGAGTCTATCTTTCCAATATTCAAAATTTTCCCCATCAAACACGGGAGGTCTTGAATAACCATTGTGGTTTAATTCATTTGCCATAGTGTTTTCCTTCTGGATCTTTTTTCTGACACGGTTAATTGTTTGCACCCAGAACCAAGTGCTCTGATGCCAATTGAAGGGTATGAAAACACTTAGAAAGGGAGGTTTGAATAAGTGTTTTTTTTTGCAATAAAAATGACACCGTATTTTTATCCTGGTTCGTTATAACTCAACTACTCCAGTCCACCCACCAAGGTGATTTCGCCTCTCTCAATCAAGCACTTAATCCACTATAATCAAAACTGATTACAAATGCACAACCAACTGTCGTGACTAACAATAAAATGCACAGGCTAACTGCTAGTGACTAACACTAGATAATAAACCGTTCAGGGATCTCCACGAGATATAACGTTTATTGATCTAGAAACCTCTAAGACTAAATTAGTCCTAGCCCTCTCGAGAATTCTGACCCAACTGGTCTCTCAAGGAACAATTACAAGTTAACAATAGTGTTTCAGATTGCTTCTAGAAAGCTTTAATCACAACTATGATATTTCACTAAGTGTTCAGTACAATAGATATGAAGTCAGAATAGTAAAGATAATGTTCTTCGGCATAAAAGTTCTTCGTTTGTATATTTTCTCACTCTCTTGTGTGTATTTTTTTCTTTTTCAAATGATCTTCTATTTATAGCATTTTGGAAGATTTCGTCTGATGCTGGATAATAGGATAGCTTAGCCTTTCATGTTTGCGTGTTATCTTGGATAAACTTGCTTTCCACGCTTCTTGAGACTTGTTACTAAATCTGCTTTTAGCCGTTAATAATCATTATGTCTCCAACAGTAATCTTTCTTCTGTCAGAGTATTTTATCTTTGTATTTTTTCAAGAAAACTTCTTTCTAACTTTTTAGATATAACGTTTATCAGAATTATGCTTCAGCGGTTGGTGCTTTAAGAAGTTTCTTCATTAGAACTTCTTTAGACTTCCGCGTGACTGTCTTTCAGAATTTGTATGTAGTCCAAGTTCTGATGGTATTTGTTTTGCTTGAACTTCAGCATATGTTTAGAACTTCTTCTGAAACAAGAGATATATAATTAGAGTGTCATATTTACTTATACAAAATTTATTTAATTGTTATCATCAAAACACTATGATAAGATTAGAACAAAACTATGTTCTAACAAAAGGGTTCACTCAGGAAGAAGGAGTAGACTTTAATGATGTGTTCTCACCTGTTGTAAAGTAGATCCATTAAAATGTTGTTGGCCCTGGTGGCGAAGTTCGACTTAAACCTTGAACAAATGAATGTGGAGACCACCTTCTTGTATGGTGATATAGATGGAACAATACTGATGAAGCAACCAAAAGGGTATGTAGTAATAGGCAAGGATGATTATGTAGGCAAGTTGAATAATTGATTGTGACAAGTTCATGACACACATAGGTTTCACTAAGAGCCAGCTCGACCACTATGTTTACTCAAGATTTTGACCTGGAAGATCACTTGTTATCTTGTTGATTTATATGGATGATATCCTTAAAGCAAGCGGCAGTTTCGAGGATGTAATGAAGTTAAAGCTTGAACTCAATTAGGAGTTCGAAATGAAGCATCCGAGAGCTGCCACCAGGATTCTTGGGATTGACATCTAGGGAGATAGAAAGCATTCGAGATTACGCTTATCTCAAGAGACATGCCTAAGGAAGACTTGACAACATTGGTATGTTGAGTTCAAAGTCTATTATAACACCATCAAATCCCTAACTCAAGCTGAGTACGGCTCAAAATCTGAATACAGAAGTTGAAAGAGTCTATATGAATAGAATTCCTTATGCTATTATAGTAAGTTCTTTGTTGTATGTTATGATTTGTACGAGGTCAGACATAGTCTACGAGTGAGCCTTGTTAGCAGGTATATAGCCAATCTTGGAAAGGCACACTAGCAAGCTTTGAAGTGGATTATGAGATATATAAAGATTCCTTGAGCAGGGTCTTGGTATATGGTGGATCCATAATTAATGGCAAAGCCTAAGTCAAAGGATTTTTTACTCTTACTATGTTGGATGTATGGATACCATAAAATCTCTTTCCATATATGTTTTCACTATGTTTGGCACAAAAATCAGTTGGAAAGCGATGCTTCAGAAGGTTGTAGCCTTATCAACCACTGAAGCTGAATATATTGTCCTTACTGAAGTTGTAAAAGAAGCATCGTGGCTTGAAGAATTTTCTAAGGAACTGAAACTTAAAGGTCAAGCTATAACTAGTAAATGTGATAGTCAAAGTGTTATACATCTGTTGAAGAATTCAACCTACCATGAGGGGACAAATGCACAATGATGTTAGGTTGCATTTCGTCAGGGAGAAAATCGAAAGTGAAAAATTCAAAATGATGAAGGTTTCAACTTATCATAAATGTTGTTGATATGATCACCAAGTCAACTTATCACTTAGCCTTGAAATAGAAAATGAATAGAAAAACGTTTATAACCAACTATGTTTTTCTCTCTTCTCTTTTCTCCCATTACGGATTGAACACTTTCTTGTGTTTGTTCAAGAAACTGTCTCTTTTTCTCGGATTTACCTTGTTGAAAACGACGATTGTCACAACAGGATGCAATTGCATTCTCATTTAATTATGAACAAGTTTATGTGTAATCTCATGTAATTACTTTTTATTATTGTTGGGTTGCAACATACTCCAACACAAACAACTATAGAACTATAGTTAGTTGTAGATATAAAAGTGTCATGAGTTTTTTGGTTACACAAAAAGTTTAATGTGTTTATATATATAATTTAATTGATTTTTATTTTTACACTATTTACATGCAAAAGTAGCTTTATTGTTTTTAAGTAACTTAAATCAATTATTTCTTCTAAGGTATTTTTTATATTTTGATCAACAAATTAGATTATTTAATATTGTATATGTGAGAATTGGATCGAACTCTAGTGTGTCAAAGAGTAGCTTCTGGTTCAACAAAGACTGTATCGAAGACCTACATACTGTAGTCGAAGTGTGTTCTAGTATGTGGGTGTTGAAATGCTAGGGCTGTTAGTATTTCGAATTAGGCCCGTTTTTCCAATTGTTTAAGTTAAATTGTACCCTAATTTGGCTTGTAATGGGTATTTGTGAAAAAGCCCATTAGTTTAGTATGTTAGATTTTATTATAAATAGCATACTAGTCTCTCATCATTGCATACAGCAAATCCTAATTTAGGGTGAGGGGATTATTTCTTATTCTTGTAACTTGTAATCTTATTTAAAAGAGAAAGGAAAGAATAGTTGTTATAACCATTCCTTTATTGTTGTTCTTCTTGTTTATCATCTTTTCTACCCTTGCGTGTTTCCTGATCACAAAGAAACATGTTATCCTTTGTTCATCAAGGCATCCTTTTCACAACAAATTGGTGCGGTGAGCGTGGAGAAGATGCCTTCAACAAAGTATGAAATTGAAAAGTTCATCGGAGTGAACTATTTTCGGTCTGTGGCGCTTGAAGATGAAATCCCTACTGGTTCATCAGGGTTGTTTGGAAGAGTTGAAGGGAGCGGCGAATATGGACGCTTCGTTAACGGAAAGAGAGAAGACGACCATGATCAAGAAAGCGCACAGCGCAATTTTGTTCAGCTTTGGTGATAAGGTTCTTCGACAGGTGTCAAAGGAGACGACGACATCAGGGTTATGAGTGAAACTTGAAAGTTTGTACATGACCAAGTCGCTGGTAAATCGACTCTAGCTGAAGCAAGCTTTGTCTTCATTCAAGATGGTTGAACACAAAATGTTGGCTGAGCAGTTGGATATGTTCAAAATAGCTGGTTCTTGATCTTGAAAATATTGATGTGAAGATCGATGATGAAGATCAAGCGTTGTTACTATTAGGGATGGCAAGCAGACCCAAACCCATGGGTCCCACCCGCACCCGAACCCGAGTCAACGGGTGAAACCCCGAGTTGACTAGGTTTGTGTTCGGGTTCGGGTGCCACCCGATATTTCGGGTGCGGGTTTGGGTAGTGTGAAACTCGCACTCGAAACCCGAAATCACACCCGTATATATATATATATATATATATATATATATATATATATATATATATATATATATATATATATATTGCAAGTTCGGGTTTGGGTGAAAAAACCCGAACCCAAAGGGTGTGGGCGTGGGTGTTATTTTGCCACCCGAATAGCATTTGGTTTTGGGTTCGGGTTCGGGTGCCGATTTCATATGCGAGTTTGGGTAGTGTGAAACCCGCACCCGACCTGAACCGGTACCATCCCTAGTTATTATTGTGTGCCTTGCCTCGATCGCATGCTCACTTCAAAGAAAATCTCTTGTATGGAAGGGAATCCCTGACCTATGAAGAAGTTCAATCAGCCCTATATTCTAAGGACTTGAACGAATAAAAGGAGCATAAACCTTCGACTGTTGGTGAAGGTTTGGCCGTTAAGGAAAAATTCCTGCGAAAGGATGGTAAGTTCGACAAGAAGATGGGAAAAAGCCAGTTGAAGTCTTAGAGTGGCAAAGCATCTAGTATTCAATGCTATCATTGTAAGAAGGAAGGTTACACAAGAAAGGTGTGCCCTGAACGCCTGAAAGATCATGGAGGTAACGATAATGGAAACACTGCCATTGTTCAAGATGATTTCGAATCATCTGATGTTCTTGTGGTTTCAAGTGGTGACTCGAGTAAGGAGTGGATTATGGATTCAGGTTGCACTTGGCATATGACTCTAAACAAAGACTTATTCGAGGAATTATGTGATCAAGATGGTGGATCTGTATTGCTGGGAAACAACAAAGCTTGCAAGATTACAGGTGTAGGATCTATGACATTCAAGCTCCATTATGGGTCAATAAGTTTGTTAACTAAAGTCAGGTATGTTCCTGATTTGCAGAGAAATTTGATTTCTCTTGGTGAATTCGACAAGAAAGGATATGTTTTCCAAGGAGAGAAAAGTATCCTAAGAGTCATGAAGGGGTCGAATGAAGTCTTGAGAGGCGTGAAGAAACAAGGTTTGTATACCCTTGATGCTGAAGTTGTAAGTGGTTCGACAAATTTCACATCCCCAAAACCTTTCTCGAAGACAGAAATGTGGCAGATTAGGCCATGTCAGTGAAAGGGGTTTGGTCGAATTAGGGTAACAATATCTGCTTGGTGGAGACAAAATTGAAAAGCTGAAGTTTTGTGAACCATGTGTACTTGGAAAATCTTGTAGAGTGGAGTTCAACAAAGGCAAACAAAGAACACATGGATCCCTTGATTATATCCGGGCTGATCTTTGGGGGCCTGCAAGGTGTCCATCACATTCAGGAGCTAAGTATTTTCTATCCATAGTAGATGATTACTCCAAAAAATTACGGGTATTCATCAAGAAGACTAAGGATGAAACTTTTAAGAATTTCAATAGTTGGAAGATTTTGGTCGAAAATCAGACTGGCAGAAAGGTCAAGAGGTTGAGAACCGATAATGACCTTGAATTTTGCCATGAGGCGTTCGACAGCTTTTGTGCTGCCTCTGGTATTGCAAGGCATAAAACTACTGCAGGTACTCCATAACAAAATGGTTTGGCTGAAAGGTTTAATCAAACTATTTTGGAGAGAGTCAGATGCATGTTGACTAGTGCTGTGTTAAAGAAGGTATTTTGGGCTGAGGCGGTTTCGACAGCAACATATCTGATAAACAGATGTCCTTCGACAACGTTAGATATGAAAACACCTGAAGAAGTTTGGTCGGGACATCCACCAGATCTCGACAAACTTAGAGTATTTGGCTGCGTAGCCTGTGCTCACATTAGGGAAGACAAGGTCGAACCTAGAGCTCTGAAATGCATGTTCATGGGATATCCTGAAGGAGTCAAAGCTTATAGGCTATGGTGCCTAGAGCCAGGTCATTGGAGAAGTATCACCAATCGAGATGTAGTTTTCAATGAAGCTAAAATGGCTTTTAAGAAAAGTGATTATGTTGATCGAAGTGCAGAAAAATCTGACGAAGAGCTGGAACAGGTAGAGATTCCTGTTGAGGTGGAGCAAGTTGATGCTGAATTTCATATTCCAGATGAAGTCAAATAAGAAGCAAAAGATGTTGAGGAAGTTGAGGAAAATGTTGATGACTACCTATTGGCAAGAGATAGGTCGAGAAGAGTCATCAAGCGACCTCAGATACTTGGGTATGCATATCTTATAGCTTATGTCTTAATCTCTGCAAGTGAGGTTCTAGATGAAGAACTTATTCCAATCTCCTCGACACTGGAATAGGAGATTCAACAAGTTCATGGCACGCATAAGTTTCATTAGAAGTCAGTTCGACCATTACGTTTACTTCAGATTTCTACCTGGTAATTCTTTTGTTATTTTGTTGCTTTATGTAGATGATATTCTCAAAGCAAACAATAATGTTGAAGATGTAATGAGGGTGAAGGTTGAACTCAATAAGGAGTTCGATATGAAGGATCTGGGAGCTGCTTCCAGAATTCTTGGGATTGACATTCGAAGAGATAGAAAGTAGTCAAAATTATGCTTATCTCAAGAGGCATACCTACGGAAGATTCTCGAAAAGTTTGGTATGTCGAGTTCAAATCCTGTTGTGACTCCAACAAACCCTCAATTCAAACTGAGTATTGATCAGTGTCCTAGTACTGATGTCAAAAGAGATGATATGAATAGCATTCCATATGCTAATATAGTAGGTTCTTTGATGTATGCTATGGTCTGTACTAGACCCAACATAACATATGCAGTAAGTCTTGTAAGCAGGTACATGGCGAATCTTGGAAAGGCTCACTGGCAAGCATTGAAGTGGACTTTAAGATACATAAATAGGTCTTTGAACAGGGTCCTAATTTATGGTGGAGCCTTGGGTGAAGATAGTAAAGCAGTAATCGAAGGATATGTCGACTCTGGTTTTGCAGGTTGTATGGATTCCAGAAAATCTATCTTTGGATATTGTCATACCCCAATTTTTGACCCTAAGATCATACATCATTTGCATTTCAATCATCAATCAAGATCACAATCTTGAGGTATCAGTTTGTCTTTGAGGGGAATCATCAAGCACTTTTAGCTTTTAATTTGTTTTATACTAACCAAAATCCAAAAATATGCATTTTTGTTTCCTTTGTTTGTGTTTTGCAGGAAAAAGATCGGGCAAAAATCAAAACAGTGCAAGAAAACAGTTTTTGAAGATTTCACTATGGAAATCGATTTACCCATGAGGGAAATCGATTTCCCTGGGGCGAAATTCAAAAAATATAAGGAGGAAAGCATGACATCATTTTGGCACCAATTTTCTTTGATCATTTTTGTCATTTTACCAATTTCCACCTCACCAAAATTAATTCCCTTCATTAAACCCCATTTTACCATTTTTACCATTTAAATACCATTTAAACACCAATTAAACACAAGTTAATTACCAAATTCAAAAAGACCAAATTGCCACTACTCTTGCTCCCATCCTATAAATAGAGGTCTCTACTCTCTCATTTCTCAAGCTTGGAGAGCCAAAAAAATTGCTTGCAAATTCATTTCTCACCCTTTCCAAAACCCTCACCCAAAGTTCATTTTCATAGAATTAGTGAGATTCACATTGAATCTTACTAGTTTTGAACTAAACCTCCTACATTTCTCTCTTTTCTTTGTTTGTTCATCTCCAATTTTGAAAGATCTACACACTTTGTGCTTGTTCTTGAAGCTATTTCAACATTTGATTCAAGAATTGGTAAATTCCTAAACTCTAAGATGTAGATCTTTGTTGCTTGTGTTCAATGCATCTTTGATGCTATATTGGTCCTATTTGATGGTGAATTAATGGAAAATTCGTGCTCCAATTGATATGTGATCATAAGGTGTTTGTATGTTTGCTTAAGTCAAGTTTTATGCTTCCTAATGCTGATTTTTTGAAAGCTGCGTGCAGGAAATCGATTTCCCTCTGTAGGAAATCAATTTCCACCTTGTTTTTATGCCAATTTTGAACTCTGCACTCACGAAATCGATTTCCTACAGAGGTAAATCGATTTCCAGTGAGGCAGAATGCTTGTTTTTGCTATTTTTGACTTGTTTTTGGTTCTAACTCTTCTTCTACTCCATTCTTTTGATATTTTCTTTGAATCACAAATTAGAGGCCTAATTTCTCTCTACTTTCAATGGACTTAGGGCGTCGATAGGATGAGAATCCAAATACGCAAAATTAAGTGATTGAAATTATGGATTAAATGAGCTTTTAATGTGGTTCCATCTTTTGTTTCTCTTTATTTTGATCGATGAAAGTCTTAATACCTTGAGAATTCTTATGGATTCTTGGTAAAGACTAGATCACTCACCATTTTTCTTTTCGTGGGGTATTGCTTTCGGAGAGTGATCTACATATCGCTTCTCTCGCATGCATTAGCACATAAAGTTTTGACCGGCCTCGTTGTAGGGTGATTTCTACATAAATCACTTGGCGATCTGCTTAACATAGCACAATATTTTGTGTCCCGAATCAAAAAAGATCAAACATGGAAGAGAATTGTATGCGGTTGATTTAAGACTTATGGAAATTTATCGTGTAGTCGCTATGATTTTATCAAGCTTCTGATAAAGTTCCATTGAATTTAAATCCAAGAACATCCTTCACTCACCATCGATCTTTCTTACTAACTTTGATAACATACTTGACAAGTTTCAAGATGATTATCTTTAACATCTAACAATTGACTTTAATTTCCGCAATTTATTATAATGCTCTTTATATTTTGCTTTATGCTTTATCATTTCATCATATTTACATTCCGCTATTTTCTCTTTGTCCACTTGGACACTATGTTTATTTTCCGCTATTTTCTTTTTGTCTACTTGGACCATACTTTATTTTTGTGCTAAAACACTAATAAACAACAAAAAAATCTAAAAAACACATAAGGCTCTCTTTCGGACTATCGGTTACTATCCTGAGCATTTTGGAGATTCGGACTTATGGACTTAGGACCTCTGGACCCTTATTCTGTTATTACTCTGTGGTTATTTTGTCTGTCTGGCATTGGAATGTTGTTTGTTTGTGTATGCAGGTATTTCCTTGAAAGACCTTGATGGTTAATTCCAAGGCATTGAGATAAGGATTTTACCCGAAAACAGTCGTTACTCTGCCCGATTTTCGTCATAATCTTAATGTGCTTAATGCAAAGTGGTGCTAAAGATGATAAATTCATCTGGATCCCTAAGTGGTAATGTGTTGGTACCGATAAGTCAAAAGGATGGGAAATCTACCTTGACTCTTAATGTCAAGTGTTGGCTTCTTATTTCGGTTAGACCGTTCTTTTCCTTAGCTTTTATTTTATGCACTAGGTTAGCCTCTTCATCTCCTCCCATTTCTTAGATTTTCAAAATCTTCTCCCTTTTTCCAAAATCTTCTTATGTTTGCAACCTTTTCAAAACCTTTCTTTAAAAATATCTTTTTTCCCTTAGTGGCTTTTCTTCAAAAAGTTTAGACACGATTAATTATTGAAACGAGTTGCGATACCCCACGATTTTGAAATTGATTGATATAATGAGATCTTTTCCGCGTGAGAGAGCTAGTGGCATACTCGTTGATTTTATCCGAGTTGGAGCCCTTAAAGAACTCATTTGTTCTCATGCTCAAGATCAATGGCTAAGTATTTCTCTCCGACGACGATAAAGTGTTTATTCGTTTTTTAAAAAAAAATGTTTTCCCTTTAAGCGGAACTACATTAGCTCTGACTTCTCCATTGCACCGAGGAGGTATGTAGGCACAAAGCTTAATGCTTTGCCGAGCTTATTTTAAAAATAAAACAAACACTTTTTAGCACACACACAACACAGATTTTCAAAAAGGTTCCTGTAGAGTACCACAGATATGAGGGGTGCTTAAAACCTTCTCCTTGTATAACCAACACCCGTACCTAAGATCTCTTTTTATTTTAAAAACAAACTTTGGGTTTTTTCGTTCTTTTCCTTTTTCCTTTGGAAATAATAAAGCGCGGTGGCGACTTTCACTGAAATATTGAGTCGAGTCAATATAATGGCTTCGATCTCAGATTTTCCCCGCTATAGATATGTTTTCACTATGTTTGGCACAACAATTAGTTGGAAAGCAACACTTCAGAAGGTTGTTGCTCTATCAACCACTGAAGCGGAGTATAATGCCCTAACTGAAGCCGTGAAAGAAGCATTATGGCTTGAAGGTTTTGCAAAGGAGTTAAAACTTCAAGGTCGAGGTATCATTGTTAAATGTGATAGTCAAAGTGCAATACACGTGTCGAAGAACTCAACATAACATGAGCGAACTAAGCACATCGATGTGAGGTTGCATTTCGTCAGAGGAGTAATCGAGCGTGGAGAAGTCCAAGTGCTGAAGGTTTCGAAAGATCACAATGTTGCTGATATAATAACCAAGGCAATGCTTAGATGCATGTTTTTCCACTGTATGCAGTTGATAAAGCTGCATGAAGAAAGCTAGTTTGTTCTTTGATGTTATAGAGTTTGTTCCAATGTGTAGATTTGTGAGAATTAGATCGAACTCTAGTGTGTTGAAGGGTAGCTTCTGATTCAACAGAGACTGTGTCGAAGACCTACATTCTGTGGTTGAAGTGTGTTCTAGTATGTGGGTGTTAAGATGTTAGGGTTGTTAGTATTTCGAATTGCGCATGTTTGTCCAATTGTTTAAGTTAACTTGTACCCTAAGTTGGTTTGTAATGGGTATTTGTGAAAAAGTCCATTAGTTTAGTATGTCAGGTTTTATTATAAATAGCACACTAGTCTCTGATTGTTGCATACTGCAAATCCTAATTTAGGGTGAGAGAGTTATTTACTATTCTTGTAATCTTATTTAAAAGAGAAAGGAAAGAATAGCAGTTATAACTAATCCTTTATTGTGTTCTTCTTATTTTACCATCTTTTCTAACGTTTGTGAGTTTCTTACCGTCAAAAAGAAACTGTTTATACTTTGTTTACGGTATCATTTTGCACAACAATATAAATTGATTTTTATTACAAATAATTTAAGATCCAAAACTTTTATTAATTATATAATTATAAACTACATAAATCATTTTGTATGTTTAAAACCTTTAATGGTTTAATAACTTTGAAACTATCAAAACTCTAATCTACCTGCTGCAGTGGGCGTTTTCTTATAAATATTAGATATATGTTTTCCTATGAATATTAGATATATGTGTTGTATTTCATTTGTCTGTCAGTTTTATTTTGTTGCTGTCAAGATAAAACCTGAGGACATAAACTCTAATAAGATAATATGTTATGTTATAAGTGTTTCAAAATGTATTTACTCAAATGAGACTTTAGTAGTTATATATAATAAATGTTTCGGTTTAGATATTTGAGAAAAATATATTATTTTTTCTTTTGCATTCAGTTTAACATGATAAAAAATAGAATTTATCAATATATTATTTGTATTTATTTCTTTAACGAATTTGAAATGATTTAAATATTAGATACATGATTTATATTTGTGTATACTTAATATTCTTGTAATATTTGTATATAGTTTTACACAAATATTATTTTTAAATATGTTTATATACTTAATGATCTTTAGGTGATTTTTAAATATAATTTTTAAATTTTAAATATTAAATGTACTATTTAAAAACAATTTTTTATTATTCAATAAAATTAATAACTATATTTAAATTAATTATTTTTTATAAGAAAAAAATCTACTAATCTTTTATCCATTATGTTACTCTTTTATGTGCAACAATAAAACTACTGAATTATGTTAGAAAAAAACTAAATTTTATCACTATTAACTTTATCCCTTCTTATGTATATGAATAAATCTATGTAAAATAACTATAATAAATTTTATCTTTTTCTAATTTTTATCCATTATGTGAGAATAAATCTAATAAATTAGGTAAGAAAACATTAAATAAAAATGATGGAAATTCAATAGTTTTTTCTTTAAAGAAAAATCTTACTAAAGAAAAATCAAATGAAGTATTTTAATTCTATGAATTTCTAAGTTTCCTTGATCTTTAAATTCTCTCTTCTAATTAAGCACACTTTAATTGTAAAAAGAGAAAGAAAAAAGTGCAACAGGGCCTTAAGAAAATGTTTTTGTTGTTGGATTACATTTTTTCATTAAAGATAAATAATTTTATTGAGATAAAGACACACGATTTTCTCTATTAATATTAATAACTATTTGTGACTTTAATCATTGTTGAGAGGAAAAGGCGTCTAACGTGCATCAATATTTATAAAAAAATATGAAATTTATAAATATTATATCATCAAAAATTTTATAGTTTTAGCAAATATTACCTATAACACTACCTTTTGTTTGAGTAGAAATAAGATACATTTATGTTCACAAAATTATGTAAGAATGCTGAAGAAAAAAATAAAAACACAAAATTATAAATGAAATGAAATAAGATATCATTAAATAGAAAAAAGAAAAAGAAATAAGAGATCAAATAAATAGTTAATGTTGATGTTGTTTTTCATCTAAGTTTAAACGAGTAATAAGTGAAATCTATAACTTGTTAAAACAAAAATTGAATGTAACTAAAAGGGTTAATACCATTTTACCCCCTTGTCATATAGGTCTTTTCTGGTTTTGCCCCTGTAAAAATTTTTTTTGAAAAACAACCTTGTCATTTCAAAATACTAACTTTTTAGCCCCTAAAGTCAAAATCCGCAGGAAAATCTGCAGGTTTCCTTCGGATTTTCCTGCGGAGTTTGACTTTAGGGACTAAAATGTTAGTATTTTGAAATTACAAGGTTGTTTTTCAAAAAAAAAAATTACAGAGGGCAAAACCAGAAAAGACCTATATGGCAGAGGGGTAAAATGGTATTAACCCTAACTAAAATTTATGTGATTATTAGAAGAAAAAAAGTTATATGATATATCACAAATACATAATATATAAATAAAATTTGGATTAGATCTTACAATGTTTGTATTTATAATAATTATAAAATCAATTCTCATGAAAAATAATGGAAAATGAATTCTCATGATATAACAAATTAAAGTGGTTGTAAAAATCAATATATATGATCATATAGATATAATTTATTCTCACATGAAATATATCTGATTTCTTGAATCATATTTAATTCATGATGAATTATGGAGAATGAATTTTCATGTAACTTTCAAATTAAAATAGGGAGAATGAATTTTCTTGCAAGTAGATCAACACAAATATCATATGTATAGTTCACCAAGAGAGTCAATCTATCAAAGAAAAATAGGCTGAATATTGAGGCTTAAACACTAAAGAAATAAGGTGTTTAAGTTGGCTTTAAAGGATGATGTGTCATATAATATACCATGAGATCATCTTTGAAAACATATATGCATATGAATCAGACATTGAAAAACACTAGTGTGCTCATGTTGTCTGAAGCTATATGAAGCATATTTAAACCAAATAGGTGTCATCACATGTCTCAAAATCGATTAGAGTAACAAAGGCCCGCATATCTATTAATGATATCAGAGATCAGTTTAGCATAAATAGCAATTGCATTGAGTGCATACGAGTGCAAACTTTCTATAAATATGGACTCTACCCATCAAGTGTGTTTAATCAATCAAGTTTCCTACTGCCTGTTATCTTCATGAACTTATCCTTAGCTTAACATTATATAATGTCTTTGCAGGTACACTTGCATACTCAAATAAGGGGCATTTAAACCTACACAATAAGTTCACATAATCATTGCCACCCACCATAGAGCATGTGAATACAAGCTTCCATCTGGTTATATGTTTTGATGAAGACAAATGAGTAATAATAAGAACAAGAGAAGATATGTTCAAGATATTTTGTTTAAGACAACTTTAAGAAATCTCAAAATTTCAATGGATGATTTAATCATGATCACTTGTTTCAAAGTAGAAATATGTTATTCATTTATCCTTAAACTAAGTGCTCAAGATTCTCTTCATGTCAAATCATTCTCTAAAAGAATTTGTGCATTTTGCATAAGGTATTCAAAATTGCATTTACACTTAGAAAATTTCAAACACTTTTTTAAGCTTCAATGGATTGAATGGGCTTGTCAATCAATTGATTACAAGCGAGTTTTTAAGGATCAATTGATTGAATGGTCTCTTCAATTGATTGATTACAAGCGAGTGTTTCAAGCTTTAATTGATTGAATGGTTTCTTCAATTGATTGAATAAGCAAAGTTTTTAAGGTTTAATCAATTGAATGTTTTTTACAATCGATTGTTACTGGAATTTTTTTTTTTTAAATTCAGAATGTGAACATTGTTTCGTGGCACTTTTTCAATGCAACTGTTCCAAATCAATGCATCAATTTTTCAAGTTATTTTTTCTGAATCATTGCCATGATTTACAAGAGGTTTCTTACTGCTATAAAATGCAGAATTTTTATTATTCAAATCACCTCTTTCAAATATTTTTCTGTACATTTCTACTCACTTTTACTGCAAAATTTTCAAAGCACTTGCTATACAATTTTCATATTCATCAAACTAAATTCTTGAGCATTTTTTAGTGGATACTTAATTTATCATATTTAAAAGGGAAGAACATTTGTGTTAGAATTTTGTTATATAATCAAAATTCTAGTGTATTCACATTAACAAATTCAAATTGTTGTAACAATTATATCAATTATCTATAACTTGTTTACTAGGTTGTTGGTAACAAGATTCTTAGAGAGAAAGTATGGTTTTTTCTCTTGGTATCTGTAATATCACAAGGTGGGATGTCTTGGTGATGGTGTTAGAAAGTTAAGAGACTCTACTAGATCGGCTATAACATTTCTAACATAGTAAAATCTCTCACAGGGTGTGAGGGGATGGAGTATCCTTGTTTGGAAAGAGGAACCGAGATACATTCTGTGTTCATTTACCTTTACTGCATATTTATTTTTCTGCACTTTCACTCAGCCAAGAAAAATAAGTGTTATTCATAAACCAGAAAAAAGTAAAATCAGTAACAATTATTTAAGAATTTCAAAAATCTGTCAATATTTCCATAAAGTCTCTAAACACCTTATTCACCCCCTCTTTAATGCACTCAATACTTACATTTGGCATTAGAGTAGGTTATTGGTAATCTGTTCAAAAGTTTCATAATGGCTTTCGCAAATCCAATTTTTTGAGATATATAGTGGCAGCAACAATAAGCCTTCATTGTTTTATGCTGAATATTATGATTTTTAGAAGATCTGCATGCAAGCACATCTTGAGGCACGAGGAGAAGAAAATTGGAATGCAGTAGAAAATGGTTTGTTTGTTCCTACAAGTGTTGTCAACGGTGTCGGTATAGAAAAGATTACTAAACTTTCATGGGAAGATGATAACTTTTTTCTCTTTGACAAGAAAACAAAGAATCTTCCTCAGGGAGCATTAAGCATGGTTGAATTCTTCTATGTCTCTTGATGTACAACAGAAAAATAAATATGGAATACATTATAAGTCACTCATGAAGGAACCACTGAAGTGAAAAGATCAAGATTGAATAATTTAAGTCAAGAATATTAGTTGTTTAGAACGCAGCATGGAGAATCACTGTCTTTTTAAATTGTCCAATTAACAAGAGTCACTGAAAAATATGAAAAAAGACAAATTGAATTGAAAAAAATCATTTTCTTTTCAACATCTCAACCTAGAAAGATTAACCTATTCTCTTGAGGACTTGTTGGAAGGTGATCGTCCCAATTCATATTTGATTTGAACCGTCTCACAAATGGGAAACATATTTCCTGAAATTTCTTTGAAATATTGCAAAGGAATACAGATGAAGTAGGATGGCTTGATGGGTAACACAGAAGGAATAATGAGCTAAAGTGTATAGAGGAGTTTGATTGATCAAACTGGTTTTGTTGACCTCATACTCAGTAAGACCTACAAGAAGCGTATATTACATGAGAAAATCCTACAACCATTATAGGGTCATGGGATTCATAAAAATCTTGATGAAATTTACAAGGGACATTAGATCTAAGTTTGTTCAAACCAAGTTGTTTGTAGTTAAAGGTACTTTGGCTTACAATCTCTTACTTGAAGGATATACATTTTTCAATTTATAAACATGTTTAGAATGTTTATGAAACCTCATTTGTTAATATATTTGGTATTATTTTTAGTTAAATTTAGTATATTTTTAAATGTTTTCTAAGAGAAAGTTAAGAGTTGTATGAATAATTCTTTATTTAAATAATGAGAAATAATTCAATTTATACAAGTGTCAATTGGACAATGAGAATCCATGAAAATAATGAAAAACAAGCCAAAGATTCAATTAAATTAAACCTTAATTTGAATCTTTATCACTAAACAAAATATGGATTTTAAGCAATTTGATTTGATTCAGAATAATGAAGAAACAAAACACATGAAGAAATATTTGATTATGTTGATGAATGGTTTTATTCAAATGAAGATGATCATAATTCATACATCCATGATCTGTGATGATTGGATTAAAAAATTAGATAATTTGATTCATAAGATTCGGTAAATGAATTGATTCAAATATAGATAAATGTTATTGGTCTATTTGATTCGAATCAAAGGAAGGAACTGATCAGGATTACATAAATATATTCTTGTTCGGTTCAAGCAAACAAGAAGCTTGTGGAAACATCTTGAATTGATTCCTTATTAGAATTAAGTAAATAGTCTTTCAAATTACCATGAATCAATTCATGAAATCGTGACCTTCAACAAGTAAAAAATAAAACTACAATTTGATTCACATACATATGATAGTCGTTTCAAGTGACTAGATTATAAGAAATACAAGTTTTATGCATCAAATTCTTTCAAAAACGTATGCATGTGAGATCATTCAAACCTAGAGAGACGTAGACATTAAAATACTACATGTTCTATAGACATCAATCAAACATTTTAGGTACTAAATCTAGATACTAAAGCAAATTTACAATAATATCATGATTAACAAGACATGACACCAAAATTTGAATGACTTCTAATCTACCTTTTAGTCTAGCTACATACATGTGTAAAAGTTTTAATATAATTAATACATTTTGGCTTATTGTAGCCTTGAGGTACCATCTTATTTTTTTTACATACCACTTCATATTGCTCATGATTTTGTTATAGAAACCCGTTTTGGTTCCATTTAGATTTTTCATTTAGTTTGTGGAACAAGATCCAATACATCATTTCTTTGACATTGATCGAGATCTTCTAAAAATCCTAAATCCATAATTAATTAAATGTAGAATAAATTTAAAATACGTAAATTCATAATTGATATTCATGGATCCTTTAGGTCTTCGTCACTTTCATTTTCTTCATTCTCATTCTCGTCTAGCGCTCCCTGGCCACCAAAAGCTTGTTGTCAAAGCATATATTCTTGCATTTGTTGTTCTATAGCTCTTATTTTCTCTTGTGAAACTCTCGATGCCTTTTCCAACTCAATTTGTCTTTGTCTTATTGATTCCATTTTAGCAATTTTTGCAGTTTCACAAGTCGCGCTTTCACGTGTTGCTTCACTTTGAGCTAATTGTCTATTTGTTTCACCCATTTGAGGGGTTAATGTTGGAGGATGTGATGACCCTTCCCCTTCTGCAATTCTCCTAAATAAAGACCTTTTATCCCTTTTTCTATAATTAGAGGCTAAAGGTCAGTAGCATAAATTTTCTCATTTTTATTCTTTCCACCAGATGATTCCATCCAAAGATGAAAATCATTAGCTGAATCCAAAGGATGCTGGCCCCATGGACCACCTAACTCAGGATGTTGAGATATAAATGCCGCCCTCCGTCTACGATACTCTTCCTGCACATACGTAAAAAGTTAAATTAAATATTAGAGTTTAAAAAATTTATTTAAATAAAATATTTATATATTAATATTTTCTTACCTGAGTCTTTCAAGCACGTTTGTTTCCATACTCTCTATCTCTCCCCTATAAGTCCTTATGAAGCTCGTGAACGCAATTACCCGAGTCTTTCTAGCATGTTTATTACCAACTCTTAGATATTTGTAATGAAGCCATAGAAGTCGTCTTCACCACCATTTGTAACTCATTTTACAAACACACCACTTTTATGGCTTTCTTCCCTTCTATCCATTTTTCAGTGTGAAATTTATATCCGTCTACAAAGTATGTGTGTGATTCATTCGCATATTTAACAGGGCCTTCAGACAAGTTTCTCAAATGGAGTATTTTTGGAGACGGTGCAACATTACATGCCACTTGTTGCTTGAACCATGAGGAAAAATAAGCATGTATGTGAGAGGTTGTTGCTTGTTCACTAGTGAGTTCATATAGTAGTTATTAAATGCCCTATATCGAAATGCATTAAAAGTAAGTTAGAAGGTAATAAGTTAGATGGTAATAAGTTATAAGGTAATAAGTTTATATCTAATGTATTCAAAATAAATATTAACTTAGTATACTTACTCAGGGTATGGTTTAACTTCAACGCAATTAATCAAAACCTTAACATGAGCAAATTTCAGTTCCTTTTCGGTCAGCCAGTACACGTTTATCTTTCGAGAATCATGACCAAGATGACCAAAGAATGATAAGGTGAATTGACTTCTTTATGTAACATTAACTTCATTCCTTATGATTCTTGGAGTTAACATCATGTGATTGAAATAATGAGAGCAAAAATGTGATGTTTCTCGATGCAAGTAATGTCACATATTGAACCCTCGACTTTAACCTTATTTTTTACTGATCTCTTTTAATCACCCATTAATATTTCAAAAGGATGCATCCACCTATATTGGACATGTCCACCAAGAAAAGCTTCATATGAAAGATGCACATGAAGATGTTACATTGAATAGAAAAAACCAGGCGGAAAAAGTTGTTCCAACTTGAGGATAATGAGAGGAATGTTTTGGTCCAACTTGATGAGATCATCCACTCTTAAAGATAACCCACAAATACCTCTAAAAAATTGAATAATTTATGTTAGTGGATTAAACACTTGTGTTGGCAATGAGTTGAAGGCAATTGGAAGCAATCGTTCCATGAAAACATGGCAATCATGACTTTTCATTCCATGCAACTTTCCAGTGTTGGCGTTAGCACACCTTGCTGTCATACCCCAAAATTTGCCCGATCAATTCTCATCTAATAATTTATCAAGGGTGTTAAAAATTAAGAGCCATAGGGTCTAATATATCTATTATTAAACTCAACCTCTTATAAAATTCCCTTATAAATCGGTTGAAATAAAATAGGGGTTTGAATAGTAAATATTTTAGGTCCAAACATTAGGCCCGAGTATTTTATTCTGGGTTTATTCTCATAATCTATTTCTAATTGGTCACTACTATTCGAGGGGTGCGTGCAAGGAAAAGGGGTGTCTTTGAAGCATCATTGGGCTGAATATTGAAACGCTTTGGCCCACTTATTTATCTGGGGTTTTTTGTTACAAATATATTTACCAATTTCTTTTATTTGAATTAGATATTATTTAAGATTATTATTATAGAATTGGTGTTAGTTATTATTTAAATATTATCATTAACCGTTTTTTTATGAATTATTAGTTATTAAAAAATAATATTAGGGGTAGCATCGTTACTAGGAGTATTGATATTATTTAGGATTATTATTATTGTAGAATTTGGGCCTTTTTCTAACCTAATTCTCCATTATAAATATAAATATTTTCTAACAAATAGGGGGGTGGGCAGCCAAGAGGATTCGCGAGGAGCTTCACAATTTCGCTCAAAAAAAAATCGTGAACAGGGGTGATAGAGCAGACAAAGTTTGAATCAAATTCGAGCCATCCCAAGGATACAGACGAGTTACTCAATCTTCTCTGAATCTTTCTGGACCATTACAAGTCTCCAATACCATCCAGAATCGTGACATAATATCATTGGTTTGGACCAAAATTTTGATTTTGATTTACATCATACACGCAGTATAAATTGATTTTTGTTACATATTCGTGTTCACCTTAAAGTTTAGAAGTTTTCTGGATAATTTAATTTTGTTTTAAGCACGGGATCATGGTTTCACCATTGATAGGTCTTGAAGCTCCATATTTGGGGTCTTTTGATACAAGCAAAATTAACACAAACCAATAACACCAGTGGATTCGGAAGGTGATTTTAAGTCGGTCTATGTCCTTGAAATTTGTTTATTTATTATGCTGGCTCGTATTCAGGTTCGCAGGGACGGTAGCTATATATCTCTCGCAACCGGTTGCAACGATGAAGAAGACTGGGCAGCGCACGTTTTGCTTTTTTTTTAGTTTCTTTATCCGTTTTTTTTGTATATATTGTTTGTAAATAGCGCTAATAACAGCGAATACCAAGTGCTTGGGTGGAGAATTGCGTCCTAAGGATTCGAGCGCGGGGGGAGGGGTTCGAATCCCACCTCCTTCATATATTTTCTTCACCAGATCAATGCCCAGGTTTTATAATATATTTTCTATCTTATGGTTTGATTAATTGAAATTAGGAATTAACTAATTATGATTAATTAAATTAATTTCTAAATTAGGATTAGGAAAATGTAATAAAATTAGGATTAGGATATGTAATTAGAATTAGGGTTTAGAATTATTTAGGATTATCCCGATTATTCGATTATTCAAAAATTATTAACTTAATTAAATTTAATTATAAAATCACTAGAACCCTAAAAATGTTATCATGTATTAGGGTTTGCCCAATCCCATTGCACTTTTGGCAAAAACAATAACCCTTAATTAATTTAATTTTCTCCTCGACCCGACTAAATCTATTAGTCGCATTAGACGAGAGATAAAAATATATAAAAACCTAAAAAAAATACATTTAATTTGCTGTCAGCGACGATCGAACCTATCGATCTGAGTAACCAGCAATGCCCCATTAATCTGTTAGCTATACTGATCAAATCTATTGATCATCGCATCTAAGGGTGACATATTAAATCAGGGTTGTACGCCCAAAACATCTAAAACACACTAAACCACGATACTACGGATTTTCATCCTTTTCAATTAGGCAATTCAAAATGCCTTTCAAATCAAATTCAAACTACGATAGGCCATTCAAAAATCCTTCAAACAACCTCATACTAATTCTAAGGCGTACAACCCTGTGCCCGAACTACGTTGACTCTGATTCTCCATAAGGAGATACGTATGCACTTGGTAACAAGGCGAGTCCCCTCCCTAAAATCTCAAATTTTCCCTTTTCACTTCTTTAGCTATTATCCAAAATATCTTAGCCATAAGCCTTAACCTTAGATACAAACCTTAGGAAAGGGTTGAGGATGCCTAACACCTTCCCTCGACCTGATTATAATAATCTTACCCCGATCTCTTAACTGCGTAGGGTTTCCTCTTCGCCCTTCAGAATAGGTGGCGACTCTAAAACCTTCAATTTTAGGGCAGGTTGCTACAGCTGGCGACTCTGCTGGGGATACACTTAATGGTGAATTATTATGCTCCTATAGGTTTAGGCAAGGTTTAGGGTTTTTGGCGAAACATTTAGGTTTTTGGCAAATTTTTTAGGGTTTGGCTAATTTGCCAGGATTAGGGTTTTGGATTAGGATTTAGGATTTTTTTTCATTCTTATTTAAATATTTATTTATTTATTTATTTATTTACAATTTCCATTTACAATCATTATTTGCGACAATTTAAATGAATATTTGTTTACGTTAATATTTATTGTTGTACCGCACTTTTGGAGCTACAAATGGCAGGATGTGGGGATCAGGTTCTTTTAAATATTTAAATTTAATTTAATTTATTTATTTATTTACAGTAATTTTTATAGTAATTTAAATAAATGTTTATTTAAATGCTTACTTATTTTACTGTATATTTCTGGGGATATATAAATTGCTGTTAAACCTAAGTGTGGGAATTATATTTAAGACCAGAGGGGAATCACATCGCCTACGAGTCTTACTATAATTCCACTCAGAGTGGGTTGAATATCCGGAAATGTCTGATACGAGGCTTGACCTTGTTGAGGGCTGGACTTGGTATTTGGCTGATCTCTCTGGGAACCTATCCCTAAAATTCGAACCTCATGGATAAAATGAGTTGTTCTAAAATCCAAAGAGACAAAAAGTCTCGGCGGCTACGAACGACCCCATGAGACCTTCTAGAACATACCAATGGGAAGGGTAGGCACCCTAAGCCGTTACGTCGAACCTATGAACCTAGGGCTTATGTGCTTATGTGCTTATCATATGATTGCAATTTATATACTGCGAATGTCTTGCGTTTTGATTTTGCAGGAATTCCTACGCGTTCCTTGGCCCGCAGGGACTCTATTTCTAAGACCATGTCCTTCCCACGAAGGACACCTCCATTTATGCACGTTGATTAGCCTCTCGATGGCCATGAGACTTAGTGACTGTCATGAACAGTCACTCCGGCCTGCATCTACGCATTCCCTAGCCTGTAGGGATCATATTCTAAAATTGCGTCCTTCCCACGAAGGACATCTTTATTAATGCACGTCGATTGGCCTCTCGATGGCAATGAGACTTAGTGATTGTCATGAACAATCACTTCGCGCCTGTATCTACGCATTCCCTAACCTGTAGGGAGTTTCCTTTTATATCTTTATATTCTTACAACTGCGTGTCCTTCCCACGAAGGACATCTTCGTTTACGCACGTCAATTGGCCTCTCGATGACCATGCGATCCAGTGACTGCCTTGAACGGTCACCATGTGCTTACATCTACGCATTCCCTAGCCTGTAGGGATCCCATTTCTAAAATCACATCCTTCGTTCGAAGGACATCTTCGTTAGCATACGTCGATTGGCCTCTCGATGGCCATGTGACCGAGTGACTGTCTTGAACGGCCACCTCGTGCTTGCTCCTACGAACTCCCTAGCCTGTAGGGATTTCCTTCTATGTCCATTTGTTTTTACAATGACTTCGTCCTTCCCCTAAAGGACACCCTCATTAACGCACGTCTATTGGCCTCTCGATGGCCATGAGATCTAGTGACTGTCTTGAACGGTCATCCCGTGCTTATTCCCGCGAACCCTCTAACTTGTAGGGTTTGGATTTCCATTCATGCGTCTTCAATCCCTGGCCTGTAGGGATTTCACTTCATTCGATATTGTCCTTAGATAGGTTGTGTTCCACACAGAGAACCTTCCCACGAGGGACAACTTCATTGGTACACGTCGATTGGCCTCTCGATGGCCATGCGACTTGGTGACTGTCTTGAACGGTCACCATCCGCTACCTTCTGCATATTCCCTAATCTAAGGGATTTCCATTGATGTGTCGTAACATCTATCTCGCAAGAATTTCAATAGGGTCTAATGTCGCCTCTAAGGTTATCCCTAGGATTACATGTCACCCGTCTGAATTGCATATAAGGAGTCATAATACAAAAAAAAAGGAGTCTCTCGTATACGCATGCATTTGCATTTTCATGCATCCATTTACATTGGCATTTGTACTTCTACCTTCGCCCGTATTCATACTTACCGCGCTAGCCAATTTCCCGAGACCCGCGAAAAATCAAAAGGATCATCAACTGTGGAGAAAGGAGGATAAACTATTGAGAACGAACGCAGCCTTACAAGGAGAAAAAAATAATGCCTTTTGCCATGCCAGTCGCATGTTCATGCCTTGTCGTAACAGGATTGTAAATATAATAAAGGTTATCATCGAGCAAGGATTAGTTCAACAAAAGAGTTCCCTCATAGATACACACAAGGAGTATCTAGTCATAAGGGGGTTCATCTATGAACATAGCAAAATTTACAAGGACGCTCTACGATAAACTGGAGCATGGATTAGTCCAACTGGGGCAATGCATAACTACGATGGAGGAAAGGCGACATGTGTTAACTCCACACCAAGGGGCAATAAGGGCCATAGGTTTTCTTTATCAATCTAAAAAAAACTCTGGAGGTTGCCAATGGTGTGACATTATCCTTAGGAAAAGAAAAAGAGGTTCAGTCAAAGGAAACTCATGAAGTTCCGACACGACGAAAACCCACCGCTAACAATTTATTCCCGATCAGTTTGATGTACCCAAGGAGAATTTGAGGTTTCCCTTACATCTACAAGTTTAAGAACTAATGAGTAAAACAAGGTCAACGGATTTACAAAGGATATTGTCCCAGAGATTAATAGGTGTTTATCATGTCAAAATTTCAACCCCTACGATTGCTAAGTGTTACTCAGGATAAAAGTTGCACCTTCGGATTAGCAGTTCTAATGGGATGACCATGCAGGTTTTGGAGTCAAATCATTCGCTCACACACTTCTATTCTATTCTATTTCATATTTAGGACTATTAATAAACTTAAGGGAGAATGACGAATACAAATAACTAAGTCCAGCTAAACTTATGCTTTCAAGGTAAGACCGAACCGACGATGTACAGGCATTGTTTCAATTCCCAAACAGTGGAGATATAAGGATGTTAATCCCTCGTCACCCCCCTCAAGCCAGGAGTTGGAGCTTGTTTCTACTTTTCAATTAAACCTTGATTTCAACAGGGTAGATTTGAATTAATTCAATGGCGTATTTTGGTTGTCAAGAGAATCAATCCAAGCAAAGGTTCAAGTATAAGGATCAAGCAAAGAAAGGGTTCAAGCATATCTTCTTCCTCGCGTTCATCCAAGATTGAGGAAGCAATGGAGACAACAATCACAACATCTTTTTTCCTCAATACATCATTCAAGATCGAGGAATTATCAAAGTCGAAGCTTACAAATCAAAGTCAACATGGCAGTCACAACATTCCATATCCAAGGATCAAATCTCAAAAGGAGCCTTCTAAAGAAAAACGCCTGCTAAGTCAAAATGGAAAACTCCATGAAAACAAAAACGACTTAGGCAAAAGTTAGGGCATCCCGATGAGTCAAATTCAAAAGAATTGGTTCATGCAAAAATAAGGGATAAAAACAAAGGCGAAATACAAAGGATAATCTTGTGACTGCTAAACCATCAAAGCTTCACATAAATGCTTGGATCTTTACAACATCTTTCATCGGTGCTTGGATCTCTACTAAGACTTCTGTTCAACATCGGAACTGAAACGATTCTCTTGCAAACAAAGCACATTCATTGGATTAGGCGAATTTTTAGGATTCGGAGAACATCAAGGAGAAAGGGGTGGGATTAAATAAATTTTGAGCCTTATATCTGTTGTTTCTTAAACACTGAACCAAGGCCAAGTTACAACATTCAAAAGTCCTAATTGAGGAAAGGTTAACCACGAAAGCATATTAAGCAGGATTTTGTTATACTGACTCCTAAGTTTGTTAAAACTATTTCTAACCACTGCGCTTCTTCAAGCATTCATTTCCAATCATCCAGTCCTAATTCATAACGGACTTCGATTTCAAAACTTGCACACGCATCGCATTGGAGTTACTTATCAAAGGCTACAACGTCATCTATGAATATACACTTAGCGTCAAGGAAATATCGAAATTGGTTTAATCAAAGGTGATCATTTCTGTTAAAGACTCTGGAATGGGGGGAACCACATCTAGAGGGTTCTCCTAAACAGGGGAAAAATTTCAAGGATCACTGGGGCATGCAATCAAACGTCCTATTAACTAAGGGCATTCTTCCTAAGGTTCAATCGACTTGGGGCACACCATCGAAGCAATCATAAACAGGGGCATGTCAAACATGGGAAGAATTCAAATTCAAAAGGATAGAACATTATGGATAGTCCTCCATATCCTGGAGATCAAGGGCATACCCTTCAATCTAAACGTCAAAGCATATGACAAGGTTATTTCTTGGAGCAATTCCTTCATAGCTTAGAGATCATAGGCATTTTTTCCACTAAACACTAGGGCATTGGATATCGAATCCATAAGGTGTGGAGAACCTCAAAACGTTAAAGGTGTGGAGAACCTCGAAAGGATAAAGGTGTGGAGAACCACAAAAGGTTAAAGGCACGGAGAACCTCAAAAGGTTAAAGGCGTGGAGAATTTCGAAAGGTGTGGAGAATTCTAAAAAAGATGAAGGTGTGGAGAATTACATAAGGTGAATAATTCAAAGGTTAAAGGTGTGGAGAACCCCGAAAGGTTAAAGGTGTGGAAAACCTCGAGAGGTTAAAGGTGTGGAGAACCTCCAAAGGTTAAATGTGGAGTGAACCTCGAAAAGGTTAAAGGTGTGAATTGCAAAAGGTGAAAGACTTGGAGAACTTCAAAATTCAAAAGTGTGGAGTAATTCAAAGGGTCAAACTGGGGCAAGACGCACAGCAAAAGGAAAGGCGTTCTCACACTTTACAACATCCGACAAATCTTTCTCCTAACTACGATCTTCAAAATTAAAAAAAAACAGGTATTGGGGAATCGCGCTAGCATCCAACAACCCACAACTCCAGCGAGCTATATACGCTTTGGTTATCAACAACCTATCATTGAAGCGTCATGCAAATATACATAGGTCATGCATTACATACATTGGTTGATACATCACACCGCACCTTTTTAGGTAGTCTTTTTAAGACATTTTTCAGCCTTTTTAGGTAGTCTTCTTTAAGACATTCCTCGTCCTTGCTAAAAACCTTTTCAGGTAGTCTTCTTTAAGACAAATCTTCATATCCATTCCAGAAACCTTTTCAGGTAGTCTTATAGAAGACATTGCTTCGTTCCACTCATTACATCAATCAACATACGCATGAGCATACGTATTATCCCATACATCAAGACATCCAATTCAAAACTCTGGTGCTAAGCTATACTATCCACCTGCTTCCCGGTAACCTTACCGATGACAGTAACTTTACTGTTGGTTTATTTCCAATCACCTGATTTATGCTTCCGGTAACCTTACCGATGCCAGTAACCTTACTGAGATATTCTTCCCAATCGCCTGATTGACGCTTTCCGGTAACCTTATTGATGCCAGTAACCTTACTGATGATAGCAACCTTACGGAGATATTCACCCGATCGCCTGATTGATGTATCCCGGTAACCTTACCGATGATAGCAACTGTTAGAACAAGATTTGTTCTGATCAATATTCTTAGTTTTGATGATAACAAGCATATGAATTTTGTATGAGATAATGTGGTACTCTAATACTATGCAATTTCCATTTCAAGAATTATATAAAGAGTATGCACAAAATCAGCGCAAGAAGCACTGACTCAGAAGGTTCAGCATGCAACATCAGAACATGGTCTGGCAAGACATCAGAAGATGGTCAAGCAGAATCAGAACATGGGTCTATGGAAGCATCAGAAGAACTTGAGATCAGAAGCAGAAGCACTGAAGTTCTCATGGTATCACGCTCAGAAGCACTTCAAGGTCAGAAGATAAGAAGATGCTCTGCACCAAGCTGTTTGACTCTGATGACATTCAAACGTTGTTTACACAAACATCAGATCAGAAGCAAGTACTAGACTGGCAGGCTACGCTGAGTGAGAAAAGGAACGTTAGAAGCTATTAAAGGCAACGTCAGTAGACACAGCGAAAACAAGGCTCGAGGTAGTTGACAAAAGAGTGAAACATTAAATGCAATGCTGTACGGAATACGCAAAGCATTAAATGCTCCCAACGGTCATCTTCTCAAGTGCCTATAAATATGAAGTTCTGATGAGAAGCTAAACACAACACTTGCGCATTATACAGAAAAGCTGTCAAATTCAAAAGCTCTCAAACTTCATCATCAAGCTCACTACATTGCTGTTGTAATATCTTAGTGAGATTTAAGCTTAAACTTAAGAGAAAATCACAGTTGTGATAATAGCTTTATAAGAAGCATTGTAACTCTTAAAAGAATTTGTTTACATTAAGTTGTAAGAACTAGAGTGATCAGGTTGTTGATCAGTATACTCTAGAGAAGTCTTAGAGGGTATCTAAGCAGATTGTTCCTAGAGTGATCAGGTTGTGATCAGTATACTCTAGAAGACTTAGCAGTTGGCTAAGTGGAAAACCATTGTAATCTCGTGTGATTAGTGGATTAAATCCTCAGGTGAGGTAAATCACTCCAAGGGGGTTGACTGGAGTAGTTTAGTTAACAACGAACCATGATAAAAATCATTGTGCAAATTGTTTTTATCTTACAAGTTTTAAAGCTACACTTATTCAAACCCCCCCCCCCCACTTTCTAAGTGTTTTTCTATCCTTCAATTGGTATCAGAGCCTGGCTCTAAGGTGCAAGCACTTAACCGTGTTTAGAAAAGATTCAGGAAGAGAAAAACGCTTCAATAAAAGATTGCTGGTGAAGTTCCAACAAACACACCTACATCTACATCTGGCTCTGCTGAGCAATACAATGGAAATGGTAACAATAGTTATACTAGACCACCAGTATTTGATGGTGAAAACTTTGAATACTGGAAAGATAAATTGGAAAGTTACTTCCTTGGTCTAGATTGTGACTTATGGGATCTTCTGGTGGATGGTTACAAACATCCAGTGAATGCTACTGGCGTAAGGCTTACTAGACAAGAAATGAATGATAATCAAAAGAAGCTTTTAAAAAATCATCATAAATGTAGGACTGTTTTGCTGAATGCTATCTCTCATGCTGAGTATGAGAAGATATCTAACAGGGAAACTGCCTATGATATATATGAGTCACTGAAAATGACCCATGAAGGAAATGCTCAAGTCAAGGAGACCAAAGCTCTTGCTCTAATCCAGAAATATGAAGCCTTCAAGATGGAGGACGATGAAGATATTGAGAAGATGTTCTCAAGATTTCAAACGTTAAGTGCTGGATTAAGAGTTCTGGACAAAGGCTACACCAAGGCTGATCATGTAAAGAAAATCATCATAAGCTTACCCAGAAGATGGGGTCCAATGGTGACTGCATTCAAGATTGCAAAGAATCTGAATGAGGTTTCTTTGGAAGAGCTAATCAGTGCCTTGAGAAGCCATGAGATAGAGCTGGATGCAAATTAGCCTCAGAAGAAAGGTAAGTCTATTGCATTAAAATCTAATATTAAAAAATGCACTAACGCTTTTCAGGCTGAAGAAGTAGATTCTGAAGAATCAGAATCAGAAGAAGGAGATGAACTGTCCATGATCTCCAGAAGGGTAAACCAACTCTGGAAGAGCAAACAAAGGAAGTTCAAAAGCTTCAGAAGTTCAAAGAAGTTTGAACGAGGAGAATCTTCTGGTGGCAGAAGATCTGACAAGAAGAAGGTCGTTTGCTATGAGTGCAATGAGCCTGGACACTTCAAGAATGAATGTCCAAAACTTCAGAAGGAGAATCCCAAGAAGAAGTTTCATAAGAAGAAAGGTCTTATGGCAACATGGGACGATTCTGAATCTGAATCAGAATCAGACTCTGAAGGAGAGCAAGTCAACTTTGCACTGATGGCTACAGTGGATGATGGATCAGAATCTACATCAGAATCAGATTCTGAAGAGGTATTTTCTGAACTATCTAGAGAAGAGCTAGTTTCCAGTTTAACTGAACTTCTGGAACTCAAGGCTCATCTTAGTATCAAATACAAAAAGCTAAAAAAGCAATTTGAATTTGAAACTAAGAAGCTGGAAGTGGAAAATTTTGAACTAAAGGAAAAAGTTTTAAAATTATCCAAAGATAGTGGATCTCCTTCTGAATCAGAAAAATCCATTCCTAGTCTCAATCATATTCTGAAAGAATATGACTCGAGCTTCAGAAAGTTCCTATCTAGAAGTATTGGCAGAAGTCATCTTGCTTCTATGATATATGGTGTTTCTGGAAACAAAAGGTTTGGTTTTGGCTATGAGGATGATACCTCACATAAATTTGAACCTGTTAATGATTTGAAAATCACATACAAGCCATTGTATGATCAGTTCAAATATGGCCATTCACATGATATCAAGCTCACATCACATGCACAGAGTTTTAACACAACACACACCAAGAAGCATGTGACACAACCTAAAAGATATCATGCTGACAAACCCAAAGAATATCATGCTGTTCCTCCCGCTACTTATCATGCTAAACCCAAGTTCAACCAGAACTTGAGGAAAACTAACAAGAAAGGACCCAAGAAATTGTGGGTACCTAAGGAGAAGATAATTTCTGTTGCAGATATCCTTAGCAGCAAAGAAGGCAAAGCACAAAATGTCATGGTACCTGGACTCTGGGTGCTCGCGACACATGACGGTAAGAAGGTCAATGTTCCAAGACCTGGTGCTTAAGTCTGGTGGAGAAGTCAAGTTTGGAGGAGATCAGAAGGGCAAGATTATCGGCTCTGGAACCATAAGTATTAGTAACTCTCCTTCCATAACTAATGTACTTCTTGTAGAAGGATTAGCGCATAACTTATTGTCCATAAGTCAATTAAGTGACAATGGTTATGACATAATCTTCAATCAAAAGTCTTGCAAGGCTGTGAGTCAGAAGGATGGCTCAATCCTATTTACAGGCAAGAGAAAGAACAAGGCTGTAATCTTCAATACAAAGTGGGTGTTCAGAAACAAGCTCAGTGAGAAGGGAGAAGTGGTAAGAAACAAAGCCAGACTGGTAGCTCAGGGATATAGTCAGCAAGAAGGGATTGACTATACAGAAACCTTTGCACCATTGGCCAGGTTAGAATCTATTCGCTTATTGATTTCTTTTGCTACTCAACATAACATCACTCTGTATCAGATGGATGTTAAGAGTGCTTTCTTAAATGGTTATATAGATGAAGAAGTCTATGTCCACCAACCTCCTGGTTTTGAAGACTGTAAGTCTCCAGAACATGTTTTTAAACTTAAGAAATCGTTTTATGGATTGAAGCAAGCTCCCAGAGCTTGGTATGAAAGATTAAGTTCTTTCCTTCTGGACAATGGTTTCACTAGAGGACAAGTGGACACGACTCTTTTCTGTAAAACATCTAAGAAGGACATTTTAATTTGTCAAATTTATGTTGATGATATTATCTTTGGAACATCTAATGCTTCACTTGGAAAGGAGTTTGCTAAGTCTATGCAGGCTGAATTTGAAATGAGTATGATGGGTGAACTCAAGTATTTCCTTGGGATTCAAATCAACCAAACTTCTGATGGAACTTATGTTCATCAAACGAAGTATCTGAAAGAACTTCTGAAGAAGTTTAATCTTTCTGAAAGCAAAGAAGCCAAAACTCCTATGCATCCAACATGTGTTCTAGGTAAGGATGAGGTAAGTAAGAAGGTAGATCAAAAGTTGTACAGAGGTATGATTGGATCTCTTTTATACTTAACTGCTTCTAGACCTGACATTCTATTCAGTGTTTGTTTGTGTGCTAGATTCCAATCAGATCCCAGAGAATCTCACTTAACTGCTGTTAAAAGAATTCTGAGGTATCTGAAAGGTACTACTAACGTTGGTTTAGTCTACAGAAGATCTAAAGAATACAACTTAGTAGGATTCTGTGATGCTGACTATGCTGGAGATAGAATTGAAAGGAAGAGTACTTCAGGAAGCTGTCAATTTCTTGGAAGTCATCTAATTTCTTGGTACAGCAAGAAGCAAGCTACCATAGCTCTCTCAACAACAGAAGCAGAATATGTTGCTGCTGCTGGGTGTAGCACACAAATGTTATGGATGAAGAGTCAGCTAGAAGACTATCAGATATATGAGAGTAACATCCCTATTTTCTGTGATAATACTTCTGCTATATGTTTATCTAAGAATCCTATCTTACATTCCAAAGCTAAACATATTGAGATTAAATATCATTTTATGAGGGACTATGTTCAGAAGGGTGTTCTTTCTTTGAACTTTGTGGATACAGACCATCAATGGGCTGATATCTTTACAAAACCCCTTGCTGAAGATAGGTTTAAGTTCATTCTGAAGAATATCAGTATGGACTTATGCCCAGAATGAGAAGATGAGAAGATCTGTGTATGAATAACTTCTGAAATATGTTAGGACTAGGCAGCTATAAGAAGTTCTGATAATAATCAATTAGAAGTTATGATTCTGTTATTACTAACGTTTCATTATCTAAGTTGATTCAGAAGCTCTTTTAAAGTAAAACAGCTGTCACCAGTCTTTCCAGAAAATGAACACGTGTTCACTATTTTTGGACAAGCATGTGTGCAGTTGAGGAGACGCCGCCCTAGGTAACTGTGCAAATCATTTCATTTTGTCACTTTATCTCTCCTAACGTCATTTCTCATTAAATGCATATTGATGTCATATTTTTCTGTAATCATTTCATTTAAACGGTTTTCTTTTTATTTTATTTTATTTTTCTTCTTTTCAAACCGTTTAAATAACCCGCTTCATCTTCATTTCATTTTTTTCACTCTCTCTCCATTTGTGCATCTCTTTCTTTGCATTCGTTCTTTTAAACCCTAGTTTGTAATCTGAAACCTAGCAAAATCATCATGAACCCTTCATCTAGCACATCAAACCCAGCAGATGAAGTGTGTTCCTCTCAACTGGTATACAACAAGCACAGATACGCTCCTCTGAAAACTTGCTCCATTCCTCAGTTAGAACTGGAAGTTCTCTGTGAGTCCTCAGTGGAATTTGAAAATTTGAAAGCATATGGTTTCAAACCTGATGCTAAGATCATGGCACAGGGATGGTCAAACTATCTGGCTAGATTGGTTGGACCAAGTTATCCAGCCCTTGTGAAAGACTTCTGGGTTCATGCAACCGTCACTCCAACCGCCATTATCTCCTTCGTGCTAGGGCATGAAGTTGTGATAACTGAGAAGATAATCAGGAAGCTGTACAACTTGGACGATGAAGAAGGAGTCACTGGTCCTCTTCCTGGCAGAGTTGATTGGTTCCAGGTTGAGAAGCAGATTTCGTGTGTTACCGGTGTTGATTCAAGTCAAACTGGTACCTTGAAGCCGTTCTATCAAGTTTGGGCTGAGATTATTCTGGGCTCTCTTCATCACAAAAAAAGATCCTTCTCTTCATCTTACATCAGTCCTGACCACAAGTACACTCTCTTCTGCGTCGGAAGAAGAATTGAAATCAACATCTCCAACATCATTTTTGAGAATCTGAAGTTGGCTATTGAAGAGTCAAGAGATGACGAACGTGCAAAGTATCCTCATCTCCAAAGAAATGTTGTTCCTTTCGCCAGAATGATCTCAGACATTCTGATTGAAAGTGACCTGATGGCCTCCCTAAGGACTATTGGAACACCTAACTTCTTTAGAGTCACTCGGGGTTCTATCTTCAATGGTCTTGACTTGCTGAGAATGGAACTTGTCAAGGAAATAACTGCTGTTCCTTTTGACATTCAACCCAGAAGAATTCCCGTTGCAGGTTTCTCTACTTTGTTCCAAGCAGAACTTTGCCAGGCGGTTAAGCTCTATTTGGAAGCTTCTGTGAGAAATCAATCTTCTATTAATCCTGCATGGATTCGTGGAAGAGTGCTTCCTTCTCAAGCTGACCTCAAGAAGGAGGATAAGAAGAAGCGAGAGAAAAGGCTAAAGAGAAAGGCTGCAGAAGAAGCTGCCAAGAGAGAAACAAGGCAGAAGGTCACTTATGACCCCCTTAAGGTTGATTCCTTCGAGGCAATTAGAATAAGTAACTTCTCCAGGAAAGTGTACCAACCTCCACCTATCCAACCCTCTCCTTCTGAACCTCAAAACACCCTTACCTCTGCAAATATCCCTCAATCACCTCCTTCTGCACAAACTCCTACCCCCATATCACCTTTACCTAATAGCTTGCAAACACCATCATCTTCTCAGGTTCTCAACCCTACCCCCATAACTACCATCCTTCCCACACCCACAGATATACCTTCCTCATCAACCCCTCTCACTGATATTCCATCTTCTTCAACCACAACAGTTCCACCTGTTCCATCTCATCCCTTTCCCACCAGAAAATCCAACCCTTAATGCCTTCTCTACCCAGACTACAAATTCACCTTCAACCCTCCTGAACCTGAACCTATCATTTGCCTGGAGGTGTTCAGAAGTGAAGTTATCAGTAGGCTGAATCTCTTGAAGGATGCCTTCCTCAACGAGCTTGATGATGTCTCTACAAGAAATCTTTGGAGAAGTTTTCGCCAAGATTTTCAAGTGGAAGCCATGGCTGTTCAGAAGAGACTGGTAGCTGCTGCACCTGCTTATGTTGGCTATCTTCTTGAAATGGATGATGGAAGATACTTTCATCCAATCAGAAACAGATTCTGTCTTGAAGAAAAGCCTTTTGTTGATGAGCTGCTGGATAATCCTTGCAGAGATATTGTGGTCTGGAGACCTCAGTATCCAGTGCTGACTGGAGACTTCAGGACTCTTTTTGAATTTCTGAGGGAAAATCCTTCTGAGGAAGACCCAAGCTTGGTCATTCCAGAAGTTGCTGATCCTCCAGAAGTTGAAGGTCCTTCTGCTCCAAGGAATCTAGCTGCCATTCTGCAAGCTCTTGAGAATGGAGATTCTGAGGTTCCTGCTGCAGAGTATGGAGATGCTTCTATGGGAGAAGCAGATGCTGAAGATCATGTTGCTGAAACCATTCCTGTTGAGGAAAATCCTGCAAATAATCTAATCATGGAAGCTGCGGATCAGAATGCCATCCCTCGGGAAAGAAGTTGTGAAGCTTCTTCTGATGAACCTTCTCGTCTCACAAGGACTCTGGAAGTGATTCAGAAGAACCAGGATGAGCAGAGATCGATCAACACTGAGTTTCGTGCTTTCATGGAAAGGCAGAATGAGAGCAATAATGGGATTCGTGATATGCTGGCCAAGATCATGTCAAAACTAGGGTCATCTTAGTCATTGAGTCTTAGATTGTTTTCTTTTGTTTTGCTGCATCTGTTTTTCTATGCATCTTCCCTTGCCCTCTTGTACTTCTGACAATCTTTTTCCTGTGCTATCAATGAAATTATCCTTTTCTTCTAGTGTTTGTCTTGTTTTTTCATCTTAACCTTTTATGTTTTTGATGTTATGATAAAAAGGGGGAGAAAACTGTGATAAATGATCTGATTTATTTTATCAGTTGCTGGGAGAAAGGCTCCACATTTCTAACAGAACTTGCAAAGTTCTATGTCTTTGAGTGTTGTTTTGCAGGAATTGAAGATCCTCTTTAAAGCTCAACATGAGAAGCAAAGACATGGGGAAAAACAATTCTATAAAGAATCAAGCTCATGGAAATTGAAGCAAGCTGAGTGCTATAAAGCTTCAAGATCAGAAGCAAGAAGGAAGAATGTTCTGATATTCTGATGATAGAATATGCTTTCATTCTTATTCCTTATATGTTCTGATGCATGTTTTAAGTTACAAAATATGCTCTGCAACATTATGTTTGTATGCTCTGATACATAATTATATGTTCTGATACATATTTTATGTTCTGATTCATTCATGCTGACTTTTGTCGTTTAGTTTGTTCTGTAACATTTCAGGATGTAAAGATGCTCTAATGATGCTCTGGTACATTCAACAATGTTCTGATACAATCTAGCATGCAATGACTCCAGAAGAAATTCAAGCTCTGAAGCTGTCCAATGGAAGCAAGAATCAAAAGCTATGAATATTCTGAAGATCTAGGAAATTCAAGTTCTGAAAGCTGTCATATGGAAGCAAGAATCAAAAGTTGTGAATGTTCTGAAGATCTAAGCATATGTGAAAGTCTCAACTAAAATACTCAGGGAAGTCTTTTATTTATAAAATTCTTCTAGTATTTATTTCAGGGGGAGATTATTTATCTCAGGGGGAGATTGTTAATCTCAGGGGGAGACATATTCACACACTATGTTTATATGCTTATGCTATAGCTGTGTAATTGTCTTTAGCCGTCTGATATTCTGATCGCAAATTCATATCATTTATGTATGTTTTTGTCATCATCAAAAAGGGGGAGATTGTTAGAACAAGATTTGTTCTGATCAATATTCTTAGTTTTGATGATAACAAGCATATGAATTTTGTATGAGATAATGTGGTACTCTAATACTATGCAATTTCCATTTCAGGAATTATATAAAGAGTATGCACAAAATCAGCGCAAGAAGCACTGACTCAGAAGGTTCAGCATGCAACATCAGAACATGGTCTGGCAAGACATCAGAAGATGGTCAAGCAGAATTAGAACATGGGTCTATGGAAGCATCAGAAGAACTTGAGATCAGAAGCAGAAGCACTGAAGTTCTCATGGTATCACGCTCAGAAGCACTTCAAGGTCAGAAGACAAGAAGATGCTCTGCACCAAGCTGTTTCACTCTGATGACATTCAAACGTTGTTTACACAAAAATCAGATTAGAAGCAAGTACTAGACTGGCAGGCTATGCTGAGTGAGAAAAGGAACGTTAGAAGCTATTAAAGGCAACGTCAGTAGACACAGCGAAAACAAGGCTCGAGGTAGTTGACAAAAGAGTGAAACATTAAATGCAATGCTGTACGGAATACGCAAAGCATTAAATGCTCCCAACGGTCATCTTCTCAAGTGCCTATAAATATGAAGTTCTGATGAGAAGCTAAACACAACACTTGCGCATTACACAGAAACGCTGTCAAATTCAAAAGCTCTCAAACTTCATCATCAAGCTCACTACATTGCTGTTGTAATATCTTAGTGAGATTTAAGCTTAAACTTAAGAGAAAATCACAGTTGTGATAATAGCTTTATAAGAAGCATTGTAACTCTTAAAAGAATTTGTTTACATTAAGTTGTAAGAACTAGAGTGATCAGGTTGTTGATCAGTATACTCTAGAGAAGTCTTAGAGGGTATCTAAGCAGATTGTTCCTAGAGTGATCAGGTTGTGATCAGTATACTCTAGAAGACTTAGCAGTTGGCTAAGTGGAAAACCATTGTAATCTCGTGTGATTAGTGGATTAAATCCTCAGGTGAGGTAAATCACTCCATGAGGGTGGACTGGAGTAGTTTAGTTAACAACGAACCAGGATAAAAATCATTGTGCAAATTGTTTTTATCTTACAAGTTTTAAAGCTACACTTATTCAAACCCCCCATTTCTAAGTGTTTTTCTATCCTTCAGCAACCTTGTTGTTCAGTTCACTCATAAACAAGCTACGCATATGCATAAGCATAAGCATTATCCACATTACCAAGCCAGCATAAGCAGAGCCGTGGTAGGTGCAAATATGGTTTAAACAAAGTTCAATGGGTTTAAGGAGATAAAATCTTGGGATTGCATCAGCATATAGGAATACGCATTAACATTACAAAGGGTCTATGCATATGCATATACATGGGTCATATACACTCATCAACTTAACTTTGTGCGTACAATACGCAACACCAGGTTATTGGGTTCTCATACTTCTAACAGTCTGCGGACATGTCAAGAAATTTATACAGGTGAGTTTGCTATAACCATAGCAAATAATCCAATTGGTGCAGGTAAGTTTGCTATAACCATAGCAAATGATCCTATTGGTGCAGGTGAGTTTGCTATAACCATAGCAAATAATCCTATTGGTGCAGGTGAGTTTGCTATAACCGTAGCAAATGATCCTATTGGTGCAGGTGAGTTTGCGATAACCCTCGCAAATGATCCTATTGGTGCAGGTGAGTTTGCTATAAGCATAGCAAATGATCCCATTGGTACAGGTGGATTTGCTATAACCCTAGCAAATAATCCTAATGGTGCAGGTGAGTTTGCTATAACCCTAGCAAATGATCTTAATGGTGCAGGCGAGTTTGCTATAACCCTAGACAATGATCCTAATGGTGCAGGTGAGTTTGTTATAACCCTAGCAAATGATCCTAATGGTGCAGGTGAGTTTGCTATAACCCTAGCAAATAATCCTAATGGTGCAGGTGAGTTTGCTATAACCGTAGCAAATGATCCTATTGGTGCAGGTGAGTTTGCTATAACCCTAGCAAATGATCCTAATGGTGCAGGTGAGTTTGCTATAACCCTAGCAAATAATCCTAATGGTGCAGGTGAGTTTGTTATAACCGTAGCAAATGATCCTATTGGTGCAGGTAAGTTTGCTATAATCATAGCAAATGATCCTATTGGTGCAGGGATTTATTTTTCCATATCAAGATTTTCTACACGGAGTTATCAATACATTTCAACCACATAGTGGTCATTCTACAATCAAATGAATATTACCAGTCCTTTTCAAGAACCTTTCCAGGAGCTTTTCTAGGCAAACAGGGTTTTACAAAGGATTTTACAATAAGGATCTACAAAAGGGTTTCTCAATTGAGTTTCTTATCACGTTAGTCCCTCGGCAGTGATATCTTTCAAAACATCATCAATAACACGCAAAGGTTTTATCTTTCTTTTCAGAATTACTAACATACTTCAACTAACATAACTAATAGTCATGCATCATTCAACTAACATACCTCATTCATACATAGAGCATATACATACATGGCTCTCATTTATTTTGAGAAGCTCACTGCATCATACATCGCATGCATCATAAACATTGCATAAAGTCAAGGTTGCCTTTTTAGGCCACGCTACGATCTAAATGCGTAGCTCCTTCAACAAAAAAAAAGAGCATCTGCTTCACAGTAAAAAAAGAAGAGAAAGAAGGGATATTTACCCTGGGTGGCATCTGTAAGCCCATCTTCTACGGAATTTCTTCCCATGCAAATTTTAGGGCATTTCAGTGTCCAATCATCTTCTACCTTTAGATCACGATAGGCAGACGTGCCTATCTGAATCTTCAGGTTTAAGAAGATTGAACAGGGGCAGCTGTCATACCCCAAAATTTGCCCGATCAATTCTCATCTAATAATTTATCAAGGGTGTTAAAAATTAAGAGCCATGGGGTCTAATATATCTATTATTAAACTCAACCTCTTATAAAGTTCCCTTATAAATCGGTTGAAATAAAATAGGGGTTTGAATAGTAAATATTTTAGGTCCAAACATTAGGCCCGAGTATTTTATTCTGGGTTTATACTCATAATCTATTTCTAATTGGTCACTACTATTCGAGGGGTGCATGCAAGGAAAAGGGTGTCTTTGAAGCATCATTGGGCTGAATATTGAAACGCTTTGGCCCATTTATTTATCTGGGGTTTTTTGTTACAAATATATTTACCAATTTCTTTTATTTGAATTAGATATTATTTAAGATTATTATTATAGAATTGGTGTTAGTTATTATTTAAATATTATCATTAACCATTTTTTATTAATTATTAGTTATTAAAAAATAATATTAGGGGTAGCATCGTTACTAGGAGTATTGATATTATTTAGGATTATTATTATTGTAGAATTTGGGCCTTTTTTTAACCTAATTCTCCATTATAAATATAAATATTTTCTAACAAATAGGGGGGGATGGGCAGCCAAGAGGATTCGCGAGGAGCTTCACAATTTCGCTCAAAAAAAATCGTGAACAGGGGTGATAGAGCAGACAAAGTTTGAATCAAATTCGAGCCATCCCAAGGATACAGACGAGTTACTCAATCTTCTCTGAATCTTTCTGGACCATTACAAGTCTCCAATACCATCCAGAATCATGACATAATATCATTGGTTTGGACCAAAATTTTGATTTCGATTTACATCATACACGCAGTATAAATTGATTTTTGTTACATATTTGTGTTCACCTTAAAGTTTAGAAGTTTTCTGGATAATTTAATTTTGTTTTAAGCACAGGATCATGGTTTCACCATTGATAGGTCTTGAAGCTCCATATTTGGGGTCTTTTGATACAAGCAAAATTAACACAAACCAATAATACCGGTGGATTCGGAAGGTGATTTTAAGTCGGTCTATGTCCTTGAAATTTGTTTATTTATTATGCTGGCTCGTATTCAGGTTCACAGGGACGGTAGCTATATATCTCTCGCAACCGGTTGCAACGATGAAGAAGACTGGGCAGCGCACGTTTTGCTTTTTTTTTTAGTTTCTTTATCCGTTTTTTTTTGTATATATTGTTTGTAAATAGCGCTGATAACAGCGAATACCAAGTGCTTGGGTGGAGAATTGCGTCCTAAGGATTCGAGCGCGGGGGGAGGGCTTCGAATCCCACCTCCTTCATATATTTTCTTCATTTTCTTTGAGTCTTCTTGTTTGCAGGTTCAGTGCGTTTCAGCCCCCAGGGTTCACCATGCGCCTCATCATCTGGTCAATGGATCAACATCATCTTAGATCTGATGCATATAAGGGTGGAGGTGTATCACGGAGCCTCAAAGGTCACACTCACCAGATCAATGCCCAGTTTTTATACTATATTTTCTATCTTATGGTTTGACTAATTGAAATTAGGAATTAACTAATTATGATTAATTAAATTAATTTCTAAATTAGGATTAGGAAAATGTAATAAAATTAGGATTAGGATATTTAATTAGAATTAAGGTTTAGAATTATTTAGGATTATCCCGATTATTCGATTATTCAAAAATTATTAACTTAATTAAATTTAATTATAAAATCACTAGAACCCTAAAAATGTTATCATGTATTAGAGTTTGCCCAATCCCATTGCACTTTTGGCAAAAACAATAACCCTTAATTAATTTTCTCCTCGACCCGACTAAATCTATTAGTCGCATTAGACGAGAGATAAAAATATATAAAAACCTAAAAAAAATACATTTAATTTGCTGCCCGCGACGATCGAACCTATCGATCTGAGTAACCAGCAATGCCCCATTAATCCGTTAGCTATACTGATCAAGTCTATTGATCATCACATCTAACGGTGACATATTAAATCAGGGTTGTACGCCCAAAACATCTAAAACACACTAAACCACGATACTACGGATTTTCATCCTTTTCAATCAGGCAATTCAAAATGCCTTTCAAATCAAATTCAAACTACGATAGGCCATTCAAAAAGCCTTCAAACAACCTCATACTAATTCTAAGGCGTACAACCCTGTGCCCGAACTATGTTGACTCTGATTCTCCATAAGGAGATACGTAGGCACTTGGTAACAAGGCGAGTCCCCCTCCCTACAATCTCAATTTTGCCCTTTTCACTTCTTTAGCTATTATCCAAAATATTTTAGCCATAAGCCTTAACCTTAGATACGAACCTTAGGAAAGGGTTGAGGATGCCTAACACCTTCCCTCGACCTGATTATAATAATCTTACCCCGATCTCTTAATTGCGTAGGGTTTCCTATTCACCCTTCAGAATAGGTGGCGACTCTAAAACCTTCAATTTTAGGGCAGGTTGCTACACTTGCCACGTTAGTAGCATAATCGTCGAGCATTCTTAAGTCATTTAACCATCGGAAAACAAATTTGGCTTCTTGGGGAGTTAAACTATAAGTAGCCTTAGGTTTTAATAGTTTCCCATTTGCTAAAGTCTTCAGCTCCAAATATTTTCGATTACATAAAATTTCCATGTCCTTTCTAGCTTTCTCATTATCTTTTGTCTTGTCTAGGATATCCATCACTGTGTTAATTATATTATCGAAAAAATTCTTCTATATGTGCATAACATCAAGATTATACTGCAAAACATTATCTTTCCAATATGGAAGTTCCCAAAAAATACTTCTTTTTGTCCAATTGTGTGTGTCCCCGTATCTTGGAATGGTGCATGTTTTTCCACTGTCTTTGAATTTTGGTAGATCACGAACCATGTTCCATACTTCTACCGATGACAAATAGAGGGAGGTAGATTTGTTACTTTACACCTTTTTCTAAAATCATTCTTGTTTTTTCGAAGTCCATGGTTTTCTGGTAGGAACCTACGGTGACAGTCAAACCACGAACTTTTCCCACCTTTTTCCAATATAAACGCCTTCGTGTCACCCTTCAATGAGGACATCCCATTTTACCCTGTGTATCCCAACAAGACAACATGACATATGCAGGAAAGTCGTTAATAGTCCATATCATAGCAGCTCACATATTAAATTTTTTTTGACGAAATATGTCATAAATATATTATCCAATTCACAACCTCTTTAAATCATCAATTTAAGATTATAAATACACATCAATTCTCGCTTTTTGACTCGACAACCCTGGAATGAGGCAAGTCAAAAACATGTAAGGTTTTGTCATGCATATCTTAGGGGGTAGGAGGTTATAAGGGGTAACAATAACTGCCCAACAAGAATAAGCAATTACTAACTCTTGGACATATGGAGTAAAACCATCAGAGCACAATCCAAGTCTGACATTTCTAGGCTCCACAGAAAATTTAGGATGTATCCAATCGAAGTGCTTCTATGCTTCGCCATTAAATGGGTGTCGCGTCGTGCCTGAACTAATTTTGTTTGTATGATTCCATATCATTTGAATAGCACTATGCAGTGAAGCAAACATTCCCTGCAACCTTGGTAGTATCAACAAATAAAACATGGATGTCACTGTTATGTGTTTCTGCTTAAGATTAATGGCTTTACTTCGAACTACATACCTTGCACAGTTACAAAACTTACATTCCTCTAACGCCCCATCGTTTGTAACAAACTCGTTGTCATAGAACAACATGTAACCTCTAACGCAACAATCAATCTTTCTTACTTCTAAACCCAACTTTCACACCAACCTCTTTGCATCATAATAACTTATAGGCAAATTGTCTTTCATAAGAGTCTCATCCTACATCATTTGAGAAAAAAATTCCAAACACTGATTAGAAACATTTCAATTTTACTTCATGGGCAATAATCTCACACACATAGATAATTTAGAGTTTGACTAACTCTCAAACAATGGCGTATTTATTTCTTTCAACAACTGATAAAAAAATTTAGCTTTCTCATTCGAAAACTCTTCCCCCATCAAAATCTTAATGTTCATCATATGCCATGTTCACCCCTAAAGCATCGCCAACCATGTCACCGATTAGATTTAATTGGTCTTTATATTTCATATGTGATCAACTACTTAAACCTTGTTGTAAATTACTAGTCTCTGGCACGTCCATCGATATTTCTTCCCCATTTGATGTCCAAGCCCAATAAATTTCCCTAAATCCCTTTCTCTTCAAATGAGTTTCTACTTCTTCTGAATTACTTGTTATACGTCTACATCCATATTTAAGACACGAACATCTTACTCCTCCTTCTCTCTGACACACACACGTGCGCGCGCACACACACACATTATAATTCTATGTTAAAAGCATAATATAAAATATAATTATGTTACTATAAATTACAAATCTATTTTAAAATTATATTATAAGCATCATAAAATATAATAATGTTATTATAAATTACAATAGTATAACTATCATATCATAATAATATATTATAATTCTATTTTTAAAACATAATATAAAATATAATTATGGAACATATTAGTTTAAAAATATAATATCATTAATTATGTTACTACAAAATAATATCATTTAAGATCAATATATTTATTTATGTATTAATTCAGTTTTGAAAAATAGTAACAATATAGTTTTTCAAATATTATATGTTTTTATTTATGTTTCAAACAACTATTTAATTTAAAATATGTTTTTAAATATGTATACTATAAATATTTTTTATAAATTAAATTATAATTTTTTTAAAATAATGTAGTATTATTCTATTTTTAAAATATAATATAAATCAGTTTTCAAAATATATTATGATATATTATATATAATAATATTATTTTTTTAGAAAAACATAATATTTAGTTTTTAAAAATATATTCTGTTTTCATAAATAATAATAATATTCAAAAATAAAATGATAATAATTTGTTTTTTAAAATAATAACAGTATTCCTACAGAACGTACAGAAGCTGAAGGTGAAGGGTAGGAACAGACACGGCAAACCTTTGGTGTTGGTTTAAATCCCTAACCTTAGGGTTAGGGACCACGGCAGAGGGGATCTAGGTTTGGGACTATCCTTGTTTTGGATATGGGGCGTGGCCGACCGAAGAAAAAGGCGGCGATGACTCCACCGGCGAGTGTGAGAGTATTCTCGTCAACTCCAATTTCAAGTGGACAAGGAACTACAAAAATTACGAGTAAATCTGGGAATGTTGGGAAAACGATGGAAACGATTACGGAGGTACCGAATGCTGAGGGGAAACCTGATGAGGTTGAGAAGGACGACAATCAGAATCCAAAGCTATGGGTGGACATTATCAAAGGAAATAGACTTCCGTCGAATGGTAGTGAACTCTCCTACACGGCGCCACTCATAATAAACGGTGATATTGAAATTCAACTTGAGGAAAAGGATGTAGCATCAGAGATGGAATTCTGAAAAAATGCCCTTATCATGTATGCTATTGGAAATGAGCTTTCTATGAATGCTGTTAAGAAGTTCATGACTACAACATGGAATTTCGTGACCTTACCGGATCTATACTACAATGAAGAGGGATATTTCCTTATTAGATTCAAGGATAGAGTTGATAGGGATGATGTGTTAATGCGAGGACTGTACTCTATCTTCAAGAAGCCTATTTTGCTTCATGAATGGAACCCAAAGTTCACACTGCAGGAAGATGCAAGTGCCATAGGAAAGCCAATCATGACTGATGAGTGTACAACAAAGAAGCTACGGGTATCGTATGCACGAGTCCTAATTGAAGTTGATGTTACACAGGAACTACGACAGCATATCACAATCAGGAATCCACAAGGTGAGAAAATGATCCAACAGGTGGAGTATGAATAGAAACCACCCTATTGCAAGCTATAACAAAGTAGGGCATGAATGTAAACAAAAGGAGGATGGTCTTAAGAAAAAGAAAAAGGCTCAACGAGTTTTGGAGAAGAAGAAGCCACCTGAGGAGCCTAAAAGCTCAGATGAAGTGAGCAAACCTGTAGAACAATTTAATGTTGTAGAAGGACCTTGGACTACTATACAAAGCAAAGGAAGGAAAGGAAAGGAACCTGCAGAAGTGAGAGTTGAAATCAGGAATGGTTTTGAGGGACTTCTGGTAGGGGAAAGCTCTCATACTGAGGGTGTTACATGATCTGTTGGAATGTGAGAGGGCTTAATAAACATGCTAGATGCCTGGAGGTTGGAGCCCACCTCAAGAAGCTACAGGTTAGTTGTCTAGCATTACTTGAAACTCGTGTTAAGATTAATAATAGTAAAATTGTTAGGAAGAGATTGGGGTTTGATTGGGAGTTCATAGATAATTATGAACATCATATTAATGGAAGGATTTGGTTGGCATGGAATCCTAACATTTGGAGTATAACCCCTATTGAGAAAACTGAACAGTTAGTACACAGTGATGTTTACACCAATACTGGAAATTTATCACATCACCTCATTATAGTGTATGCTCAAAATCAGATCAATAATAGGAGGAGCTTGTGGCAAGACCTCGGTAGAATCAGTAATAGTACTCAGGGGCCTTAGATGGTTGTAGGTGAATTTAATAACATTTTGAAAGTTGGTGTAGAATTGGTGGTAATGATGTACATCTGGCTGAGTATATTGATATGGAGTTGATGATGGCTAATTGTAATACGGTGAACTGACTTTAAAAAAATGTCGCGGTAAGCAAGAGTCGCCACCGACTTTTATTTTATCCAAATTATAGAAAGGCTAAAAGAACAGAAAAAACCTTTTAAAAGAAATTTTGAGTTCGGGGGTAATTTATACAAAGGGAAGGTGTAAGGCACCCTTTGCATCCATGGTTTTCCATGGGCTCTTAATTGCTTAGCTCACTTTGAAATGTTTGAAAATGTTTAGAAATGAAATAAGACTTTAGCTTGTAAGTAAGCGTAGCCTTTTTGAAGGTTTTTTTTTTAGAAAAGAGTAGAAAAGGAGTTAAACCAGAGCTAGCAATTAGGAGGTAATTACCTTAACATTGTAAAAGAGTTCTTTTAGCCTTTCAGGGCTATCCATACCATAGGGGGGTAGAAAGTCCTTTTATTTGGAGGTTGAAGGGTCGTCGCAGTTATCGTTCACCATAAGACTGTCCCTGCCATAGAGAGGGCAGGTAGTCTAAGGGAAGGATAAGAATAGTCATTATTAGGCAACCAAGAGGACACCTCAGCAATCGAAAGGGACTATCACATCATATCGTAGGCAACATCGAGGGACAAGATCATATAATCAAAGGCAGCATCGTAGGGACTTATGATCTTTAGTGATGAGAATGAACTGAGGGCAACATTTGCTGAGGCGTCCTCGTATCCGAGGGACTTGACTATTCTGCACTGAAAAGGCAACAAGGCAACAGGCAACAAGCAACAGAAGGGGTTACCATAAAAGGTGTGTGGGTGCACAATCACGTGATTCAATTCAGATAATTATCTTGTAATTTAATTATTCTAAATTCAATTCTAGATTTTCACGCCCTAAATTACTAACCACGCAGTTATAATGTAATGCATAACATTTTAAGTGCCTTCAAGGCCACACAATACAAACCAGGAGCAGTTACAAAATATATAGCCATGGGGAAGGGGGAAAGAGCAATAATATAACCCAATAAAACAATAGGTTAAACACAAGTAATAATATCGGAGAAATTAAAGGAGAATGAGTTTTAGGGTTACCGAAGGTTTAAGCTTTAATTGGTTGATAACCTTGAAAATCAATGAAGGAAAAAAAAAAGAGTGAGTGCATTACAAATTCATTAGCGGCTGAAGCAAACCCTAATTTAATCCATAAGGCAAAAAAATAAAAGTAAAATGATATTAAATTAAATAGAAAATTTGAAGACTTAGCTTTTCGATCTGGTATGGCGCGTAGTCGGAGGATCTTGGTTAACCCTGAAAAGTCAGACACAAAAAAGAGAAATTTTAGTGCATGAATGATCTAACGACAAACCTCGCAACCCTGATCAAGGCACAAGTTAACCATGGTTAATAAAATAATAAAAAACTAAATTAATTAATTATTGGTTTTCAACCTAATTAATTAAATCGGCAAATATAAGTTTTCGATTAAATCATCTAACCCTAATGATTAATTTAATCAATTAATAAAAATACTAACCTAATTAAACAATTAAACAACTAAATTAAATTAATCATTTAAA